>NC_056736.1:66129992-66324992 GCF_019279795.1 Protopterus annectens | reverse complement strand
GTGGGTGTGCACACGCGTGTGTGTGTGTGTGTGTGTACAGATGATATGTGTAATCTATGTCCACATGTAGATTAATACAGAGATGTTAAAAAATTGTAAAAAAAGAAAGCAAAATCACACAAGGCAAGAGCCAAAGAAATGCTTTTGTACAATACATAACGAGCAAAAGTAGTAACTTTTTTGCAGAAGTGTTAAATGCATGCATAAAAGAGTAATGCCTATCCAGAAATTAAAAGTGAACATTTGCGTGAGATGTTGCCAAAGTACAACTGACACATCACAGGTGAATGGTGTAACAAATTCAGCTTCTAACCCCCACCTAAACCACCATAAAAGCATCAATATAGTTCCCAAACTGATAAAGAAATAGAAAACAAAACGCCTTCAAAAAATTACAATTGGGGAAACATAAGGCCCATATTCCCCCAATGACTGTTTGAACAGAAAAAAAAAATCTGAACATTATCCAAACATGCTCTGCTCAGACTTAATTTTTTCATATACTTTTCTGTCAGTAATTGTATGAGCATACAGTAGTTTTCTTTTGAAAATTTCCTCCACTTAAAACTTAAAAATAATGTATTTATTTTATTTATTACATTTGTTTACTGGGATTATTCCATCTAGCCTAGCAGCCTGTTTTCAGTGGAGGCCTGGGGGGGGGGGGGGGAGCCAAGAAAAAGAAAAATAACAAGTATATAAATTACAAAAATAGGAAATAGCAATATACAAAAAATGCACTCAATGAAAAAAGATATTAACAATACAACAACATTTTTGGTAGATACACGCTATATGCCTCTGCAGTGTAAAAAGTGGAAAATAAAGTGGGAAGGAAAGAAGAGATTTATTAAAAAGAGAGAATTAGTAATGTGAAGAAGGTAGGGAAAAGTTAAGAGAAGATATGATAGGATGATTGAATGAAGGCAAAGTGAAGAGAGAGAAAAACAAAGTTATTCAGGAGAAATTCAAGAGCAAGCCAGTTAATAGATGTTCTTTAAGAAGGAGTTTGAATTTGCCAGTAGTAGGGGTATTTAGTATATGTTGGGGAATGCTGTTCCAAACCTTTGCAACTTGATTTACAAATAGAGTCACCAAAAGAGTTGAAACATTCCTTAGGTTTTAGAAGAAGTTTGCTAGATGAACGGAGGGAATGGGTAACATTATAAGACTGGACTAGGTTCGTTAGATCTGGGCAAGCTTCTGGTTGATGTAAGATGTTGTGAGCAATAGTGAGTTGACTAAGAGTGAGAAAATTTGGTAGCTCGAGCTACTGTAGTTTTTTCAGGGCTATATAGTGGAGGGTTCAATTTTGGAGGCCAACAGCAAAGTGAGCAATTTTGTGGTAGGTTACCTCTAGCTTGGACAGTTCAGATTTTTTAAGATTAGTATAGATGGGGGAGGTACACATTAAAGTGGACAGAAGATATGCTCTGGCTAAGGTTTGTCTAGAGGCAGTGAGGAATGTCCTGGACCTATAGAGGCAGCCAAGTTTGATATGTACCTTTTTTACAGTAGCGGCTATATGCTTAGCAAATTTTAGGGCATAGTGTATTGTGACACCAAGTAAAGTTGTGCTGTCAACTGGTTCAATAATACTGCCATAGGAGGAAATTATGTGAAGTGGAGAAACAGGAACAGTGGATTTATTACTGGAAGATATCATTAGCTTTGTTTTGTTAGGGTTTATTATGAGATGTCTTTCTTTGAGGAACAGTTCAATGTCAAAGAAGGCAGTTTGAGTTTTAGATAAAGGTTTGGTGAGGGAAAGGGCTGCACAGATAACAGTGGTATCATCTGGATATTGTATGATAATAGCATGTGTGGATGCTGAGCTAAGATTGCTTGTAAAGATGGAGAAGAGCAGAGGCCCAAGAATAGACCCCGAGGGACTCATATGGTAACAGGAAGAAGGGTAGAGGTCTCATCTTTCCAGATAACTGCTTAATGGCGGTCAGACAGATAGCTATGAAACCAGGTAATGGATGTTAGTGAGAGCTGGAGAGATGATAAATCATCAAGAAGTTTTTGATGGGACACAGTGTCAAATGCTTTAGAAAGGTCAAAGAAAACAGAAGAGACGAGGTTGTTACAATTTCTATGATGGGAAATGGTGTCAGTAAAACTTAATAGGGCTGTTAAAGTACTATGTTTTGGCCTAAAGTCAGGTTGGGATTTGGAGAGAAGGTTATTGTGTACAAGACAGGACAGTAGTTGATCATGACTGCATTTTTCAAGTATTTTGCTAAGATGTGACAGTATGGCAATTTCCCTACAAATACCTGCAACCATTGTCTAGTTTCTCATAAAGATGCTGCCTAGTTATGGCTTCAAGTACATATCATTTATTTATTTATTGATAGACTGTTTGACTGTACAGGACTGCCATTCACTTTGCAGACACTTCCTTTTCTGTTTTCTCCCATACTGATCAATAAATAAATTCCCACCCTAAAATATACATTAAATGGCCCTCTCTCACTGCCCACCACCTCATTCTTTATTACTGTAATTTACAATGACGTCTAAAAGACATGCAGGTAGGTGCATGCGTGAATGGGTGTGCCTTCTTTGAAGGTTGGGCATCGGGCTGGCAACTCGGCACCGTAAAAATCCACTGCCAATCATTAGTGGATCAGAGTTCTGCTGTGGCAAACCCTAACCGGGAAAAGAAGAAAGACACTGTCAGAAGCTCAACAGCCACAGGAGTAAACCAAACTCAGTGCAGCTCCTAGACAGACCCAGGCTCTCTTCTACTTCAGATCTTTAATACCACTACTTTCCTATTGTAGGAGATGCAAAACTAACCAACCAAACAGCCAGCCAGATAGCCAACAAACTAAGCAGAAAACTAATAATAATGGACAGCTGCAGATGAAAGAGTTGACCAGCTCATTCTGGTCGTAAATCATCTTTGGCTTTCGCCAATCTCATTGGCAGTGGAGTGGCTGACCTATTTACATCATTTGCATGATGCACCAACTACAAATGGGATAAGCATAACAATATATAAACACTACCAGTGGCCTTCCAGAAGAAACAGAAGTGGTTACATCTTTGAAGTTATCCTTTCCAACTTCCTGTCAAACGTGTTAACTAACTATAAATATTCACTATTAAACTGTATAGTTTTTGTAGAGTACCTCGATCCTACACAAGATCCATTAATTAAATGCGGTTAATCAGGATTACTAATTAAAGTGTACTACTACAGCAATAACCCACGCCTGGGTGTGGGTAATGCTGGATTTACCCACGGTTGGCATGGTTTGGTCCCAAGGGCGAAGCCCGAGGGACCAAACAAAGCCAACCGTGGGTAAATCCAGCATTACCCACACCCAGAAGTGGGTTATTATTATATTAATGACATTATTTAAGAAAAGAAATAATTACTTTTCTTAAATAATGGCATTGTATAATGCCTCTTTACTGCTCTTCCGCAGCTGTCTGGTATTCTGCGGCAGTTCTGATGTACTGCGCATGCCTACGCAGTACATCAGAGCTGTGGGCAAAAGCACTGTTTCGCTATGTTAAATGGGTTTAGCATAGCGAGACAGCTTTAAAATAAGCAACGGAGATCTCCGTTGCTTATTGTGAAGCTGTCTCACTATGTTAAACCCATTTAACATAGCGAAACAGTAAAAAGCAACGGAGATCTTGCGATCTCCGTTGTTTTTTTTTTTTAAACTGTCTCGCTATCTTAAATGGGTTTAACATAGCGAGACAGCTTTAAAATAAGCAACGGATATCTCCGTTGCTTATTTTAAAGCTGTCTCGCTATGTTAAACCCATTTAATATAGCGAGACAGCTTTAAAAAAAAAGCAACGGAGATCACAAGATCTCCGTTGCTTTTTACACACTGTGTCGCTATGTTAAAGGAGTTTAACATAGCGAGACAGCTTTAAAATAAGCAACAGAGATCTCCGTTGCTTTTTTTAAACCTGTGTCGCTATGTTAAACTCTTTTAACATAGCGAGATAGTGTTTTATACTAACGGAAAATGTCCGGGCGACCGGACCTTTTTCCGTTAGTATATTGAGGGATTTACAACGGGCACGCTGGTTGGGCTGGCCAATCAGCGTGCACGTTTTAGGGGAGGAATTGTATACTACTAGACATTCTGATAAACTACAAAAGACTAGGAGTGTAGCGTCTACTGCCAATTCAGTATTCTTCTTGATTTCTGTTCCCTATGCTCCTTTTCTCTGTTTTCTCACATTGATATCTATACTTAGTGACCATTCGCTGTACCTTTATACACACACAAAAATAAGCTGAAAAACATGCCACATATGCCAATCTGTTAGCCTGTTTCTCCACTTACCACTGCAACAGGCTTAAGCTGCAATGTTCTCTGTCCCAAACTTTAGACACCACTGCCAAGCAGCACAGTTGTGCTAACCTCCTGCACACAGCTCCTGCAACAGATACAAGTCTAAAACCACAACAATATACAGCTCTAAGTCACACCACTCAAACCTGGTAACTGCTGCATGTGCTAAAGCTGATCGTGCCCATTAAGTACCACTTTCCCCATGCGCAATGAGGGAACTTAGCTATGCAGACTCTTTTACCTGGAGGAGGAGGATGAAGTCAAGCCACCTGAGATAAATTTTCTCATCCTAGTTGACCAAATGTGCTATGCATTCTTCCTTCCTAACTCATGGGCTGGCTTGGAGTGGATTTGTGTCTGGATTCTTCTGGGAGACAGGAGACCAAGATAGTGACTGGGCGGACCGTTCTGGAGTGGACTCTGGGCTGGCTGTTGTGCTGCTGCACATGGTACACTCACTCACACTGTCTGGACTCTGCAGAGAGAGTTATTCTCAATGGCAACGTTCAATGAATCAACGTAAAAACCACGAATGTTGAGTTAAAGAACACAAAGCCAAATTCCAACTGGTTGGCAGTCAGCCTCATGAAGCTGACGTCTTCGCGCACACCCCCATGTGATGATGTCAGCAGCAACAACTTTAAGAGAAAAAAAATTCGAAAAAAAAAACCAACAAAAAAAACGAAAAATTATCGGGAATTGTAGGGGCCACTTGGAAATTTGTGGCACCCCATTATTTTGCCCTCAAAACAGGTAAATACCGAGGAATTCAGTACAGTTGAGAGGTATGACAAGAAAACCATGTAGACTCCTCAAATGCAATAACTATAGATTAGGACTGAACCCTAGCATCCTAGAGCTATCAGGCAAAATAAATAAAATAACCACTAAGTCTATGTGCTGAAGACTCAGTATAATTCCTAACCTGCTAAAAAGTTGCAGTATTGGGAAAGACTAGGGAAAACCTGAGGTGTGGATAAAAGAATTCAGCCAAATACCAAACAACACAATATAGAAGTTAGAGTTCTGAAAGAATACAGGGACAATACACAGCAAAAAGAATGAACAACAGAACAGGGCACAGTGAAGGAAACGTGCAAAGTCATGACTGGATGGTGATGCTTTGCAATGTCTGAAGCCTAAAAAAATTAGATACACACCTAACCTGCATACAGAAGTACATATGCTCCATGGGCATGAAAGGGCTAGGGACATAAATAAGGTAATACCTGGATTTAAAGAGAAGACAGTACAGAGTTCAAAATGAGGAAGCATTGAATATTAACTCATTCAAGCCTGAAGCATTTTTTTTTTATATTTCCAGTTCACACCCATAGCTCCTTATGGCATCCAGACCTTTTTTTTGGGTCTAGCTTCTTTAAGTAAGTAACTTACCAGCTAACAATAGGCACTATTAGAAAGTGTAAGGAGTTATTAAGAAAATGACACTAACAGTGTTAATCCAGGATATGCTGCAGTAGAGAAATTAATCACTGTCACTTACTATTCATATTTTCATATTTCTGTTCATATGTTCATAACTGAAAGTCCTATATGTTAATGAGGGGTATAATGTAATATGCCATGGTGGGAGACAGGGAAATTCATTGTTAGTGTCCATTTTATATCACATTATACCAAATATATTTCTAGTTACGAAAATAAATAATATTTCACATGTACTTAATACTTCATAAAACAAGTGACCTACAAACTGTTTCATGACATCAGTGATACTGCAGATGTTAGACAAAACTATAATATTTGTAAGTTGTACATCTTGAGATATATTCAGCATTAGTTACATTGTTAATTATACAATTAAACATATTTTTCATATTTCTGTAAATATCTCAAACACAAACTCAGAGGACATTCTTGTCATATGAACGCTTATGTTTGATTAACAAAAATATTCTAATATATGTCAAGGTTGTACAGTTTCCAAGATATAAAAATATGCATGTGAAAGTTTAGCAAAATTTCGTTTGGGATTCGTCTGGATTATAATTTATAGTATTTATGGGAAGACTATGAATGCATGGACTGTTACCAATGTAAATAATACTTCTTACTGATGTTGTTACTTTTGCAGTTTTAATAGCTTTTACTGTTCACAAAATATTTACATTCATCTGTCTTACGCCTTTTAAATTTATTTTCAGAAAATGCTCAAGAATGCAAGCAGTGTGTAGTCTGCTAGAGGTGTGACATTTCACACCACATAGGTGTTAATGAGTTAAGGATAGGAGAAAATGCACTGTGTAACAGACCAGGAAGGATGATCAACAGGAGTGGAAGGTCCAACATGCTGACCATGAGAACGGGGCAGGAAAGCAATATATTCCTGGTGACTAGCATGGGTATGCAGCAAGACCATAACGCAGAAAAGAATGATTATGGCAGACTCAAAACAAAAATAACAAACAGGCAAAGATAAAAAGAATCATGCCCATGCAGAACTTTGATGTTTCAGTAACACATCTGGAAATATACAAATCTAGGGTTAGGTGGGAAAAAGAAATACTAATAGCTCTGTTGGAAGCCATCACGCAGAAAGTAAGATCGTCCAGTGAGGAAAGGTAATATGTTTGACAAAGTCCTAACAATTGAGGTGCTGATAACAGTGGAGAAGGTGAGACAGTGAGAGCTACTAGATGACAATATCTTATCACTCTGCAGTTTACCATCCATGGGTATACTGCAAATTAACAAAATTTAGAATGTGAAATATGTCTCAAGCAGGAAGGAGGACCTCTCCAAGTGGATAGCTGAGCCCTGACATCACTGAAATACTTGTGTCAGGAACTCAAGGACTGATTCAGAAGCATTTAGATACCCAAGTACTATCACCGTTGCATTATAATACTGCAAGCAGCTGAAGCTATATGTTCAGGCAGACACAGGTATAACCCGGTCAAAGTGGCACATGAAGATCTGATCTGAGCCCATTTGCTACAGAACTAGTATTTGTGCACCAGAAAGACCAGGTCAAACAACAGAGCAGGCCATTTTCCACTTCTATGTTTTGTACTCTGTGAGCCTTAGAAGCAGGAATGCACAATAATAATAATAATAATAATAATAATAATAATAATAACCACCACCACCAATTGCGAATCAGGTAGGTTCACTAAAAACACAGTCCCTTTTCAGGGGCAACCTGGTAGCAATATCTAGTTAAGTGGCTTGTCACATTTTATTTTTATAATTTCTCCCAATCTTTTGGGTTTCCAATACCATGACGGGAATCGATCCCATTTCTAAGCCCAAGTATGATTAAAGTTCATGAAATTAGTATTGTTTCAATCTTTGATGTCAGCCAAAAGTGCTCTTTCCAGAACCCGCAATGTGCTCAGTAATGACTCCTCCTGCAATTCGTACGGGGTTCATGGATTGGTAACATATCTAAATATGATTGTAAATTCTTTTTTATAAGACCCATTGCTCCTACTACTATTGGAACTGTCTGGGTATCTTTCTTCCACATTGCTCTCGTTTCTGCCTGCAGATCCTGTTATTTTATGACTGTGAGTCTCTCTGTATGCAAGGCACTATAGTCATTGGGTGTGGCGATTTCAATAATCAAAGCTACTTTTGTCTTCTTTTCTTGGACCACTATATCTGGTTTTCTAGCATCTATCTTTTGAACTGTTGGTAATGGGTGATCCCATGTGATATAAACTTAATCATTTTCTATGATGCTTTGTGGATCATGTTTCCAGTGTTTTTCAGACACTTCGATACCAGAATGTTTGCACAATCCTGCTATAAAACCCGCATTTGCAAGGTTTTTGTGCTAGTATATAGCTGAGCAAGCTCCTGCCTGGTGCCCTGCAGAGTTTTATAGCAGCAGAGATACAAAAGAGACTTTGGAGTGATTGAGTATCATTTTTCTGCCTTTTCTTGCTACCTTTAGCTAATTCCGCCTAAAACACCGACTTGCTAGAGTTTCTGTGATTTAAAAAGCTTGTTTCAGCTACATATTGTACTTATTTTACTGCCTGCACTTAAAGTCGTTTTTGTGGTTACATAACCTGTTTAACCATTGTAGGCTACAGACTCGTGTGTGATAGCCATTTCTGTGCATTTAAAGTGTTTTTTTTAATTGTATCTGCTTTATTTTCTGGAAAAAAAAATACTTGTTTTCCCGCCTTTCTAAGCTAGTTTAGTCCAGTTTTCAGGTTAGTGATGAATTCAGGGCTGTATTACAAGTTTCTTTGTTTGCCCATATCTTACTTGGATAGAAGGAAGTTTCTCTGTTCACTGTGATAGAGGGAGCGTTGAGCAGCCTATCTGAGGAGTGGTTTCAGTCCAGAAATTAGTAGTTTATTGGCCATTTTGGGCTAACTTCTCTCTCTCTCATTTCCCTGCTATAAAACCCGCATTTGCACACCGGTTAGTTAGGGTATAAGTATTCCCAGCTCCACAAAGTGTACTCTTCAATTTTTCACTTGGAACTAGACAAACTTTCAACTTAAGCACTCAAATCATTCACTTCTCATCCCGGCAATTGCCCAAAACTCATAGCAAGCACTAATAAACCTTAGCACTAGACCCCCTTATACTGTAGAGAAGGACAAGGCTCTCTATTCGACCTTACCAGCCAATCAGTAAAACAGTTCACTGTACCTATCCAGGCATGTCCAATGGCAGTTTCAGGTGTACTCTCCAGTCCAACTGGTGAATCTGGGCATTTTGAAGCAATGTTACAATTGCCTCATGTACACAGACAACCCTGTCCTCCTTCCACCAAACACGTATACATGCGAGAGATGCAGTTATACAACCAAACTGGAGGCTAAGCTCTCTCAACCCAAGACTGGACCAGGTAGTCAAAAGGAGAAGGGGATTACTTGCATCATACCACCAGTCTCGCATAGACCTATGAAACCAGCACCGGCAAAAAACACACAAATACACAAAAACATACTCAGAGGCTCTAAATAAAAATCTGCAAAAGCAACAGAGACATCCATGCAACCTCCACCCCCCAACACAAACCATGAAACACATACTTCACAAAACCAGTGTGCCACACAATCACAGCCCTTAAGGCAAAATAACATACCCAACACACTAGTAATAGGTGACTCTATTGACAGGCACATTGACGTCCCACTCACTAGGCTGAACAAGGAGAAGGTTACTGTTAGCTGCCTGACGGGTGCCAGGATCCGCCACATAACACAAGCACTCAGGTCACTCCAGAACAAGTACAAATATGACTTTGTCACTGTCCATGTTGGTGTGAATGACCTGAGCTGTACCTCCCTGGACTACATGAAGAGAGACATGGAGGAGCTCTCTGATCACGTAGCCCAGGCCGGTATGACCCTGACCCTGAGTAGCATCATGCCCTCACCAAGAATGATACTAAGGTATAGAGAAAAAAATTATCAATTTCAACAATTGGCAAAGCTTCTGGTGTCATTCAAAGGGGATCCAGTGTCTGTCAGCCTGGGATGACATGCCACGCTGCTTCACTAGAGACAGCTTGCACCTGTCACCCTTAGGCTTTTGAATACTGGCCAAGGCACTTGCCACCCCCATAGTGCCTTTTTAGGCAAGGCTCAAAAGACATACCCACCACTGTAAACAACACAAGTAATAAAAAACTGAGGGTAATGCTGCTCAATGCCACAGGACTAAACCTCAAAATGCACGCACTCGAGGCACTCCTCAGTATGGAGAAAATCAATATATGTGCAGTAACAGAAACCTGGTTTAAGGCTCCAGAGAGCACCCCAGCACTACCAGGCTACAACTCATACCATACATTTCGGCCACAAAACCCGGAATGAAGTACAAAAGGCGGGGGAGTATCCATATTCATCAAGGATACCCACACCTCCGGGTTAGAGGCACAGCACGATGCTTCAGAGATCATCCACGTGCAACTAACAATGGGCAAAACTGCTATTCAAATTATAGCTTGCTACAGATCACCCACCATGTCCCAGGACCCCCACTTCACATTCCTGGAAACACTGGGAAACATAAAGGTCCTACCAAACACCTTGATACTGGGTGATTTCAATTACCCAAACATTAACTGGGAGAACTACTCAAGTACGAACTCCCTTGTCCAACATTTCCTAGAATTTATAAACTCAAATGCCCTGGATCAACTGGTCAACACCCCCACCAGAGGTGACAACATATTGGACCTGGTCATCACCAACATGGGCGACCGGTGTTCCACACTGGAGGTCAACCCCTCGCTGGTTAGATCTGACCATAAACTAATCACTCTGGATATCCACATTCTGCCACCACCCCCCGGTCAAAGAAGCCACAGTGAAAAATTTTTCAAAAGCAAACTTCACGTTACTTAAGACCGAGGTGGGAAGTTTCAAAGCCCCCATGCTAAAGGATAACGCTGTCCAAGCTGCAAAATCCTTTACTAATGCACTCTACGGGCATCTACAAGAATGCATGGATCGTGCTATCCCAAACCAAACCAAGACTCACTCCTCCAAGAAAAGGAAACCAGTCTGGTGGACCCCTGCCATAAACAAACTATACAACAGAAGGAGGAAACTAGTACAGAAAAGAGTAAAATCCCAAGAAGGGAAGACATCACTGATCAGTATCAGCAAGAAACTATGTTCCCTCATAAAATCATCCAAGGCTAGTTTCGAAAGAAAAATTGCCATGGACTCCAAAGGTAACCACAAGGCATTATTTAGCTATGTCAAGAATCTAAGTGACAATTCTCAGATCTGCTCGGAGTTAGTGCAGAATGCAACAAAACACACTGAACCGACCGATATAGCCAACATCCTGGCAGACAGGTTCAGTGCAAACTTCACCCCTCTCTCACCCCCAAAAGGGCCCATAACTATACCAGAAGAATGTAGTGTCCCTGAAATCACAGACACTCAGGTTAAAACAGCCCTCTCCAAGCCAAAAACACAGCATCAATGGCACCAGACGGTGTCCCAGGCTGTGCCCTACACAAGCTCAAAGATGAACTAACCCCTCACCTAAACACACTGTTTAAACTCAGCCTCTCCACAGGCTACGTGCCCACCAAGTGGTGCACAGCAACGGTTATTCCGTTCCACAAAGGTGGCGCCACAATAGACCCTGGGAACTATCGCCCTATAAGCCTGACAAGCTTGGTCTGCAAAGCTATGGAGCGCATCATCATGGATCTCATTAACAGAGACATTGGAAACCTCCAAACACTGGACCCTACCCAGTTCGGCTTTGTTAAGGGGAGATCATGCCTCCTAAACCTGGTGGACATCTTTGAGACAGTTACCAAGGCTATAGACGAGGGCAAGGTGGTTTTACACTGCAATATTTTACAGACTAATAATTTTTGATTTTTTTCTTTAACAGGAATTTATTAAAACATCAAATAACCAAATTTTTACACACTGTGCAGCCCACATACATGTGAAAGGAAAATGTGTTCACCAGTGGTTGATCCCCAAAAAACAAAGCCTCTCTAGTTTGATATTTGTCATAGCTAGCTAATACAATCAGGACTAGCCTAATACAGGCAATTACAAATTATTCATCAAAAATGTTTTACTGTTCCTCTGCTCCATGTACATGTTGCTTTTTGTTTGTAGATGTATAACTTCATTCTTTATTCGTGCACATTTAACCAACAATTTATGCATGCCACATGTATGATACATTATCATATTTCACACCAGTGGATGATTCTCCTTGTCATATTAGCTAATTTCCATTATCTCCATTACCTCCCTTTGATAAACTCTGACTCTGCGCAAAACTGACAAGTACATGTTTGTGCTACTAATTTTCCCAAATTACTATATACAGTGTTTAAATTATCTTACAAACATACAATCATCACAGTTTCTAAATATCTCCCATAAAGAAAACAGAGAAGGTCCACTAGAGAATTTACAGTCTCTGATAATATAACAGATGGCACATTATAGGCCAGCTTTATAAAGTTAATGTTTTTCTCATATGCCTGCAGATCTAGTACTACTCCTTTTGTCTGGGCTGCTAAAGAGAACAGAGGCACAAGATAGTAAAATTTTAAGTTAAACTCTCTCATGTACTTCTCTCTGTACTACACATTCCTTATCTGTTCTAGCTAGCGTGCCATTCCTTGTCATTCATTTGAAGATACTATAGGCTATGCCTTAATATCCTACAAAGTTGTGCCTTACCCAGGCATGTATAACTTTACTTGCAGTTGCAACTTAACCCCTTTATTATGTTTGCTTGATTTTATTTATTCCCATTAGTTTTGTTTTTCCCCTGCAGTATGGATTTCCTTTATTCAATTCCTGAGTTCCTCCAAGTCTGCTTTCACACCAGATTTTTTTACCTGTTCTACATGCATTGTTCCACATAACAATTGCTTTATGTGACTTTGCTACGAATGACTTCAATTTCAAGTATTTCATCTCTTCCATGGTAGTGATCACTTCTCCTACATTTGGAGTATTCTTAGTTTTCCATTGCACTGTAATGGCTTTTTAAATCTAACATCAGTAAAAAAAAAAAAAACCCTGCATTTGGAGTATTCTTAGTTTTCCATTGCACTGTAATGGCTTTTTAAATCTAACGTCAGTAAAAAAAAAAAACAGTGCCCTACCCAGTTCAATCACATCAACCACTCAACCTGAAAGCATCATCTCCTTACTTAGCACCTCATCTTCCATTCAAATTTAGATTAAATGTTTTGTAAATCTTTTTTTTTTTTTCAGTTCTTCCAGCTTTACACATATCCAGAAACTATGTTCACGAGTCTCTTTCCTGTCTCACACCTCCAGCATTCCTCAGAGTATTTGGGAATATTTTTTGAAGCTTGTTTGGTATATAAAAATACCTGTGCTGATATTTCCGGCAAGTATTCTGACGTTTCAGGCTTTAGTTGTTATCTGGGAGCTAAGCACAACTTTTATAATATGTTTAGCTGATCTTTTTCCCCATTCTAGTTTTATGTTTCTGACCACATCTAGTGGTTGCTTTCTAAAGTCCTGTATGCTCTACTTACTTTTTTCTTGTTAATATTAGCTGTTCTATCTTCTACTGTAACTCTGGAGTACCTCCTATTTCTTGCTACCTTCTTTCTCCCTGTCTGGATTCAGATAATTGTACTATGTGAAAGAGATGGTCCCTTTTCCCAAACTCAAATTTGGTCTGTGCCCCTGCCATTATATCAATCTCATACTCTTATTAGCTATTCCATTACCTATACTCTAGCAAATCCCCTCCATTTCATCACAGCCATGTACAGACTTCCCGTCATGTTCTTTTCTGCCAACCCTGACAGTCTCTGTCTTCCACTGACTGATTTGAGCTACTCTTTTATAAATATAGTGACCTGTTATTATAAAGTCTTTTATTTCCACTTGGGACCAAAAGGTCACTCTTTCTCTCTCCCTCTCATCCTCACTGTGCCTCTCCATTATTACTGTTGGACTAAATTTGCAACAGCTGCATTTTGTTTAGAAAACCATTCACACCTTCATAACAGCAGCAAGTCACTGCTTTCACTGTTTTAGATGTCTATGTCATATAAACATTCTCAGCTTGAGTTGTTTCCAGTGGTTCACTTCTTAAGAAAATACTTTGATTACAGAAGTTATAAGTAAATGTAGTACATTTTCCACTGGGATTTATCTCAAACTGCTAACTTTACATCACTTTTGGCTATCTTCTCACACCGTATGCTTAATAGACAAAAACAAAGCTTTCTAAGGGAGAGCGCTAGAGTCAAACATTGCTGTGGCACTAGGCTTTTCAACTGGAGAAAATGTAACTTCTTTCCAGACTAAATATTTTACACATTCTAAAAGCAAACCTTCTACGACTCTGATGAAGACACTGCTGAACACATTTCCTATAATGTTAAAAGCATCAGCACTAAAAGAAAAATACAGCAATGCGAAAAATATGCACTCATATCTACTACCAAAAGCATCTGGCCTTCCTTTCTCTCACTAGCTGGCTTAATGAAGTGGAAACAGGAAACCTTTGCTAATTATTTTAAGACCTATAAAATGCAATTAAATGCTTTACCATCCCCAAAGTTATGCTGAGAAAAGCCAAAAAATCAGTGCTCTGGGATTCAGTCTACTGAGAAATACAGTAAAAATAAAATGGAAAACTTGAGAGGAGACAAGAACAATGGAAATCAGTGTAAATGCATTAAGAAAGGGGTAAGGAAGTTTATGTACAAAAGGTACAATGCAAGCTTCTCTGCCACATTAGTCTGTGCCAGAAGTGATACAGACACTTTCACCAGAAGCAAGACCTTTGATAGGGAAGAGTCCATATTACTCATATAAGACAAAGGTGCCCCCCCTGGTGGCGGCCTCATCGCTTAACAACCTGAACTGCCGTTGTGCTCTAAGCAATGATATTTTTCATTTCATCCTGCACTTGCAACAACATGTACAGCACTGTGACACCCTCAGTGGGCCAGGTTAGTTCTAGTGTTAAGAATGAGCTAGCCTGCTATTAAGTATTCTTATCTTACTGCTACATTTCCTGGACTTCTACAGACTACTCAACAAAAATCATACTGCAAAGGAAAATAGCTATCCACTGTGATCCATTGCCAGTGGTGTTTTGAGACCAAAACTCAATATTATATCAGAATAGGATCTAGCAAAAGGCTCTTTGGGCACCTGTCTAGTGCCATGTATTAACTGGAAAATAACTACCTTTACTGCTGCCTTTGACCACACACTTGCATTTTAAATAATACATAGTTAGCCAAGTGCAGATTTAGATAACTGCCTAAATAGTCCTCTTCTTAATCGCATCCACTCCTCTTAGCCCGCTCTAACTTCAAATGTAATGTTCAATTAAAACATAGATATCTTATGTCTTTTTAACAGCTGTAATAATAGAAAAAACAACAATCATTAATACTGCTTGAATGCTTGTAAGTGGAGTGTCGTCCTCATATTCACTTCAATTATGCTCTCAGTACAGTGCTGCCGATTGCAATTTGTCTTACTTCTGAACAGTTAGCACAGTTATCCATACAGCAGTGCAGAGCTGGGGCAAAAATGGAGAGTAAAAAATGAAGAACCTGCACAGTATTTCTTCCTACAAGTATTATTCTGTAAAGTCTGTGACTTTTGCAGTTTGCCAATCATTTTATCTATCTGGAAGTCTATCTGTTCTATGTGGGGAGAGGTGTTCTTAGTTCTATATATGTTTACAAAAGAAAAATGAAGGTATCTAAAATTTGATGCATGAGTTACACTAGAGAGCCGGTTATCTGAACTTCGATTATCAGAAACATCAATTATCTGAACCAGTCATCCAAAGTTTTTGGGTAAGAGAAATCATAAAGTCTGAATATGTAAACATTACACATATTTGCTTCAGCATGCTTTTTGAGTTTGTAGCCAGCTTGTGTGCAAAAAAATATTTTTTATTGTCCACTGGAATCGCAGAATGGTTGAAAAGTATATTCCTGCATGCAGAAAAAAAACAAGATTTTAGAAGTTTTTATCCGGTTTAATTATATGTTTGATTATCCAGACTACTCTAGATCCCAATTAGTTTGGATAATTAACTCTCTACTGTAAGTACATTTTCTCTGGAAGCATTTAAGAGCAATAAAAAAGAAGTGTGTACATAGATATCTTAACCCTGTCTTTATTTTCAGAGATCCAATAACCACATGTAGAAACACAAGGAGCATTATTTAGATTATCAACTTTATTGTGCCACAGCATATGTAATCGTATGCAATCTTATCAATACAAATTTACTTATTTGTAGCTGTTCAATGGGTACAGGACTGATCCACAGGGACCTTATTTCAGACCAGGAGCACCATTAGTTAACATGCCCAATCACACAGTAGGCAAACTGCAAATCATAATTATGAACTGTGTGTGCGTGTTTAACACCTTTATTAAAATCACATATTGAGTGACAACATGGGTTCACATGCATTAACAGAAAATACAGCAAACTAATTTCCATGCATTAATCTTGTATATTTTTCATTTTAACAAGTATCATTCAATCCAAAATTAAATAACTTGCTTAAGTCCTGACTTCATTAACATTTCACTTATCTTCCTGAACATTAATCTGCATATATCCACCCTCAGTGGGCCAGGTTAGTTCTAGCGTTAAGAATGAGCTAGCCTGCTATTAAGTATTCTGACCTTACTGGACTTCCACAGACTACTCACCAAAAATAATTTATTTCTATGTAGTTTGCTCCTCTCCTTTTCTAAAAGCTCCACCTCCATTTCTTTTATTTCCTTTATAACATTCAATACTTCACTTATGGGTAATTTAGATTTTGATTTTTATTTTCCACTAATCACTTTTTTGGTGGCCAATAGCATCAGAATTACTGTAAAGCTTTAATTACTATGTTTAGGTGGTTCAATTTTGATACAGTAGCTCAAAAGATTAATTTTCTTAGTTACAAAAATATGTCTCCCAACATTTCTAACAAAATATCCTGCTGTGAATTTTTAAAATCCACCACTTTATTACATTCACAAAAACACATGTTCCTAATTACCCCTTTCTCTTCCATCACACGTCCTACACTTGCAACCTGAGAGGAGATCCACTAAAGTCTGCTTGAGGTATACAAATACCTGTGCAAACTTGCATGCAAAAATCCTAAAACGTCTAGACTTCGTTGTATGCTTGGGTCCCATGCAAATGTCTTCCCACAGTTCCTTTGTATATTGCCATTCCATTCTCGCTAAACACTTTACAGTCTTTTCTAACCTAGTCTGATAGATTCTTATAGTTATAATGCATTATTTTATATGCCTTAGAAATTATCCCTTTCTTTTGCCAACAACTTATGTTCTAGACTCAACTAAAAATTCAACCAGAGCGGGTCTTTTGCTAAACACTCCTCTCCCATTCTCTCTATCTTACCTTTTTTATCAAGCCTTATTAGGGAAGGCAGTCTCCAACCTGCAGTCCATACTTCTGACTGGCCTTATGTCTATCCATTACCTTTCCTTACTAGTAATTTGCTATCAACACATTAGCTCCTTTGCTAGTTTTCTCCAATAAATTCTAGCCCCATGCTATGTTATATGCCCCTACTTGCAGTCATCCCTATTATTTAACTCTTCTTTCTCCTTTCCCATGCAGGTATACATTTTAACATATTTTCTGATACTTTACAGATATGGTAATTATTCTGCTTAAAGGTCGGCATCCAAAATCCTATATCTCCTTATTTCATGAACTAGCCCCCATCCCCCATTTCAACATAATGTTTTTCCACTTTCATCTGGGTTATGTAAATAAGCCTTAACTGTGCAGCTCTAGAGTATGCCTTCAAATGTGGTAATCCTAAACCACCATGTTTCATGTGGAGAAACAACCTATCCCACTTAACGTCTGCCCTCTTTCCATCCCAAACAAATGTCTTCAATTCTTTATTAGTTATGGTTCACAACTTCTTCTCTGGTTGATAAAAATATGCTTAACCTCTATATAATACTAAAGGGACTACAAACATTTTCAAAACGTGTAATTTACTATCAATGTCCATTCTCAACTGCTTCCAGCTTCTAATTTTTATATTATCTTTTCTTTGGACTCCTCCCACTTATCTGTAGTCACTATAATAGAGGCCTTCATAATAAATGCACCTAAATTCTTCATATTATCATGTCTCCATAAATATGAGTTTTGCTGAACTGTTTCATGCACAAGAACAAAGTTTACCACTATAGCCTTTGTTTTATTTTTATTACTTTACATCATGAAAAAAAACCTTGAAATTTTCTCAAAATGTTCCACAACACTGGAATGTCTATTTTGGACTTGTCAAATATAAGTATCATACTCTGCAAATAAGCTATTTTTTTGTTTGTTTTTTAATTACTCTTATGAGTTATATTCATGAATTTGTGAGTTTTCTTTGTTATTTGTGTTCTGCTTAGAGCCAGTGGCAAAGGGTAAAGAGGACATCCCTGCCTGATTCCTCTGTTCAAGCACAGCTTGCCAGACAGGAACCCTCCCACCTAAATTCTTGCCTCTGACTCTTTTGTATACCTTTATAACTAACCCCTACCAGGAATGCAAATGCTACAGACATCTGAACTCATAAAATCCCAGCTGACTCTATTGAATGCTTTCTATGCATAAAGACTAGACAACAATAGTGGAGTCTTCTTAAACTCGTCTTTATTCTGGATCATCATTTTTTTTATTAATGACAGTTTTGGGGGCAGATTTAGAGGGGGATACAGAAGGAGAAAGGGGGGACTACTGGCATAGTCATATTAAAAGATTAGACTGTCACTTTTTTCTGAAAGGATCCCTGTTTTATATTGTTCACTTCCTGCCATCTCATTTTTTCTTCTCTGTTTACCAGTAGGTGATAGAGATTGCTTACTTTGTCTTTTAAAGGGCGTACAGGATTTGAGAGACTTGTAAATGGGATTTGAAAAATACTAGAAACTCCATTTTCCTCTTTTGTCAAACTGTTTGGGGACCAGAGCAGCAAAAGGGCCAAACAAAACCTCCTTATCTAAAGTACAGTACAAAATCTCAGACTTCACTTCATCAGCAATCTTCTGGTTATGTACTCATGCATACCTCCTCAAAAGTGTAAGAGGAGCAGTGGCCCTAGAGAAGTAACTGCACAAATCATGCACACTTTTCAAAGCATGTTTATATACTTGAGACAGATTAGAAATAATAGGATTCAGACAGGATCTGCCTTCTGAAGGAAGTGTGGCACAGTATTCCCTCAAACAGTATACACAAGAAAGAATAAACTTCCACATGTGTACTTGGTAGTAAAAAAATTCTGTATGCTGAAGCTGAAGAATAGAAAATTCTATTACCACATATGTCCAAAACTATGCCCTACTTTATTTATTTGTCATTTGTTAACCGGGTTAGTTCAACTGAGCCAGAGGTCCACTTCCAGTGGGGATCCAAGGAGAAAAGCTCCTACATATGTAGAAAACAAAACTTTTTACACAGGTAACATAAAATACCAAATTATACAAGTTAATTCTGCGGTGGTGGTGGTGCTGCGGTAGCGTTATCGCCTCACAGTAAGACGTTGTCCTGTTCGATTCCCAGCTAGAGCGTCTTCTGTTTGGAGACATGTGTGAATGGGCATACCTTCGTTGAAGGCTGTGTGTCAGGGCCGGCAACTCGGCATGTAAAAATCTACTGTCAATCATTAGCGGACTGGAGTTCCACCGTGGCGACCCCTAACCGGGAAAAGCCGAAAGACACAACAACAATTTAATTCCAGACTATACAAATTACAAATAAAAGTTAAGCATGAAGTTGAAGACTGTAAAGATAAACAAGGAAAAAAATAAAAATTACAATAATTTAAGACTGTGCAATATCAAGAATAAACATTTTCATAGGAAATTAATGTAAGAAAAGCTGGTAACAAAGGACTGAAATTATGTCAATTAGCAAAAGATTATTATTGTGTAAGACAGCAGCAGATAGCTTCTCACTGTCCTAACTAAATTTACACAATCTAAAAAAAAATACCAAAGAGAAATAAGTTCAGAGTAAGAAAGAGGTAGATGGGGGGGGGGGGTAGGTGGTGTCTTGGCATGGACAGGAGCTTAAGTTTACTAGGTAGTTTTTCAGTTATTTTTTTAAGCTAAGAGTGTTTCTGATATTTGTAATACTTAGGGGGGAGTTTGTTTCAGTCTTGCAACACTGGTTTTGTACAGTACTTTGCCTATATTTTTTGTATGTTTGTGTATGTCAAGAAAAATTGATCAGAGCTACAAAGAGTATGACTAGGAGTACAAAGGGACACTAGAGAGGAGAGGGAAGGACAGGGTAAGGATTTGTTAATTAAGGAGTGGGTGATTTGTAGCTCGGACAGAAGGAGAAGATGGGGGAATTCAGGCCACTGGAGTTTTTTCAGAGCAAGGCAGTGGTAAGACTTGTATGGTAGCTTGCAGGCAAATATTGCTATTTTGTTGTACGCCTGTTCAAGTTTGGTTATAATGTTGGATTGTAGATATGTAAGCATAGGAGAGGTATATAGAAGGCAAGGAAGTAAGAAAGACTATGATAGGGAAGGTTTGGTGTCTGAGGACAGGAATCTTTTATTTCTACAGAGTAAGCCCAATTTTTGTTCTGTCTTTTTGATACATTGAGTATGCATGTCAGATTTTAATTGGTCATCAATTATGGTGCCCAGGAGCTTGGTGTGTGATTCAGCTAGAATGGAAGTGTTATCAAGAGATGACATGATGAAGGTGGTTTTATGATGGGACAGACATTTGGGTAGGAAGAGAAGGAGTTTTTTTTTTTAGGGTTTAGGATGAGTTGGTTGTCAGTCAGCCATTCTTCGATGGTGAGAAAACCTTTGAGTAACAAAGTGAAGGTCAGTTATGTTGTTATTAGAGATAATAGTAGAATCATCAGCGTACTGAATCAGTGAAGAGGTACTGCAGGAGGAGTGGAAGTGGTTAGTAAAGCTGTTATTCCTGTCTGGCTAGGTAAAAAAAAGGGAGCAAGAGGTTTGCCATTTGACTTACTGTAACCTATTTGTAAGATAGATGGAGAACCAGAGGACACTCTATCCACAGTTGAAGAGTTAGTATTGATTGAAAGTTTGTTTTCAGTTGGCGAGGAGGTTGAAATGGCAGCTGGGTCAGATCTAAGATGAAAAAACAAGAATTGTTAGTTTGAGGTACTTTATAAAATCTGTCTTTTTGGGGACTAAAGGTTGAGAGTCAGGGTTATCACAGACAGCATTTAACATGTCCTCCAAGACTGGTAAATAGGAGGGACGGCAATCGTATGTTGCAATCCGCATGCAACATTTCAGTGTTGCCTCATTTCAGAGGGAATATCTACCTGTCCCCAAAGAAAATACCTCATTCATCTTGCAAACAATTTCTGACAAGGAAAACTCCTCCAATAGAATAAGCGAGTGTCAACTTTCTTTAGAAAAAAAGTTTTACATTTGGGAATCTACAGCAGAAGATTCACCGTCTCTAATGACAGACACCTCTGACAAACTTTCCTTAAGAATTGTTTTTTTTGACAGCATTCTGGTAAGGATTTCTCAGTTCCAGGGTTAACAGCTGGCAATAACTACCTGACTATCCTGAGAAAAACCTCCTGAAGTAATTCCCAGCCCCAAAGAAGTTAGTTCTCCCATGCCTACACTGGATACAAGAACAGACACAAAGGAAGTACCTGACCCACAGACCATGGTGGCTGATGAGGCTACACCAGACGAAACCAGAGAAGTCAGTGGTCTGATGAACAACAGTCGGCCACTACAGAGTCACCTACTAATGGCTGAGGCACTACCTGAGCCCACAGTTGCAGCAAGGGCTCTATTGTGTTGCTGCTTCTTTTCAGGTACATTAAGAGAAGAGCCAGCAGGACCAGAGTGAGGATCTATGCTGCAGCCAAGGAAGAAGCCTGACTGCCAGTAAGAACTGCTGGAAAGAGTCGGTTAGAAGGAAAGTTGTCAGACAACTGTTTACAAGCAAAACACACATTTACACTTGTGCACTACAAAAAAAAAAAAACAGCAGTAAGTTGTCATGAAGTGTCTGCAAGAATTTAATAAAGGAAAATTTTCCTACCCTGAACCAATAAAAGTTCTCAAAAGCAGTACAGTGGTACCACAAATTTAGCCACCATTACACAAAAATAAGCCCTATTCTAAAACAGCAATCACTGACAAGAAAATTCTGATACTGTAAAAAATAACAGTTTACTAAAGAAAAAAATACCACTTTAAGTCACAAAATAAAATGGACTTTATTTTATCAAAATGGCAATAATTTCTGTGTGGAAGGGTTTCATTATGGGGACATACCTGCCACAAATGAAGCTCGAAGCCAACTGATATTCCTGTGATGCTTCAGAGCTGCCTCCTGTCAAGGTGGCAAGAAAAGTTCTGAAATTGTCTACATTCTGACTTCATGCTGATTTCTCTCCAAGGAGCAAGCCAATCAGCAGTCCAAGTGCAGGTGTGGGAGGAAACCAGACTTTGTGAAGCCACCCTCATGTTGTATCCTAGGCAGGATAAAACCCATACAGCCAAAAGGCTACTATAGCCATGAGAATGATGAACATCTTAAGACAAACATTCTGAAAATCATTCAAAAAGGCTACAACTGGCAATGGGATTCCTTTCCGCTTCATCCAGCCAATCAAACCTTTCTGTTACCTTCTATTCTGAATCAGATATTTAACAGGTCTTATACAATCTGTTCCCCCATAATTAAGAGGGAAAGGATTTTATTAATGGATATTTACAGTGCCAAAAAAGAAAGTAGGAACCTAGAGACCTGCCCTAGACTTCTCTCTTTCGAAATCTTTGCATTACATTCCAATTCTCAAAGATTTCAGGCAATTTTTTACATTTTTCTGTGCTTGGCTTACATTGTCAGTTTTACGCTTTGTTTTGTCAACACCTCTAAAAGTGTTTACTAAGTGCTTGGCTGCTGAAATATCCCTGGGCGGCCACGGTGGTGCAGCGGTTGGCGTTGCCACCTCACAGCATGAGGTTCACCGGTTCGATCCTCAGCTGGGGTGCCTTCTGTGCACAGTCTGCACGTCCTCCCTGTGGTTGCGTGGGTTTCCTCCGGGTGCTCCGGTTTCCTCCCACATCCCAAAGACATGCTGTAGGTGGATTGGACACACTATATTGGCCCTAGGCGTGAGTGCATACGTGTGTGTGCTTCCTGTGGAAGGTTGGGCACTGGGATGGCAACTCAGCACTGTAAAAACTCCACTGCCAATCATGAGCAGACAGGTGATCCGCTGTGGCAACCCCTAACTGGGAAAAGCCGAAAGAAGAAGGTTTGCAGAGTATTCACATTTTTCCATATTTAGATGAATGCCTTATTTTTGCAGATTGTTCTACAAGTTGTCAAGAGTGACTGGCTTGGTTACACAGGATAATGTTTCTGTGATTTCTAAGGGACGCATCCCTTGTAATGGCTTTTTTCTGATAAAATAGAATGCTGCAAGGAACAGTTTCTGATATTTTCCAACCAGACTTTGGCATCTGCTATGGAATATCAAAGAATTCTAGGTTTCATGGTCTTCTCTACTATTCTCATGATTCATTTGGCCAGATTTTTTAAGATGACTATTCAGTGGTTTGTCAAATAAGTTTGGATCCTACATCAGCATTCCCTTTCATTTCAAATTCTAATGCTGGGGTTTGTGTAAAAAGAGTTATTCTTGTGGCTGATTAAGTTGTCTCTTAACACAAGTCTCCATTTTCCCTTTCAGTCCCTATTCAGTCTGTAACCATAAGTGCATCAGACTTTCGTTGGGGGTGCTGGATCCACAGGGGTGAAAGTCTAGAACAAGCAAATCAAACTAAAGCAAATAATTGTCAAATAAATGATGTCGCTAACAATTGCTCTCAAATTTCTGAACCATCTTAGTTCTCCATAGCCTCTGCTAGTAATCTGATTCAAAACAAAAGTGATGAAGTACATAAAGAAACAACATTGGACTATTTCCTACTCCCTTTTCTACCTAGCTACAGTTGCCTGGGGATTAGAGACTCAATTCAATCTGTCCCTGTAGGTACCTATATTTTGTCACAACAAGACATATTGCAGACAAGCTGAGCAAGACCAGGGAAGACCCTCTCAAATGGAAGTTGCACCCAAGGTTTTTCCCAAAATTGTTCCATCTGTGGGGAACTCCTCAAGCAGATCTGTCTGCCTCCAGCCACACAGACAGTTAAACATATTCTGCTTCAGGACTACTTGCATAAAGGCATGAAAGACAGACACATTTTATTCCAATGGTCAGGAATGTTCCTGTCTGCTTTTCCACGCTGATGTCTGTTAACTATGGTTCTTCTAAAGGTGCAGAAGCACTTTCCCAGGATAAATGTGGTAACCTCATTTTTGCCCAGGCATCAGTGATTTTCCCTTCTTCTGAAAACGGCCAAGGGCAATTACAAGCTTCCTCACAGAATCAACGCATTTACACAAGGCAGGGGTTGTTTAATATACCCCAGCCTTCAACTATGTCAACTAACTGCCTGGATGTTACAATATTTGCACCTTTTAGACATCCTATTTCCAAGTACATGGATCAGGCATTAAAGGAGGCAAAAGAAACCTGCTACTAAAAAATCATATATAGATAATAAATTCTTATAATGGCTACAATATTCTATTATTTTGGTATATGAATGGCTTTACAGGTATAGACAAAAAAGGTAAAGGTACTGAATTATATTAAGAAATGCAGATTGCAAACGAGCAATGCTACAGGAGACGCATTTGAGAATAAGTCAGCATGTGGACTTGATAAAGAAAGGATTTCAGGACGGATATTCAGCAGAACAGGGGCAATGGAACAGAGAGTATTAATACTAATTGCTAGAGGAACCCCAATAGTGGCAGAAGACGAAAAAGATAACAATGGTAGATTTGTGGTTGTAAGGGGCTGCTGGCAAGGGAAGAGGATTAAGCTGGCTTGTATTTATATTCCACCTAAAACTGCTGTTATGGATATTAAGAAAATTTTGGAAGAAATAATCAGCATTCGGCAGAGAATATTGCGTATAGGTGGGGAATGGAAATTGATTTGCAACAATCAAGATGCTTCTGGGAGACCTAGAAGGGAAATATAACAGAAGAGGGCAGATTTCTGAAGAAATTTATGAAAATATTGGGTACAGAAGATGTAAAGTTAGTAACAGAAACACTGACAGAATGTACATATTATTCCCAAGGTAAAATAATCAGGCTAGTTTACACAGAAATTATATTTCACATGAACATATGCATTCAAATGGAAGCTTTGACACACATCTAATAGCTATTTCAGATCATACACCAATAACACCCAAGATAAAAATGCATGGTAATAAAGTAAAAATGACAGACTGGTACTTCCCCACCTGCCTGTTAAAGAGAGAGGAATTTAAGGAATGGGTAGTGTAATGTATTCAATCGTTATTAGGGAAGACAGAAATTTCTTCAGAAGTTATAGCTAGCGAGTGGGATAAAATGAAAGTGGAGTTTAAAAATAGGCTAAAAATAAAACAAAACAAATTGGATAAGAAATGAGAAAGGTTCATGTGCTGCAGAATAAGGGGGATTTCACAGAACAAGAACAGGTGCAACTGCAGAGTGCTTACTCAGGAGTATCTGGGTAACATGCATGATTTTAGAAAGACTGCTGTTAAGCAACTGTTTTTGATGAGAACGCCAGACCACAAAAAATTTTAGCATAATAACATGGGCAACAGAAAGTAAAAAGGGTTGTTGCCAAACTTAGGGAGCCTATAACAAGAAAAATAATCAGAAATCCTGTAGAGGTATTACAGATATTTTGGAAATTTTAAGAAAATATGTATAAAGCAGAGAAATATGTAAATCCAAAAAGAATGCAAATGGAAATATTTATGTAAGACTTAAGTATGCCAAGGTTAGAGGTACATGAGGCACAAGAATTAACAGTTAAGATAGGAGATGAGATAAAAATGGTGATGTATAATACAGGAAAGTCACCAGGAATAGATGGTATTCCTGTGACAGTTTGGAAGCTTCGAGGGAAGAAAGTGATAAAGATATGGAAGCGTTTGTTTAGCACTATTTTAAAAGGAAGGGAAGCAAAAACATCCTGGAAGAAAGCTGTGGTAGCTATAATACTTAAAGATGACAAACACCTATCAGACCCAACTTCATAGAGGCCCATTTCAATTTTAAACCGTGATTATAAAGTGTTTGCATCTATAGTAGCTAAAAGAATGGTAAATGTGTTGCCAAAATTGATAGAGATGGATCAGTCTGGTTTTGTTGAGGGAGGGGAGGCAAACATTTGACAACATTAATATAGCAATGATGATACAGTGGGAAGCAGAATCTATGAAAATACCACTGTTATCGGCAGGTCTTGATGCAGAGAAAGCATTTCACACAATAAGCTGGGATTTTATGAGTAGGACAAAGTTAATTAGGAGGAAATGTGAGGGATCACAGACAAAAATTAAAGTGGAAGGGTTTATTTCTAAGAAGTTGTGCTACATTTAAAGCCACTTGCAAACAAAATAAAGGACTCAGAAATTCAAGGACAAAATTGGTATGGTAATCAAGAAAAGTTGTTTTTATTTGCAGACAATATTATTTTGTACCTTATACAACCAGAAAGGGACATCTCAATGTTGTGGAATGTTTTGAGACAGTTTCAAGTCTTTTTGGGATATAAAATGAATGACGTTAAAACAAAGGCTATAGCTGTAAATTACGTACCCACACAAGAATTGAGTCAGCAGTACCCACATTTATGTGTATGATGTCCTTCCTCTGGGCCAATAATCAAGGAGCCTCATTCCTCACCACTGACACCGGTGAGGGACATTCACATGGAACAAAAACAGATACACACAGTATTTCCAGACACATCTCTCTGCACCAAGCACAATTTCCCTGAAGAGAACACAGGGAACATGCTCCCATCCTGGGGCAGGGTTTCCCTCTCTCTTGCCAGTCCCCAAATAAGACTCTCCTATAACACAGCTGAAGAGCAGAGTCCTCAGCTGAGTGTTCCAAGCCAAGTCCTCCACCACCCTCTCTGTGAAACCACTGCTCTGTGTCCCTGCTCCAAGTAGCTGACACACTCTGAGATTTGATTTTTAATACACACACATGGGAAAGGCTGGCACAGATTTACCAGCTATGCCCCCTCTGCCATGAAGATACTCCAAAGCCAGCTTCTCTAAGGCTCTTAATTTTACTAAGCATAATTGGATACCCTATTAATACTTATATAAATGGTAGTGTTTGACCAATGCAGCAAGGCTTTCAGGAGCGGCCACAGTTTCACCAAATAAATATAACTACTCTCAAAGAGTAAAATGTTCTCTAAAAGACCAGCTACAATGAAAGGTTTAAATATATTTAATATTAAATAATAAAACAATGAAAATACTAAATATCTATTTACAATAAACATTAGAGTTTCAGTCACAGGAAATATTGAAAATAATGATGGAAAGATTCAAACAGATACAGAATAACAATACTTAACTAATCTCACTATATTTTCCTGACTGATCTAAAGCAAGGCAAGGTGATGTAGGTGAGTGGTCCTTCTTTTGTCAGGTTTCACAAACAAACTGCTGAGAGCCAAGTGACAGCTCTCACTAATATCTAAATATCATTTCAGTGCTGGCTACAGAATGACATCACATCTGATCATCAGACTGTGGTTCCTACACTATCCTCTTTACTAGACACTGAACAAGAATCTAGTACACGTGTGTCATAATACACATACAGAGCTTTGCTAAGATGTGCTACAGCATCTGGAAGCTATAAAACCATTTCAAAAACGTCCACTCTTCCAGGGTAGCAATTAGTTCACCACTAAGGACAATACAGTAGGATTCCTAGTCCTGGTTTTCACAGATATTTTATCTCTGGCTGCAATCAAAAGTTAGCTGACCTGAGATTAACTTATCTGCCTGTATCCTCTGTTGCAATATGTTCGTTTCAACAGTTATAGTACAGTCTGTCATACAGGTGTATTTCTTTTTTGTCCAGCAGAACCCACTACTGGTACATTTTTAACACAAGTAGCTTTACAAATGCATTTTCAACACAAGCACCTGTGCAAATCAGTTTGATATACAAATGATACATAATTCTTTACAAAACTCCAGCTAGCTATGCTAGCATATGTTACCTATTCACTGTCCTACTTCTCCTGGCATAGCTGGCAATAGCTCCCATCATCACAATGGGGACACAATAAAATTAAGTATTTAGAATTATGGATAAAAAAGGATTCTATTATGGCAGCTAAGGATATGAGCGAAGAGTCTAAACAAAAGATACAAAAACTGAGATATTGGAACCTCTTGTTCATGGATATGGCTAGAAAGATACAAGCACTGAAAATGTTTTTAGTCCATTTAGTTTTATATACAGGTCAGGCATATTTTTATCAACCAGAACAGAAACTGTGGAAAATAAAAAGCTGAAGGAAGTTATCTGGGAAGGGAAGAGGGCAAAAGTCAAGTTGATCCTTCCAACAGAAGAAGGTGATTTAGGAGTACCTGATTTGAAGGGATACTTTAGAGCTACACAGTTAAGGCTTGTATACATAACACAAACAGAAATCTATAATTCACAGTGGAAGGGGTTGACGATGAAGCAGGGGGGAGATTCAAGAATAAAGGAGAGAGTGGGACTTAGAGGGAGATCCTTTAGGAGTACAGCAACAGCCATATGAAATACTATATTCACAAAATAACAGAAAGAATTCCCTGCTTTAAAACCTGCATTTGCGCAGTTTTGCACTTGTATACAACTCAACAAAGCTCCTTGTGGTGTCCTGCAGAGTCCTACAAGCAGCAGAGTGACAAAAGAGTTACTTTTCGATTAAGTATTTCTCTCTGCATTTTTTTCCCGTGACTGCTAATTTTGTCTAAAACGTGATCTTCTAGAGTTTCTGTGCTCTGAAAAGCTATTTTATGCTGCATACTGTACTTATTTTTTTCTGAATTGCACTTTTAAAGTCGTTTTAGTCATTTTTGTGTTGTAATCATCTGCTTAACTGTTGTAGGCTACACACTCAAATGCGCTAGCCTATTCTGAGAATTTAAGGTGTTTTTAGTGTATGTTTACTAGTCTAGTCCAGTTTTCAGGTTCTGCTGAATTCAGAGCGGTGGTAGAAGTTCCTGTGTTGCCCGTATCCTTACTTGGATAAAAGGAAGTTTCTCTGTTCACCAGTGAGAGTGGGGAGCTTTGAGCAGCCTATCTGTCTCTGGAAGAGTGGTCTCAGGCCAGCAACTAGTAATTTATTGGCAGTTTTGGGTTAATTTCTATCTCTTTCATCTCCCTGCTTTAAAACCCACATTTGCACGGTTTTGCGCACTACTGGTTAGCTAGGGTTAAACTATTCCCGGCTCCACGAAGTCTGCTCTTCAATTTTTCCTTTGGAACTAGTCAAACTCTCAACTTAAGCACTCTAACCTTCCTTTTACAGTTCAGCACTTGGTCTAAGCTCTCAGTAAGCACTAATAAATGCTAGCACTACACCCCCCTTTACTATACAGTAATACAAAGCTCCCTATTCATCCCTACCGGACAATCAGTAAAACAGTTCATTTATCATACAGGCATGTCTAAAGGGCAGTTTCAGGTGTACTCTCCAGTCCAGCTGGTGAATCTGGGCATCTTGAGGCAATGTTACAATTGCTTCATGCACACAGACAACCCTCTCCTGCTTCCAACAAACACAAATGTATGTGAGAGATGCAACTATACAGCCAAACTGGAGGCCAAGCTCTCTCAACCCAAGACTGGAACAGTCAATCAGGAGGAGAAGGGAAACACTTGTACCACACTACCAGTCTCACATAGACCAGTCAATATCTGCACCAGCAAACAACACACATAAATACACAAAAGCATACTCGGAGACTCTAAATAAAAATCTGCCAAAGCAGCAGAGACCTCCAAAGCAGACATCCAAGCAACCTCCACCCTCTAACAACAACCACGTATCACATACTTCACAAAGTCAGTGTGCCACGCAATCACAGCCCTTAAGGCTAAATAACACACCCAATACACTAGTAATAGGTGACTCTATTGTCAGGCACACTGATGTCCCACTCACTAGACTGAACAAGGAGAAGGTTACTGTAAGCTGCCTGTCTAGTGCCAGGATTCACCACATAACACAAACACTCAGGTCACTCCAAAACAAGTACAAATATGGCTTTGTCATTGTCCATGTTGGTGTGAATGACCTGAGATGTACCTTCCTGGACTATATGCAAAGAGACATAGAGGAGCTCTCTGATAATGTAGCCCAGGCCGGTATGACCCTGACCCTGAGTAGCATCTTGCACTCACCAAGAATGATGCCACAGTATAAAGATAAAATGATCAGTTTTAACAATTGGCTAAGCTATTGGTGTCGTTCAAAGGGAATCCAGTGTCTGTCAGCCTGGGATGACATACTCGACAAGCCATGCTGCTTCGCCAGAGATGGCTTGTGCCTGTCGCAATTAGGCTTTAGAATACTGGCCAAGGCTCTTGCCACCCCCATAGTGCCTTTTATAGGCAAGGCTCAAAAGACAAACCCACCTCCATAAACAACACAAGTAACCAAAAACTGAGGATAATTTTACTCAATGCCAGAAGTCTTAACCTCAAAATGCACACACTCGAGGCACTCCTCAGCATGGATAAAATCGATATCTGTGCAGTAACAGAAACCTGGCTCAAGGCTCCAGAGAGCACCTCAGCACTACCAGGCTACAACTCATACCATACCTTTTGGTCCCAGAACCCAGACCAAAACACAAAAGGAGGGTGTGTGTCCATTTTCATAAAGGATACCCATACCTCCAGGCTAGTGGCACAGCACGAGGCCTCGGAGACCATCCATGTGCAACTAACAGTGGGCAAAGCTGCTTTTCAGATTGTAGCTTGCTACAGATCACCCACCTTGTCTCAGGACCCCCACTCAGCATTCCTGAGAACACTGGAAAATATAAAGGTCCTACCAAACACCATGATATTGGGTGATTTCAACTACCCAAACATTGACTGGGAAAACTACTCAAGTACAAACTCCTTTGCCCAACGCTTCCTAGAGTTTATAAACTCAAACGCCTTGGAACAACTGGTCACCACTCCCACAAGAGGTGACAACATATTGGACCTGATCATCACCAACATGGGGGATCAGTGTTCCACACCAGAGGTAAACCCCTTGCTGGTAAGATCAGACCATAAACTAATCACACTGGACATCCACATCCCGACCCCACCCCTAGTCAAGGAAACCACTGTGAAAAACTTTTCAAAAGCAAACTTCACACTTCTCAAGACCAAGGTGGAAAGTTTCAAAGCCCCCTTGCCAAAGGATAATGCTGCCCTAACCGCAGAATCCTTTACAAATGGATTCTGTGAGCACCTACAGGAATGCATGGATCGAGCCATCCCAAGTAAAACAAAGATTCACTCCTCCAAAAAGAGGAAACCAGTCTGGTGATCCCCAGCCATAAATAAGCTATACAACAGAAGGAGGAAACTATTACATGATAGAGCAAAATCCCAAAAAGGAAAGACATCCCTGATCAGTATTAGCAAGAAACTACAATCCCTCATAAAATCATCCAAGGTCAGTTTTGAAAGAAAAATTGCCAAAGACTCTAAAGATAATCACAAAGCCTTCTTTAGCTATGTCAAGAATCTAGGTGGCAACTCTCAGATCTGCTCTGAGCTAGTGCAAAATGGCAAAAAATATACTGAACCAACTGACATTGCCAACATCCTGGCTGACAGGTTCAGTGCAAACTTAAACCCCGCCCTCACCCCCAAAAGAAACCGTGTCCATCCCAGAAAAATATAGAGACCCAGACATCACAGACACACAGGTGAAAACAGCCTTCTCCAAAGCCAAAAACACAGCATCAATGGGACCGGATGGTATCCCACGCTGCGTCTTACACGAGCTCCGAAATGAACTAAACCCTCACCTAAATTCACTGTTCAAACTCAGCCTTACCACAGGCTATGTACCCAAGGAGTGGTGTACAGCAACAGTTATCCTGCTCCACAAAGGTGGTGCCACAACAGGTCCTGGGAACTATCGCCCTATAAGCCTGACTAGCCTGGCCTGCAAAGCTATGGAGCGCATCATCATGGAACTCATTAACAGAAACACTGGGAACCTCCAGATACACTGGACCCTACTCAATTTGGCTTTGTTAAAGGCAGATCCTGCCTCCTAAACCTAATTGACTTCTTTGAAACAGTTACCAAGGCCATAGATGAGGGAAAGGTAGTCCACACAGCCAACCTGGACCTCGCAAAGGCCTTCAACACCATTCCCCACTCTGGCATTATAGATAAGCTTACCAGCTTGAACATTAACCCCTATGTCATGAGATGGGTTGCCAACTGGCTCAAGTATAGAACTCACATGGCCCGAGTTGTGGGTGCCATGTCTGACTCTAAACCAGTTACAGGTGGCGTCCCACAGGGCTCAGTCCTGGGACTCCTCCTGTTCGGTATATACTTCTCTGAGGTACAGGCAAGCATGGGAGAACTATGGCTGACCAAGTTTGCAGATGATTGCAAACTGGGGACCACAATCGACTCTTCGGCTGACACAAACATCCTCCAGAAGGGTCTCACGAATACCTGGTGTCAGAACCATGGCCTCAAGCTAAATGCCAAAAAGTGCATAGTCATCCCCTTTGGAAAAAACTAAGTGCCCACGAACTATCACATAGGTGGTAATCCAGTAAGTTCTATGTAGCCCACCTAATCACGAAAGGGTTCACATCTAGATCGAGAGGTCATTGTGCCCCTCTACTCATTAGGCCCATAATAGAGTACAATGCCCTATTTGGAATGTACCTTATTCGACACCTGCAACAGCTGGAAAGACCACAGAAGTACCTCACCAAGAGGATCATGGGCCTCAAACAGACGCCCTATTCAGCTCGACTAAAGAAAGTCCAGCTCTACTCGGTTGCTTACGGCCTACTCAGAGGTGGTCTCTGTACAAGGCCATGTCCAACCCAGAATTAATGGACATGCTCCACCTCAAGAAAACCAAATCTCTTAGAGCCACATGCTCCAGGGATTTAAACCTCAGCACAACAATAAACAGGACATGCTGGGGGGATAGATTCCTGTCCCAGAGACTTCCCTCACTCTGGAATAGAATCCCAATTTATGTTAGGCAAAGCCCCTCACTGACTAGTTGGTCACATTTTCTAAAGTCTTTGGTCCTATGCAAATAGAACCTGAGTTGTCTATGCACGTCTAGTTGACGTAATTTGTATTCTGCCTTGTTGCTATGATTAGGAAAGAACAGTGGAAGCACTATGGATTGATTTATGTTGTTTGGAGAAGAGACTTTGGGTAGGAAAGAAGGATTAGTTCACAAGGATACCCTATCCTTATGAAAAATCAAATATGGTGGTTTAAAAGAAAGAGCTTGCAACTCCGATACTCTTCTAGCAGAAGTTATAGCCACTAGAAACAAGGTCTTCCAGGAAATGAACCTGAGGTCTGAAGATGATGAGGGCTTACAGGGTGGTAACGTGGGATGAGGCTGAACAAAATTTTAATCCCAAGGAGAAAGGGGTTCCTTAAAGGGAGGTCTTAATAAGGAGGCACCTCATAAGAAGGCTCTACAAGGCCTGTGTGACACTAAGCTGGAGACAGAATCACCAATGTGGAAATTTGATATTGCAGCGAGTTGAACCTTGATGGTTGCTGAAGTTGAACCTTGCTGGAAGAGTTCCGCCAAAAATTCCAAAATGGAATGGATAGGTGCAGAAAAAGGATCAATGTTCCTCTTTTGAGCCCAAAAGGAAAACTTTTTCCATTTGCTAGAATAAAGTTTTCTAGTGGAAGCTTTATGAGAGGACATTAAGATATGTTTGACTGCAGGAGTGAAATTGTGAAGCCTGACTAAATTGGGAAGTGGAGCAGCCAAGCTGTCAATTTTAGGGTGTGGAGAGAAGGATGAAGCTCCCCTGACATATAAGTCAGCATATCTGGCACTGGGTCCAGAGTCCAAGGCTTCTCCTGAAGATGAGGCCAAAGGAAGGGGAACCAAACTTGGCGAGGCCAGTAAGGAGCAATGAAAATTATCCTGCTTCCCGAGTACTGTGCTTTCTGAATGACTCTGGGTATGAGAGGGGACGAAGGAAAAGCATGCAGAAGTCCCAAGGGCTAATTGTGAGCAAGTGTGTCTCTCGGTGTCTTCCCTGGAGGGGGGATTAGGGTAAAGTAGTTTGCTGCACTTGGCATTCATGGAAATGGCAGAGAGATCGCAGCAAGGCTGACCCCATGTTCAGAAAATCATGTCCGCTACATTCTGATTGAGAGACCACTCTTGAGGCATTAAGATTGCTCTGCTCGGCTTGTCCGCTATCACATTGGACTTCCCCGGAATGTGATATTAGAAAGCGCTGAAGAAACTTCCCATTGCCAAACTCTTAGGGCCTCTCGACAAAGGGGGTAAGATCTGGATCCCTCCTGTTTGTTTATGTACCAAACTACAGACATATTGTATGACTGTATCGCAATTGTCCCTAGAGGGAGAGAGTCGTGAAGTGCTTGCAACGCAGGAAGCACTGCTCTCATCTCTAGGACATTTATATGCAAGTGAGCCTCAAGTTCGTGCCATGTACCAGATAATGCCCCCCCCCTATCTGGGAAGCATCTGTGGTCACTGTAGCTATGGGTTGATGTGGGACAAATGGTCTCCCTATGGTCACATGAGTGGAGTGTATCCACCATCTTATTGAGCCGTGACTACTGCCATGAATTTGGTGAACACTCTGGGGGCTATAGCGAGACCAAAGGGCAGAGCTCGGAACTACTAATGACTTGCTCCCAGCCAGAAGCGTAGTACCTTCTCGATGCCCTGTCCATTTTTATATGGAAGTAAGCATCTTGAAGGTCTATCGAGCACATCCAGTTGTCTTTCCCTAAAAAGGGAAGTATAGACTGCAGCATCACCATTCGTAACTTTGACTTCTTGACAGATTCATTTAATTTTCTTAGGTCTAATATAGGCCTCCAGTCCCCTGTTCTTTTTAGCACCAGAAAGAATCTTGAGTAAGTTCTGAATCCTATTTGGTCTGCGGGGAATTTCTGGATGACTCTTTTGTGCAGCAACTTTTGAATCTTTATGGTTGCTTGCTCCCTTACATTGGGTGGAACATTTGGGATTGTTCTGGTATATGGGACAGGATTGGAAAATGGGATGGAGTACCCTCTGGATATTATTTTTAGTACCCATTTGTCTCTTGTAATATTTTATCTGGCTTCTGGGTACATCAACAAACTTCCCGCGACTGCCTCCAGAGTAGAGCAGTCGGGCCTCCTTTCAGGAGTGCTGATAAGGGCTTCCGCGAAAGGAATCACGGTCACCCTGGTTTTGTGGGCCCCCTCTGCCTCTGGAGCGGTGTCTACCATTATTGCTTCCCCCTCTGCCCCTGGAGAAGGAATCACCCTGTACGTCCTGGAAAACTCTCTGGGTTCTTTTGAACCACATTTTTCCACTCTTCTGGCCTTTAGGATAAGGTCTTGAAGGTACAGAAAAATGTACTCCAACAGCAGCGAGAGTTTTCCCTTCCTGCTTGCACCAGGATAGAGCATCTTTTACTTTGGGTCCAAAGAGTGAGGAACCATCAAAAGGGGCATTAGTAAAGGTAGACTTAAAGGGCTCTGCAAAATTGCACATGCACATCCAGGAGGGTCTCCTAAGGGAAACTCCAGAACCTGCTGCCCTGCTCGCTCCATCTGCCGCGTAGGATATCAGCCTCATGGAGGAGTTGACAATGGAATTTAAGGTAGACAGTTGGGAGGAGACCTTCTCATTCACCCCCACAGCGAATGAACCTTGTAGAGTATCTCCTAGCTCTTTCAGGAGATCTCTTTGTTGCCTTGTAAAGAGGGATACGTAGTTCAGCGATCGCAGTGAGAATGTCGCTGATGAAAAGACACTCTTCCCGTATCTGTCCATCATTCGAGAGTCTTTATTCGGGGGATGAACAGATGAGGAAGTCTCTGCAAGTTCCTTCTTGGTGGCTGATGCCACCACCATAGCATCTACGGGTACCCCCTTAGTTAGAAAATCCTTTCCCGAAGGAGCTGACAAGAATTTTTTTGGCCTCCGAGGGACTAGCTCCATAGTGTCCTGTGACTCCCACGTCTTTTGACTAACCAGGTCCATTAGCTCATCGAAAGGTGGAGACACCCAGGAGGCTGAAGGTTGAGCTCCAAAAGCCTTCAGGTACACTGACTCCTCATCAGAAGGGGTGGTGGTCTGCCAGCCGCCTCTCTGCTTCAGGATCTCTAGAATATCTTCAAATGAGATATCATCAGAGGACGACCGTAGGGACCCTTCCGACTCACTGAGGTCAGTGTCTGAAGTGATGGACTCTTCTGGGGAGTCTATGTGCTTCCTCTTGCAAGTTCTCTTCCGAGATGGCTCCATAGAAAGATATTCTGGGGAGGCCTCGGAGGAGAGGGGTTCACCTATTGGGGATCCAGAGGCTCTGGATTTCTGCTGCCCTGTGGAATGGGTGGTGCCGAGACAGTAGCCAGTGCCTTAGGGGGAAGAGTACTAGTATCCTTCTGTGGTGCTGAATGGGAAGACAACATGCTCATCAGCTCAAAGGCAGATCCCGCCGGCTCCGAAGACACCCCTGACTCCGAGAAGAAAGAGGAAGGCACCAGAACCAACGAGATCGGGCCCGAGGCGATGTGGGAGCTGACCTAACCCGGGCTGATGCCTTGAGGGGTAGACTTGGCACCGAAGATCGAGGCCAAGAATCCCCGACTCCCAGACTCCCCGGATGGCAGTGAGAGAGTCCGAGCAGATGTCGGCTCTGTGAACACCGAAGGGGGCCCCAGAACCGACGGATCCACAGTAAGTGGTACCAAGCACTCTGACTCCAAAGGACCAGCTTGGCTCGGAGGAGGAACAACAGTGGGTATAAATGGTACAGTAGGCTTCAAGACCAAATGGGTGGGAGCCGAGAATAATTTAGTCAGTGCCGGCGACTTCAGGAGTCTGTGCACCACCCGTTCCACTTTATCATCCAATAAGCTCCTGGTGGACCTGGAAGATAGGGATGGAGAGTGAGACCTGTGCAGAATTGGATATCTCAACATCAGAGAAACCGGTGAAATATCCATGGACTGGCTCTGAGTAGAGGTATGTTGCGGCTCCGAGGACTCTGGAGCTGAAATACCAGGCTTGTCAACTAATATGACCTCCGACTGCTCCGAGGACTGGGGAACGGAGGAGGTAGTAGCCTTGGAAATTTGTGGCAGTTTGACTGGAGGCTCCGACTGAGCCGATGTTGCAGGTGAATGTCTTTTTTGAGACTTTTCCTTTTTAGAGGAAGGAGAAGAGGAGGAAGAAGAACTATGGATAGCTTCTTCAAAAGTTGGCTTTAATAGCCCTTTCAGAATCAATTTGTTTCGCCTTTCTGGAAGTACTCTTGCACTGAGAGTGACAAAAAGAGCAGTCTTCTTTTAGGTGAAGAGCACCAAGGCAATAAACGCATATAACATGTCCATCAGTGATGGACATTTTTTGTGAGCACTTCTGGGATTTTTTAAAGCCCGAAGGCTTATGTTCTCTATATTTTGGGTATTTAGACATAGTTAAGGTAAGACAGCAAAAGCAACAACAAGAAAAATGTTGCTATTGAACAGCTAAAGCTACACTGAACAGTAACTAAGGGAAACACAAGGAAAATGACAACCAGGCAGAAAAAAATAGGGCTTCCAACTTAAATGGTCCTATTTTCTAGACAAGACAAGAATTAACTACAAGCCCTCTAACTTAAACGGGCAAATAGCTCTCTAACTTAAACGAGCTACTGAAAAACTTAAACAGAAACAACAACCACTACAAGGGATACCAAGGAGGCCTAGAAGACGATGGCAAAAGCCGTGCCAAAGGGGATAAAACTATCACTATCTAACTGTAATGGAATAAAATGCACAACAAATTAAATATAATTAGAAGATACACTATCTATTAGCAAATCTAACAGTTTAGAGGAAAAATAAGAGAAAATTTGTCAACTTAGCCACAGCCAAGATGAGTGCATCCAACCTCGTAAAGCAGCAAACAAGATCTGGGGAATTGCATCACTGCATTGTGGGATATCTTCTTGCCATGAGCCAGGTTTGAGACTTTCAGATATGTATTTGCCCAAGTCAGAGCTGAAAATTGGCTCTGAACCCATCATTGTAAGAGTGAAGGCAAGATAGGACAACATAACATATGTTTTGGGACTGTAATAAGTTGGCAGACATTAAAAATTCCCTACAGAGTACTCTGTTAGACATATTCGGTGAGCAAATGGTATAATTAAGGAAACATTTTTTTTTGAGCTGGGATACAGATCTAGACATAGCAAGGCCTTGTTAAGTTTAATTCTGGTGGCTGCCAAAAAATGCAATTACTAGAAAATGGAAATCAAAGTCTAAACCAACTGAATTTGAAGTATTGAACATTAACAAATAAAAGAACTGGAGGGATCTCTACAAAAGGGTTTGAGCAAATTACACAGAAAAAAAACAGAAATTGTTATGTGACATTGCAAGGTATTGCCCTCTGCACCAGGAGAAGTAAGACAGTGTATGTGTGGCATATGCCAGCATGGCTGGTTAAAGTTTTGTAAACAATCTTATGTCATTTGAGTGTCATATTGATTTGTACAGATGTTTGTATTAAAAATGTATTTGTAAAAGTTGCGGATGTTAAAAATGCTGCAACAGAATCTTAACAGAGTTCTGAAGGTGAATTGTGCCAGAGTCAGATGACTAGATGTGATGTCATTCTATAACTTGCTGAAGGACGGAACTCTGGCAGGAGCAGTCTATTTGTTTTTGTTTTTCTTTGGAACCTGACATGAAAGATCTATGTCAGTTATCACAGTTCAGTAGTTGTTAGTTGTACAGTTCAGTATGTGGAGTATCTCATCCTGCCTTCTAGAAGTGATTATCTCAGCAGTACAACTTGCCATGTGATATTAAGTCAGTTAACTAGGGACAGTTTCTCTTTAGTTCAGTTAGGAAAAGTACAGTGAGATTAGTTTAATATTATTTCTTTTTATTTGCATGTGAGACTCTATCCAACTCTGTTATTTCATATTTCCTATGCCTAAAAACTCTGATGTTTATTGTAACTAAATATCAAGTATTTTCCTGTTTTCTATTTTTATTACCCATTATTAAATATTTGTATATCTTTTCATTGTGGCTGGTCTTTTAGTGAATATTTTTAATATCTTGAGAGTACCTATGTTTCGTTCACACTCTACCATTCATATCAGTATTAATTTGACAAAGTATAATTGGTTACCCTTTGTAAAAAACTTACAGTATTTGGCTGATGACAGCTACCCTGTAATCTGGAGAGAGGGGACACAGCTAGTGAATCTGTGTCAGCCTTTCCCAGGTGTGTGTGTGTGTGTGTGTGTGTGTGTGTGTGTGTGTGTGTGTGTGTGTGTGTGAAAAATCAGATATTTAAGTACATGTGCCAGATACTTGGCATGGGGACACAGTACTCCAAGGTGGGCTTTGTTTGGGATCTGGACAGACATTGTCCAGTCCTAGTGGAGTGTGTTCCCAGTGTGTTCTTGGGGGAAATTCTGTTGAATGCAGAGAGCTGCATTTGAAATACTGTGTAAATCCATTCCTGTTCTTAGTGACCGTCTCTCACTGGTGTCAGTAGTGAGGATTGGGGCTCCTTCATTACTGGCCCGGGGTAAAGAGGGGCTGTCACATATTGGTAGCAGAGCAGGGGGATATTAATTGAACTTTAGTAGCCTGTAAGCAGTTGTCACTGAAGGTGTGCATACTCTCAACAGCCACAAGGCAAACATTCAGAATTTCAGTTTCACATCAGTTTTATTTATTTTTGTTAGTTTAGTCAGGGAAAGCAGGCAAAGATGTCAGCAGAAGACTATAGCAAGCTGACAAAGAACCAGTTGGCCAAGGTGTGTGAAGCCAAAGGACTGTTGCATGCCAACTTGACTAAAGAGGATAGGATTTCAGCCTTAATTGCAGCTGCAGCACAGTCCAGCACCCAGGGAGATAAGCCAGTCTGATAATGGGGATGTGCAGCCTTCGGAAACAGGACAGTTCACCTTTTCCTCAGAGGACTTTAAAATCTGTCTGGAGTTACAAAGACTTAAACTGGAGGCTGAAGAAAGGGAGACTCAACGTCAGCATGAATAGCGACATTTGGAGACCAAAGAGAGACTGTGATTGGAGTCCAAACGTTTGGAGGCTGAAGAAAAGGAGAAACAGCGTCAGTATGAACTGAAGGCCAAACATCTGGAGACCGAACAGAAACTTTTAGAGACTGACGAGCAACTACAGCATTTGGAGGTTGAAGAAAAGGAGAAGCAGCATCAGCATGAAAAGGAAATACTGACCCTTCATTAGGGTCATGGAGGTAATAAGGAGTGGAATAACTGAACACCAGAAACAATAAAGGAAAGTATATTTCTTCCACAATTTAAAGACAATAGTTTTGATAGTTTTATTCATATATTGGAAAGGGTATGTAAACAGTATGATGCTGACCAAGAGCGTTGTGTACAGTTTCTGACCCCCTTACTCCATGGTAAAGCTCTAACTGCTGTTTCTAAATTGCCTGATACTATTTTAATTATGAAAAAGAAAAACAATGTTTACTAGACTGTTTTAAGTTAACACCTGAAGCTTATAAAAAAAAGGTTTTGTGAGCATAGACACAAGGCAGATGAAAGTGTTTGTGATGATACTGCTGTGTTAAGCACTTACTTTCATAGATGGGTGAGTGGGTGTCAAGTCACCACTTTTGAAAGGCTGGCAGACCTTTTGGTGAAAGAACAATCCTTTAGCACTTTGCCGGAGGACATGAGAAACTGGTTGGCAGACCGAGAAAGTAACTTTGCAGATGACCTCAGCAGAAAAGATAATCACTGCATAAGAAGGGGATACCCAGTGCTGCACAGGGATATAAAGGAACCCATGGTGGGCAGTCTAAATTACCCCAACAGAGTCTACCAGTAACAGGGAAAGCCATTACTTCAGGTACATGGCCAGGATCAATGTTTAGATGTTTTGAATGTAACCAGAGGGGCCATGCAGCATACAAATGTCCCCTGAAGCAAGGTTGGGAACAACAGGTGAGGGAGCCAGTAAGTGTGAATAACCGCCCATCAGTGGAAAGCTGTCTGGGGACAACAAAGATACCAAACTATCACCGGAGTTTGTATCCTATCTTAGTGGATGGAAGACAAGCCACTGCTAAGAGAGAGACAGCCTCTGACATAACCATAGTGAAGTCTGCAGTGGTTAAAGAAGAGCAGCACTTGCTTGGGCAGTCCACACCAGTTAGAGCTTTAGCAGGGATCCCATTCCAAATACCTTGGGCCAGGGTTCACCTTAACTGGGAGGGTAGAAAAGGGAACAAGCAAGTAGGTGTGTTTGAGGATATCCCTGCAGATGTCTTAACAGGGAATGAATTTGATAATGTAGTACTTTGTGTGCATGCTGTTACAGTCAGGCTTGGAGACAGGCAGGTAGGTCTGGTAGCCTGGATGGGACTCAGACAGACCCTATGCCTGAAGCTGGGGCTGGTGATGTGGTTACTGCAGGGAAGGAGCTACCTAGTAGCAGTGAGCCTGAAAGTGAACCAGGTACTGATGTTCTCATGGAAGAGGAGACTGCAAGGACAGAGGTGAGTGGTACTACCCAGGCTGATAAAAAGGCACTGTAGTCAGAAGATACTAGGCTTCCTGTAGAAGGAGAGCTAGGCAAAGTTACAAAGACAAAGTTGAGATAGGCTCAGCTTTGGGATCCTACTTTACGAAGTTTGAGGGAGGTAGCTAAGGGAGCACCTGATGCTCAAGGAAAAGGGGAGTCTGTATACTGGAACTTTTAGTTATGTACTCACCATAACTTCAGATGTTTGGGATCCATCTCGCCTACATTCTGACTGATGGGTTTGGAGCCGATCCCTCGGCTCCGACTCGGCACGCTTATGCCAAAGAGCGAAGTCTCTTATTGGCTGAGCTTACTATATCCCAGGATGCACCACTACCAGTCCCCCAGATCTAGTTTGTCCGCATACATGCACACATGCACGCTCTGATTATATAACATCGTCAGATGAACAAGATAAAAACAGTAGAACTCAAACCGTTCAATCTCTTCTGATCTCCAAGGCAGGGGAAGGAGGGTGGGTATTAGGAATGTAGAGATGGATCCCAAACATCTGAAGTTATGGTGAGTACATAACTAAAAGATGTTATGTGATCCTATCTCGCCTACATTCTGACTGATGGGACAGCGTCCCTAGCACCTGAATCCTGGTTGGCTCACTGGAAAACACTCCTGAGTACCGTGGAACCAAATGATGCTCGTCCTTTAGATGCCACATCCAATTTATAGTGGGAAATGAAAGTGTGCGGATTGGACCAAGTAGCCGCAGCACAAATCTCCGATATAGCGAGCTTGGAATGAAAAGCTATAGAAGTAGCCATAGCTCTGGTAGAGTGAGCTTTGATAGATGTTGTAAGTTGCTTATTCGAAGAAGAATAAGCCTGAGTTATGCAATCTCTAATCCATTTGGAGATAGTAGCTTTTGTGATGGTTTTACCCAATTTATTGTCTGAGAAGGACACAAACAACTGGTCTGACTTACGAAGTTGCTGAGTCCTGTCTAAATAGAAGCGCAATTGCCTGTGAACAGGATGAGAAGGGACTGGTTCCACGGTATCTGGATGTTCCCACGCCCTTCGACAAACCAAATCCAGAAGCTCGTCGAAGGGCGGAGACACCCAGGAGGCGGAGGGCTGAGCCCCAAAGGCCTTGAGGAGCACTGACTCATCAGCAGAGGGGGGTTTGGATATCCAGCCGCCTCGTTGTTTGAGGATCTCTAAGATGTCTGCAAATGAGACATCATCCGAGGACGACTTGGGACCCTCTGCATCATCAAGATCAGTGTCCGATGTAATAGACTCGGGAGTCCACGTGCTTCCTCTTGCACGATCTCTTCCTTGGGGGTTCCTCCGAAGACAACTCCGAAGAACCCTCAGGAGGAGGGGAACCCCAATGGGGGTAACCTCAGGCCCAGGGGCTCCGCTGCCTACGGACAGGGAACTGCCAAAGACCCAGTCTCCACGCCCAGGGAAGGTGCCGGTAAAGCCGAGAGATGGCCAAGAAGACTTGGCCAAGGCACTCCTCATAGCTCTGAAAGCCGGACCCCAGAATCCTGGGAGTGTCCGGTCCCCGAGCCATGATAGCCGACGGAAGTCCCGCAGCCGGCACCGAGAGGGAGGCTCGAACCGAAGCATAGGTCCCAAACATCACCCCGGTCCAGCCGAAGAAGTCCGTGTACCAAACTCGACCCGAAGGCCGGGTTGGAGTAAGGGTCAGAGCCGACCCTAAGATCTCCACCGGCTCCAACAGCACCTGCTCCGACGGAGCCGAAGCGGTCGGAGGAGGAATAGCAATGGGATGGGCCTGCGCTATCGGCTCCGAAGCCAACTGGGTCGGAGCGAAACAAATTTTGGAAGACTGGGGACTGGAACAGTCTTTGGAGCACCCTGTCTATATCTGAATCCGACATCCTCGAAGACTGAGAGGATACTGAACGGGTTCGAGATGGCCTCTCCAACGGCCCCAAAGGGCTAGGGGACCGGATCCGAGGCGACCCGATGACTATCGGCGCCGAAGGAATACCCACACTAGATTCCATCGGTGCCGAGGTGGACTTCGGCGCCGAGGAGGAAGTGTCTGAGCGGGCAACCCTTGTCGGCTCCGAGACCAGTGGAGCCGACGAAGGTGACCCGCCTCGATGCCCCAGCCATCGGCTCGAAACCAGAGGAGTCGAGACTGGTGGCATCGAGGCAGACCGTTCGCCCTCGGCTCCAAGTCCTTGGAGCCAAGGAGAAGTCTGCCTATGTCTTTTGGCGGTCGGATCCGACGGACTGGTCGGAGCCGCCTTTCTTTAGCCGGAGAAGGAGAGGATGCCAAGGCTTCTTCAAAGGAAGGTTTTATTAACCCTTTAAGAATCAGTTTATTTTTCCTCTCCTGGAGGACCCTTGAGGAAAAAGCGTGACACACACTGCATGACTCCTGTAAGTGTTTTGCACCCAAACAATACACACAGAGCGAGTGATCGTCTGTGATAGACATTTTGAAATTGCATTTGGTGCATTTTTTAAAGCCCGAAGGCCTAGGATTTTGAGACATTATGGCAAAAAAATCAGTAACCTTGACAGAAAAATACACCTACTTTCTGTTTACTGACACTACCTACTACAGTTATCGCTTAGGTAAAGAAAGCGTCACAAAATACTTTGAAACCCTGTAAGGTTTTAGGAGGGTTGAAAGACCGGGAAGGCCCTAAGATGAAGGAGGCCTAAACCAAACTCAACCCAATCACACAACAAAGTCTTTTCACAAACTCCAAACACACACAAAAGTGAAGAATAGCCGTTAAAACAGCTTTTTATGACAAGAACAGCAAAATTCTGACAGAAAAAAGTTAGTAAATTTACTACTCAGCTCAGCCAGCTCGAGACCACGTCTTCGCAGATTAGCGGCAAACGAGATCTGGGGGACTGGTAGTGGTGCATCCTGGGATATAGTAAGCTCAGCCAATAAGAGACTTCGCTCTTTGGCATAAGCGTGCCGAGTCGGAGCCGAGGGATCGGCTCCGAACCCATCAGTCAGAATGTAGGCGAGATAGGATCACATAACATCAAAGGGTTACTGTACAGAGAGTGGACCCCTGAGGGAGGGCTAGAGAAAGAGGTAATACAGCGGTTGAAAGTGCCCATTGCCTACCATCTGGCACTTCTAGTTATAGCCCACGATATTCCTTTTGCAGGTCATATGGGTAAAACGCATACTAAGAGTCGTATTATTTAGTAGCCTGGAATGGCAAGTTATGTAATAGGGTACTGCAGGATCTGTGAGCAATGCCAAGACAAGGCCAAAGCTCCTATGAAACCTTTGCTTACCATTGACGAGCCATTTCAGAAGGTAGCTATGAATATTGTGGGTCCTTTCAGTACCCCAAGTTCCACAGGGAAGTATAACCTGGTGGTAGTAGATTATGCTACTAGATACCCTGAGGCACATCTCTGTTGTCCAACGAAGCAGAGAAGGTGGCAAATGCTTTGTTAGAGATTTTCAGCAAGGTAGGTTTCTCGAGAGAATTTCTGACTAACATAGGTGCCAATTTCATATCAGACCTGCTGGCTTTTCTGTAGAAGCATTGTGGGTTGAAGCACCTAAAGACTTTCCCCTACCACCCCCAGACTAATGGTTTTGTGGAGAGGTTAAACTCTACACTAAAGGCCAAGCTATGGGCATTTGCAGACCAGTTTGAGAAAGAGAGGGACAGATATTTGCCCCATCTACTGTTTGCATGCAAAAAGGTACCCCAAGAATCCACAGGTTTTTCACCCTTTGAGTTGCTGTATGGGCATAGGGTAAGACAGCCTTTAGATCTGATTCATGATTACTGGGAGAATGAGTACGGATCCCACAAGGAGTCTGTTGTGGCATATGTCTGAAACCTCAGGACAAGACTTAGGGAGCAGAAAAAGGGTTGGGTATGACAGGGATGCTCGAGCCCAAGAGTATGCTGTCGGACAACAGATGATGGTGCTTATTCCAGTCAGATACAATAAGCTGCCGGCAGCTTGGGATAGACCCTTCGAACTGGTAACAAAGGTCAGTGATGTAAATTATATGGTAAACCTGCTTGGCAGGAAGCAGGGGCAACATTATAAAGCCTCAGCACATCAGGGAGGTCCTGAGCAGACTGCAAAGGGCAGGGTTGACCATTAAGCCCAGTAAGTGTCACATGGGTATGGCAGAGGTCTCTTATCTGGGAGAAAGAGTGGGAAGTGGTAAAATTAGGCCAGAACCTGCTAAGGTGGAAGATATTCAGGTGTGGCCTGCCCCGTTACCAAAGAGCAAGTGAGAGCATTCTTGGGGACAAGGAGGTACTATAGAAAGTGTGTTCCCAGTTATAGTGCAATAGCTGCTCCCCTCACAGATTTGACAAGGAAAAACAGGCCAGATAAATTTGAATATCTGTTGGAATGAATCTGATTAGTTTTAATTATGGTACATTTTTCTTTGTGGAGTATTGCAACTGGTGTCCTAGGTGATTGGAAGCTGCCTTTATTGGGACCGAGTAAGCCTAGCTGAACTGTTTGTGAATATTTTTAATATCTTGAAAGTGCCTGTGCTTATTTCAGTGTCACTGTGGCCACTCCGAAAAGCCTTACTGCTTCAGTCACACTTTACCATTCATATCAGTATTAATTTGACACAGTATAACTGGTTACCCCATGTAAGAGCTTTAGTATTTGGTTGGTGGACGCTATCCTGTAATCTGGAGAGAGGGGACACAGCTGGTGAGTTTGTCAGCCTTTTCCAGGTGTGTGTGTGTGTGTGTGTGTGTGTGCGCGTGAAAAACAGATATTTAAGTGTGTAAGTGTGAGAAAAACTTGATATTTAAGTGTGTGTGTGTGTGTGTGAGTGTGTGTGTGTGTGTGTATGCCAGATACTTGGAAATGGGACAACGTGCTCCAAGGTGGGTCTTGTCTGGGATCTAGAGAGACAGAGAGCCCAGTCCCAGCGGAGCGTGGTCCGTGTGTGCTCTTGGGGGAAACTGTATTGAATGCAGAGAAGGTGCATTTGAAATACTGTGTAAATCCATTCCTGTTCTTAGTGACTGCCTCTCACCAATGTCAGTGATGAGGATTGGGGCTCCTTGATTACTGGTCCGAGGTATAAAGAGGCCATCACATGTTGGAAGAATACATGCAGAATAATGTTATGGGGAGAAGTGATGTTTATGGGAAGGCAGAAATTGAAAAAAAGGTATGCATTGTTGGATTAATGACAGCTATACAAAAGAATATATATGATATATAATATTTGTAACAGTGAACATGTTAACATGGTTTGTTTTCTTTTATATAAATATGTTTATGTCTTAAGTGACGATTCAATAAAGGTTTGACAAAAGGAAGCTCATAGATAGGCAAGTGAAAGACTTATAGCTGGCATTATGACAAGAACCAGAAGCCTTCCATGGCTTAAACTCTTTGGTTTTACAGTATTTGTGTGAGTGATTATCTTCTGGCCTTTTTTACTGTTCTATTAAAATTCACCTTTACACTACCTCTGCTTGTCTGCCCTTAGCTCCCCCTTCTATCCTACCTCAAGTGAAATGGTTTTTGAAAGGGGTTTTACATATCTGTCCAACTAGAAGACAGGCTGCTCCTTCTTGGGATCTTAATTTTGGCACTGTTTCCTTCTGAACCTGCTCATGAGGCCATATGAAGTTCTTATTTAGAAAACAGTGTTTCTCATTTCTCTGACTTCTGCAAGAATAACATCTGAGTTACAAGCGGTTATGGTATGTCATCCCTATCTCATCTTTCAGAAAGAAAGGTAATATTGATAAATCCTTCATTTATCCCCAAGGTTGTTTCAGAGTTTATAATAAGCAATGCGATTCATGTCACTGTTTGTTTCCCAGAACCACAAAAATGAGAGAGAAAGAATTTTACACATACTGGGTTTTCACAGGCAACTGAGAGACAACATTGACAGGACAAAAATGACAGGATGCCTGATCAACTGTTTATTTCCTGTGAAGGGAAGAAAAGGGGATGGTCAGTGCCAAAACAAACAATTTCTAAATGTCATTCTCTTGCTACTGCTTTTTGTTCTCCTCGCTATATCAAGACACTTCCAGGCAAAGTCAGGGCCAACTCCACCAAGGCTCTGACTACTTTTGTGTTTTTTTGTAAAAGGGTGGACTCTAGAAATAACTACAGACAGCAGCTTGGCCATCTGTAAACATATTCACCATGCACTACAAACTAGATTCTTTCTCTAGATCCAGAGTAAGCTTTGCTAAGACTATTCTCCAAGAACTCATTTCTGATCTTCCTTCCTTCGCCACTTCTTTTTAAGCTCTGGTATTTATTCCATAAACCTTATACTACTGCAACAGTGATCTAATGATGATTGTGGTACAGTTATGTAAATAAACTTCACATCAAATATGATATTTACATAGATCAATGTCATAGTACCCACTCCTTCCCTCCATTCTCCTCTTTTTCTACCTGGAGTGGGATTTTTATTACTATTATTCCTACCTGGCAGGGCTCTAGGCAAGAACTATCTGAAGTGAAGTTTTGCTGTCCTAGCTACCAGTTTTATACTGTTCTCCTCCAGCAAGACAGTGGTAAGGCCAAACAGAAAAATGCCATAAAGCTTTGGAAGCTGGCCAGGTAGTCTGACCCTTTGCAGGACAACACATATAGCAGCTTGGGCTACTGCAACACTGATCTATACAATATCTACTGTTATGCTAACTTTACTTACACAACTGTATTTTTTGAATATTAAGCCCTGATAAATTATTTCATCCTTCAAAGAAAAATACGATTAGATTTCTGCCTTTACTGATGATTACTGCTCAGATCATTATATACATACATATAAATCCAAATATATCAAGCACAAGCATTAATGCCCCTCTAGCCTACCAATATACCATAAGTGTCCAGGCTGTTAACAAAAATCTAAAGTAGTGCTTGCTTTAATGTAGTTTGGAAGTCTGTCGATGCATCAGCTGCTCTCTCAGAGAACCAATTAGTACACTTCTCATTCCTAAAGAATCTTCTACATAGGTCTGACGATTCTCTACTACTTTTTGATAACCTCAAACATTCCCTGAGATAGCTGTCTCTAAATGCCCTACATACCTGAATGCGGTCTTCTCTTAAATATCTATAAGAGACGTTGTACAATTTTCAAGTATTTTAGTCTTTCATAATAACTTAAATTTTCATATTCATGGATGCTCTTGGTATATTTCCGTTTACTCTCTCCAGTTTACTCATGCTTGCTTTTTTACAAGGTTTCCATATTGTTATTATATACTCAAGTTTGGATTGAATATAATTAGCAAATAAAGACTTCATTTCTAATTTCCTAGACTTTCTAAATCTTTTTATACACCCTATAATTCTATAACTATCATTAACCAATTGGTTGATATGATTACAAAAGCTCAAAGCTGGATCTACTACCCATATCCTTAAATGAATCTACAGTTTCAATCACTGTCTTTAGTCTCTTGCATTTGTGATTTCTTTTGTCGTTTATATATTTTTATTAACAACTGAGCAAGTCCTCTGGTCAGAGCTCTTTTTCAAGGACCACCTCAGCTGAAATTATCACTGAATATAGATACTCAACATATACATATATATCCTACTGCATTTAGGTTGCTAAATGTACTACACTTCACCAACATTTACAATCACAGCACTAAGCTCAATATATTCATTTACATTTACAGTATTATGGTCATATATATTATATCACAAAAAAGTATTTTTCATATGTGAGGTACTAGCAAAAACCCAGTATTTTACATACAGAACATTCACAGGAAAAAATACAGTCATAACTGTATTCAATTTTGAAAATATTTTTACCTTACAAACAACACACCCATGTGGTAAAGTAATTAAAGCATTATTTCATTATTAATATTAGGATACTTATATCAAGCACTTCTATATCAGTAAACGTAACTTAATTGAAAATTATTAGTGGAAAGTTAGCGGCAAAGCCAGTGTTAATGCACATTATGTCATGGCTGAATGTGTCAGGTGGTACCACAATTACTTACTGCAGGTACTGTTGAAGAAAGGACATGTACCTGTATATGAATGCCTGAAAACAAATAAAAGAGTGGTAGGGGCATATTTTAAGCCATCTCAGGCTTTATAAAGATGGTGGATGAAGAGATAATCATTGTACTTTGTGCAAGATTCAGAGCAAGGACTTGTTACAGCAGTTCAGAACTACCTCGAAGACAATGTACCAGAGGAAAGAACCAACTTGTACTCCTTCAGCCCCCTTTAGACCAGTGCAGTTTGCTATATCAGTATACTCATTATACTCAGTATTAGCTGAATTACCTTGTGCTTTAGTAAGACTGCTGCTTGTACACTACTTCGCCTATGTCTGTAATTATGCGCATGTCTGTGTTTTATATGTACGTATATATGTATATATGCATATATGGGTCTACTTCAAAACATCAAAAGGCCACAATATCGAAGACCAAATCAACTAAATGAAAGCATTGAAACCTGACTTCAGTGAATGACCAGATTGTTGAATCCATTCCCAGGGTAAGTAACCTCACTCATACCACAACTAATGAAAATGAAACCGCACCATCCCCAACCCACCCAGGTGGGGGCTATGCCCCCCCCCAACTAAATATACCAACTCTGAGATTGCACTACAGTTGGGAAAAGGAAAGTCCACCTTGTTGGTCAACAGATTACTTATTATGGGAATGGATTCAACGATATGGTCGTTCACTCAAGTGAGGTTTCAATGCTTTTGTCTCAATGATTTGGTCTTCAATATTGTGAACTTTTGATATTTCCAGGTAGACATATATATATATATATATATATATATATATATATATATATATATATATATACACACACACACACACACATATATATATATATATATATATATATATATATATATATATATAGATATAGATATTTAGAGAGAATGAGAGTGAGATGCTCATAAAACTCTCGCATTTGCTATATTGCCTTTGACTTGGGTTATCATTCAGATAGGTTCATTGGATCACTTCATTTATTCAATTAAGAAATATTAAATAATACTAAATTGAAAGATGAAGAGAGAGCCAATCTTGGTAAAAAGACAAATTATCAATGAGAACAGGAAGGTTTACAGAAAGATAAAAAGTGGTCACGGGAAGTTTTTTGGCAAAGAGGTTTGCACTTAACAAATCAAGAAAATGCACTAACTTAAGGAGGAGAAAAAAGCGTAATTGTAGGCACACTGACTACATTTGATGTCAAAAGACAATCCTAGAAAGGCTACTGCAAAATAATGTAATGATTTATTGGTAAAGAAATTAGGAATGAAGCCAGAAAAGAGCAACACAGTTCTTTGTGTTTGTGGATCTAAAACATAGCATGTTAATGTAAATATTCCTGAGTCCAATCAATCCAAAGAAAACCGGTAAGGCTGTTACAAAACCATTTAAATTCTAAACTTGGTAAGGTAATACAAATACAAACCTCAGCCACAAACAATCTCAATTAATCAGTAAACGAGAAAAAAAAAATATATATGTATGTGTGTGTGTGTGTGTGTGTGTGTGTGTATACATACGTATATGTGTGTATGTGTATATTTATTTATTTATTTATTTACTGGGAAATTCTGACTAGACACAGATCCTTTGACAGCGGAGGCCCGGGGAGAAAAGCTCCACAGAATAAATGAGCAGCAGAGTACATGAAGAACAATTGATTATTGATTGATTATACATACAATAGCAAATAATATGTTCAATAGCAAAACATTAGTTATACATACAATATGAGATAAGATTTATGGATGTGGTGAGAGAGGATATGCAGGTGGTTGGTGTGACACAGCAAGATGCAGAAGACAGGAAGAAATGGAAACAGATGAGCCGCTGTGGCGACCCCTAACGGGAATAGCCGAAAGAAGAAGATGATGATGAGACATAGTAATGAACACAGTATGCCAATATCTAGCTAGAGACTAAGAATAAAGGTAGAATGTATATACAGATAGTATTAAGCTAAAACAGATACAGTTATGAACTCACAAACCCATGACTTGTATACAAATACTGCTATAAACTCAAACATACTGCTATAAACTCAAACATAAACAAAGCAGATGTTCTACTAGAGGGTGGAACAAGCCAGGAGGGCTAAGAGGGATGGAAGGGGGAAGACAGAGGAGTAACTGAGGAGAATGAGTAAGTAGTAGACATGGTACTAAGCGGAAGGTAGGTGCAAGTCAGCTGGAGATGTATTTAGAGTGGAGATGAAGTGAGGTAGTTAAGGATATTATAAGAGGGTCTGAGAGATTGAATGAGTACGGCAGGGGAGACTAAAGGAAAAGCCAGAGCCTGCAGAGAAAGGTATGCAATGATCCGATGGTATGAGGCAGGGTGGCTAGGGGAGAGGAAGGGGAGGTAAAAAAGTGGGTCACTAGTAGGGATTGCTGCATGGACATAACCAGTGATTTTTTAAGTGAGTTTTTAGTGCAGCCTTGAAGAGATTGTTAGAAGGTAGTGTGGTTATAGAGGGGGGGAAATGTTCCATATTTTGGATATTATGCAGAATAGAGCTTCCCTAGCTGAGTTTTTGGCTTTGGATACTAGAAGTTGATTTTTGCTGCTGGAGCGTAGTGGTCTAGTGGTGCAGGGGTCTATATTATATTAGCAAAAATCCTATTAAGTGAATACGAAAACTCCGACACCTATTGCGCGAACCGCAAATATGCCAAACGCACTAAACCGTGAAATTCAAAAAGTCAAATCCCCATAGTCGGCCACCTCCACCTCCCACTACATATAGCCTACCCAAACAAAATAAATAAACCACATACATACACTAACCAAAACCCTACTTTTAACCCTAAAGTAAACCACCAAAACCCTACTTCTAACCCTACACTAAACCTTACATACATTACTATCTATGCACTTACCTTAACCTGCACCCTAACCCTAAGGTCCTTAACTTTCGCACACTTACCCTACAGACATATACCAAAACAAAATAAATAATCCACACACATACATTTAACAAAACCTCAATTCTAACCCTACACTAAACCTTACATACATTACCTATCTATGCACTTACCTTAACCCGCACCCTAACCCTAAGGTCCGTAACTATCACACACTTACCTTATGGAGCTATACCGCAGACGGACCAACCATGACACTTCGACATTTCGAATTTTGCGGTTTTGAACATTTGGCGTTTCTGTGGTTTGCACAATACGTGTCGGTGTTTTCGTATTCGCTTAATAGGATTTTCGCTAATACAGACCCATAGTGCAGTAGGGCTGGAGAAGGTTTTGAAGGGATGGGACTTTAAGAGGATAGTTTACTAACTTGTGAATGAGAGTGAGTTGATTCAGGTGAAGAAGTTGAGGGAGTTCAAGCCAGTCAAGTTGTTCTAAGTGAGATACAATGGTGGCTGCGATAAGATGCATCAGTGGAAAACTTAGCAATTTTGTTGTAGCAAGCCTCCAGCTTGTTTAGGTCTGTTTGTCTAAGGTAGGCAAATATAAGAGAGGCGTAGATTAAAGTGGAGATTAGGTGGAAATTGGCAACAGAAATTCTGGCTGTCTTGGTGAGGAAATGTTTGTTTCTATACAATGCCCCTAGTTTTTTGTGAATTTTTTTTATGGTAAGAGAAATGTGAGTGTCAAATTTGAGGTTATCAATCTCAACACCAAGTAGCTTGGTGTGTTCTGTTGGGGAGATGATGGTATTGCCATTGGGTAGAATATGAAAGTGGGGGATAGTTAGGTTAGATTTTGTGGGTTGGAAGATAAGGAGTTTAGTCTTGCTTGGGTTGAGTAATAACTTGGCATTAGATAGCCAGATTTCTACAGAGGAAAAGGCTTTGTGTGTGATCTTATGAAGTTCAGATATGATTGGAGCTGAGCAGATGAGGGTGGAGGCATCAGCATACTGTATAAGAGAAGCATGCTTGGTGGCTGTCTATAGGTCATTAGTGAAGAGTGAGAATAGCAGGGGACCAAGGATGGAGCCTTGGGGAACACAGAGTGTTACAGGAAGTCAAGGAGACATGTCATTGTGCCAAACAACTGATTGCTGGTGGCCAGTTAGATAGTTGTGAAACCAGTCAGTAGCAGATATAGAAAATAATAAGTTATGCCTTACCATAAAGTTCCATCTGTGTTGTTCATCTTCTTTCATTCATCACTGATGGGTTCGGTTCCGAGCCCTCGGAACCGAGTCGGCCTTTTTACAAAGCTCGCGCCAGCCAAAAAACTCTCGAGCTAAGTCTCTACCCAGAATACCCTTCTCCCTGTTACCTCAGCTCAAGTTTGCTAGAGAAAAGGAAGTAAAGCCAAGGCCACTTCTGCACAACTACCCTAGGGCACCACTTAGACCCAAAGCATCCCCCAGGAGCCTTTGGAGGGGGAAGGAGGGTGGGAAGTGATGAATGGAAAGAAGATGAACAACACAGATGGAACATTATGGTAAGACAACTTCTTTATCTGATGTTGTTAATCTTCTTTCCATTCATCATTGATGGGACAGAATCCCAAGCTACCTTGAGTTCCATTGGCGGCCCTTATGGAAGAACATTCCTGAGTACCATTGAGCCGAAGGCAGCTCTCCCTCTGGAGACCAAGTCCAATTTGTAATGATTGATAAAGGTATGAGGCTTAGCCCAAGTAGCTGCTGCACAGATGTCATCCATGGAAGCCCTGAAATGGAAAGCTACAGATGTTGCCATAGATCTAGTGGGGTGAGCTTTAACTTTTGGCATAGGTTAATTGCTAAAGGAATAGATGAAACGTATGCAGTCCCTTAGCCGTTTTTATAATGTAACCTTGGAAACAGCCTCTCCCATTCGGGGCCCAGAACAGGAGATGAAAAGCTGTTCAGATTTAAGGATATGTTTGGTCCTGTCTAGATAAATTCTCAATTGTCTATATACGTCTAAAGAGTGACGGCAGTACTCTCCTCTATTGTCAAAATTCAGAAAGAACACTGGTAGGTCAATGGTCTGGTTTATGGAGAATTCAAAAACAATTTTGGGGAGAACGGATGGATTCGTCCGAAGTGATACTCTGTCTTCATGAAAAAACAGATAAGACCTCTTGATACACAATGCCTACAGCTGTGAGACTCTTTTGGCAGACGTGATGGCTACCAAGAACAAGGATTTCCAAGACAAAAACTTTAGGTCACACTTCGCAGCAGGTTCAAAAGGTTTCTAAATCAAAGACTGAAGGACTACAGTGAGGTTCCACGGGCTGTCTGACAGAAGGCCTGATATGAGAAGTCCCCTTGAGGAAAGCCTTGCAAATGCGTAGAGAGATAAGAGGGGTGCCATCTATACCACTGTGGAAATTGCCACTAGATGTACTCATATGGTTGAGGCAGAGGCTCTATTATCAAAAAACGTAGCCAAGTATTGAAGCACTGCAGTAATTGGAGCCGAATATGGGCCTAGCATGTTATCCTTGGATCAGATGGGGAATCTGTTCCATTTATCTTGGTATAGTCTTCTGGTGGATGGTTTATGAGAGGCCAGAATGAGGTCTCGAACAGGCGAGGAGAGATTAGCTTGCCTGGCTACTACTGGAAGTGGAGAAACCAAGCTGTCAGCTTGACACTGGACTGATATGGGTGACTCAACCCTTGGGGGTGAGTAATCAGATCTGGTAGATGGTCCAGAATCCACGGTGGATATACTAGGTGAGGCCGAAAGAAGGGGAACCAAACTTGTCGTGGCAAGAATGGGACTATGAGGATCACCTTGCATCTCAACCGAAGAGCTTTCTTTAGAAATTGTGGGATTAGAGGGATGGGAGGATAAGCGTAAAGAAGTCCCGTGGGCCAATTGTGGATCAGAGCATCTCTTGGTGACTCCCCCTCTGGAGGAAATAGGGCGAAATAGCTGCTGCACCTGGTGTTTGAAGGGGAGGAGAAAAGATTGCAGAAGGGCTGGCCCCAATGGCTGAAGATTCCGGACATCTCCTCGAGGTTGAGGGACCACTCGTGAGGCATGAGGATGCATCTGCTCAGCTTGTCCGCAATCACACTGGAGCTCCCCAGGATATGTGTTGCTATTAGAAAGCAGTTGGAAGCTATCGCCCACTGCTAAATTCTCATGGCTTCTCGACATAGGGGATAGGACTTGGTTCCTCCCTGCTTGTTGATATACCAGACCACCGACATATTGTCTGATTGAATTGCAATTATCCCAGAAGGGAGAGCCGAATAGAAGGCCTGCAACACCAACAGCACAGCTCTCAGTTCCAGAACATTGATATGCAGGTGGGCCTCTGAGGTGGACCATGTGCCTTGGACAGTCTTTCCCTGGAAACAGCCCCCCCACCCGATCAGGGAAGCATCCATGGTGACAATGGCTGTGGGCTGAGGAGATTAAAATGGATGACTCAAAAGTTCTACATCTGGCCTCATCCACCAAAGCAGGTCCTGTTTGCAGGAGTAGGTTATTTGAATCTGGTAACTGAAGAGGTGATAGTTTGGGAAACACTGACACAGAAAGAGCCATTGCAGAATCTGCATATGAAGCTTTGCTATAGGCACTATGTATACTTCTGTGTGACATTAAAAGTTTTTAAGAAGCATCGAGTGTTCCTTTGGGCTACTGCACTTCGGAGAGGTTACTATTGGGATTTATGCTGCCATAGAACCTAGGGGCTGAAGTACTTCCCTTGCAGAAACTGTTGTTTGTGAGAGTATCACATGGAGTTGAAGCCTCAGTCGATGGAGTCTGTGAATTGGGAGTGATACCAGACAGGACAGAGTATTGAACAACGCTCCAATGAACTCTATTTGTTGTGTAGGGACAAGGTTTGATTTCTCTTATTGTATAGTTATTCCCAACAATTGTGCCATAGAAAGACTATAATGTAGTGCTGTTACCAGAAGATGCTTAGTAGGGGCGGTAAGGAACCAGTCATCCAGATATGGAAACACCTGGAATCCCTTTCCACTGCCATGCATTTCGTGAACACTCTGGGGGCTGTAGAGAGACTGAACAGCAGGGCACGGAATTGATAATGACAGGCTCCTAGCCAGAAGCGACGCAGACTCCTGGAGCATTTGGCCATCTTGATGTGGTATTACGCATCTCAGAGATCTATACAGCACATCCAAATGCCTTTGCTTAAAAAAGGGAGAATGGACTGAACCGTGACCATCCAAAATTTGGCTTGGGTGACAGACTTTTTTAAGCTGCTGAGATCCAAAATGGGTCTCCAGTCCCCTGTCTTTTTTGGCACCAAAAAGAATCTTGAGTAAAATCCAGATCTGCGCTGGTCTGGTGGGACTGGTTGGATGACTCTTTTTTGAGACAGCTTTATAATCTCTGAAGCTGCTTCTTTCCCTTTGACTGGGTGGAACGTCGGGAAGTTTTCTTGGGAAATTTGGCTGACAAGAAAGGGGAATGGTGTAACCTCTGGTGATAATGCTCTGCACCCAACGATCGGTGGTATTGGATTGCCAGGCAGCTTGATGCAGAGAGAAATGACCCCCGACTGCTTCCAGAGAGAAGTAATCGAGCTGCTCCTCAGGAGCGCTGGTAAGTCTGTCCAGAGAAGGAATCCCTGAAGCCCTGATTATGAGGATGCCCTCTGCCTCTATAGGGGCATCTTCTGGAATTGTTACCCCCTCTGCCTCGGGGAATATTATTACCACATGCGGCATGAAAGGGACCCTGAGATTTCTTATGCCACATCTTTCCGCTTTTCTGATTCCTGGAGAAGGTATGCTGAGGGTTGGAAAACCGAAGGCAGACAGGGTCTTTCCATCTTGCTTGCACCTGGCTAGCGTGTCCTTCACTTTAGAGCCAAAAAGGGACTAAGCTTCGATGGGAGCATTCAGAAAGGAAGACTTGAAAGGGTCCACAAGGTCACAAATGCGCATCTAGGCATGAAACCTCATAATGCCCAAACCCGCTGCTCCAGCCGCCCCTTGGGTTGCATCTGATAGCAACCTCATGGACGAGTTGAATATTGATTCCAGGGTTGCGAGCTGTGAGGCCACTTTGTCCCTGACCTTGTCAGACAACTGTCCTGTCAGGGTCCCAGAGAGTTCAGAGATCAAGTCCCTCTGGATTCTCGCAAAATGTGCCAAATAACGGACGGACCATATGGCAAAGGTCCCTGATGCAAAAACATGCTTCCCAAGTCTGTCCAGTGCCCAGGACTTCCTGTTAGGCAGGTTTCTCTCATTGTATAGTTATTCCCAACAATTTTGCCATAGAAAGACTATAATGTAGTGCTGTTACCAGAAGATGCTTAGTAGGGGCGGTAAGGAACCAGTCATCCGGATATGGAAACACCTGGAATCCCTTTAGTCTCAAGTGAGCTGTTACCACTGCCATGCATTTCGTGAACACTCTGGGGGCTGTAGAGAGACTGAACAGCAGGGCACGGAATTGATAATGACAGGCTCCTAGCCAGAAGCGACGCAGACTCCTGGAGCATTTGGCCATCTTGATGTGGTATTACGCATCTCAGAGATCTATACAGCACATCCAAATGCCTTTGCTTAAAAAAGGGAGAATGGACTGAACCGTGACCATCCAAAATTTGGCTTGGGTGACAGACTTTTTTAAGCTGCTGAGATCCAAAATGGGTCTCCAGTCCCCTGTCTTTTTTGGCACCAAAAAGAATCTTGAGTAAAATCCAGATCTGCGCTGGTCTGGTGGGACTGGTTGGATGACTCTTTTTTGAGACAGCTTTATAATCTCTGAAGCTGCTTCTTTCCCTTTGGGTGGAACGTCGGGAAGTTTTCTTGGGAAATTTGGCTGACAAGAAAGGGGAATGGTGTAACCTCTGGTGATAATGCTCTGCACCCAACGATCGGTGGTATTGGATTGCCAGGCAGCTTGATGCAGACAGAAATGACCCCCGACTGCTTCCAGAGAGAAGTAATCGAGCTGCTCCTCAGGAGCGCTGGTAAGTCTGTCCAGAGAAGGAATCCCTGAAGCCCTGATTATGAGGATGCCCTCTGCCTCTATAGGGGCATCTTCTGGAATTGTTACCCCCTCTGCCTCGGGGAATATTATTACCACATGTGGCATGAAAGGGACCCTGAGATTTCTTATGCCACGTCTTTCCGCTTTTCTGATTCCTGGAGAAGGTATGCTGAGGGTTGGAAAACCGAAGGCAGACAGGGTCTTTCCATCTTGCTTGCACCTGGCTAGTGTGTCCTTCACTTTAGAGCCAAAAAGGGACTAAGCTTCGATGGGAGCATTCAGAAAGGAAGACTTGAAAGGGTCCACAAGGTCACAAATGCGCATCTAGGCATGAAACCTCATAATGCCCAAACCCACTGCTCCAGCCGCCCCTTGGGTTGCATCTGATAGCAACCTCATGGACGAGTTGAATATTGATTCCAGGGTTGCGAGCTGTGAGGCCACTTTGTCCCTGACCTTGTCAGACAACTGTCCTGTCAGGGTCCCAGAGAGTTCAGAGATCAAGTCCCTCTGGAGTCTCGCAAAATGTGCCAAATAACTGACGGACCATATGGCAAAGGTCCCTGATGCAAAAACATGCTTCCCAAGTCTGTCCAGTGCCCAGGACTTCCTGTTAGGCAGGTAGACAGCGGGACTTTCCTCAGTCAAGTCCTTTTTCGTGTCTGCCGCCACCACCATACCATCAACTGCTAACCCTATGGACCAATGCGATTCTCCACGGGAGGGGAAAGAATTTTGTCTGGTCTCCGAGGAATCACCTCAATGGAATCAGGGTTCTTCCAAGCATGCTGCACGACGAGCTGGACGAAGTTGTCGGCAGGCAGGGTCACCCAAGAGGTAGAAGGCCAGGTGCGAAAAGCTTGCAGGAACACAGACTCCTCAGACCAAGGGTTGGAGGGCTTCCAGTCACCTCTCTGTTTTAACATATCCAAGATGTCTCCGAAGGCGACATCATCAGGAAGTGATCGTGGGGACCCTTCACCATCATCATAATCTGTGTCTTCCATTAAGAACTTCTCGGGTGAGTCCATGTGCTTCCTCTTGCACATCTTCTTTTGAGGGGGCTCCACAATGGGGGTCTCTGAGGAGGACACGGAAAAGTGGGTACGCAGAACAGGGGTGTCATGCGGCTTGTCTGCCCGGTGTCCCGGGGGGTGGTCTGTGACAGCTGTAGCTCAGGGAGTGAAAACTGGGGTTCTGACATCGAAGGAGTGCTGCCAGAAGCAAGTGCCCTCTCCATCATGTGGAAGGCAGGCCCATCCAAAGAGGGATGGTAGCCCAGAATCCAGAAAGGCAACCTCGGGACCGGGGTCACACCCCACTCTGATGAACCTGCCCTCACGGATGGAGCCTCAAACAGGATCAGCACGAACACAGATATCAGCACTGAGGATGGAACAGAGGAAAGTGGTGGCTCCGTACCCTGGGCCGACGCGGCCATCCCCTAATTCCCAGACTGAGGAAGGACTGGTTCAGCGAGACCCGAAGACCAGATGGACAAACTTGGAGCCGGCGTGAGGTGCACCGTAGGTGCCGAGGTGATGGTTTCCAAGAAGGATGTCGGAGCAGAAGGCTTCAGAACTGAGATGGTCGAAGGAGGAGTGTAATAGGGAGTCCGTGGATAAGGCAACCCAAGTCCTACAGCTGGATTGGTCTTAGAAAGTAATCCCTCTGGCTAACAACAGCTGGTATACAAGATGCACTACGTCATGTTCAGAAAGGCTCCTGGTGAATCTAGTGGATACTCCAGACGGGGAGTCAGAACGTTTGATGAAGGGGCTATATGCCTGGCCCAGAAATGGATCTACGGAGGGGGAGTATCGAGTCCATGATGCAAGGTCTGCTGGCATCAAAGTCTCTAGTTTCGAGATCGGAAGTAAAGGGGATAAATCCCGTAAGGTCGGTACAATGCTCGGTGTCGAAGTGGCACTCAGAGCCAAAAAAGTCAGTTCCAAAATGAAACTAATGACGTAGTCGAAGATGTGCCCTGAGCCAAAGTGGCCACAGGTGCCGAAGTCGAAACAGGCGTACCAAGGTCTATGATCCATGCCGGAGGCAGGACCGATGCCAGTATCGAAGGTTTTGAGATGGTCGGAGCTGAAGAAGATGGAGCCGAGGAGGCTGATTTATGCTCTGAAGATAACCTTGGGACCTTTGATTTCCCAGGCTTGCTCTGATCACCCGATGGTGAAGAAGGAAGAGAGTGGTATCTTGCTTTGTCCTTAGAAGGTGTGGTTGAGACCTTCATCGCAGAAATGGCCTCTGAGAAGGGAGACTTGAGTAACACTTTCGGAATGAGTTTATTTTTGCGCTCATTAAGAGTGTGTTGATTGAAGCTCTGACACATGTCACATGGAGGCTGCACCGAAAGGTGGGACACTCCCAAACAGTATACACAATCACCATGAGAATCACTATTACGTAACTTGCCATTACATGAAGTGCAATGCTTAAAACCTGAAGTACCCTTCTTATCTGACAGCTTTATAGAGAAAAGACACCACAGGCCAACTGTATAATCCAACTATAATCAAAGTCAACTCCATTCAAAACAGTCACAAATATAACAATACACTGGTATGATATAGAAAATAAGAGAAACACCTGAATAAATGTTACCTAATAGGTTAAACAATACCAACTATGGTATTGAAGAAATACCACAAGGGTAAGGGAGGAAAGGCCGTACCAACAATGGTACTTGAAAGTGTACCAACGGTAACTACGGGTAGAGAGGAAATCCAATGTCAGACAGAAGAAAAGACACTAGAAAAGCTAATCCCTTAATAAAATATGAAGATATCCAAAATTTTCCACACAAATATCAAAAAGGTTTCACTTAGCTGAGAGCTCGGCTGAAACACGCCTTTACTGCTATGCGGCAAACAAGATCTGAGGTAACAGAGAGAAGGGCATTCTGGGTAGAGACTTAGCTCAAGAGTTTTTTGGCTGGTGCGAGCTTTGTAAAAGGGCTGACTCTGTTCCGAGGGCTTGGAACCGAACCAATCAGTGATGAATGGAAAAAAGATCAACAACATCAGATGGATAGGTTAGTGAGAACAGAGATGAGTAGTTTGTGTGAGACCATATCAAATAAAATATTATTAATTTCATTTTATTAAATTTATTAAAGAGATTTAACAGTTATCATTCCTGGTGGTTACTGAAGTTTCTTAGCATTTGTTTTTTCTTGTTCGGTACCTTTGGCGGTTCTACATTATTGGTTTTTATATATCAAAAGCCTTGGACAGATCCAGGAATGTAGTAGAGGAGAACAGGCCATTGTTTTTATGATGAAGGATGATGTTAGTGAAAGAGAGCAAGGCGGTAGTAGTGCTGTGGTATGGCCTGAAGCCATGCTGGGTGCTGGAGAGGAGGTTATTAGCTAGGAGTTAGTCTAAGACTTGAGAGTGGATGCATTTCTCAAGTACCTTGGAGAAGTGGAGAGAGGATGGCTATGGGGTGGTAACTGCAGAGTTCGGTGGAGGAGACACCTTTATGGAGGGGAATGATGTGGGATATTTTCCACAGTGTGGCGACATAGCTTTCTGATCAGGACTGGTTAATTAATATAGAGACTGGATAAGCTAGGGCTTCAGCTGCTATTTTTAGATATTCGCAGGGAGACTGTCAACTGCTAGTTTTGTAGGCTTAAGTTTCAATAGAAGATTTTTTATGTTGGAGGTAGGTACTGGTGAAAAAGAAAATACTGTGGGCAGAGTATTTGGTTTTGATGTGTGTGGAGAGGGTGGGTTGGGGGTTGTGTTGTTTAGCAAAAGAAAGAATGGCTTCAGTAAAGTGTTTATTGAATGAGGCAGCAATACTGCTGGAGGAGGGGAAACTGGTAGGTGGGGGGTGTCGGCTTTACCTGGGTGGAGAATGGAATTTACTGTGGACCAGAACTGCTTAGAGTTGTGTTGGGAGGTGTTTAGGGCAGACTGATAATAATGGGTTTTATCTAGCTTTATTTGCTTTTTGACCTTGTTGCACAATTCTAGGAATGGCTGTCTACAGGAGGGTTTTTTGTTAAGCACCAGTGCTCCCAGGACCAAACTCTGGCTTTCATTAGTGTATTGGTGCCTTTTTGTAGCCAAGGGGAGTACTGTGATTTGACTCTGGCATTTCTTATGGGGGCATGTGAGTTTAGGATGTTTAGGAAGGTGCTGTTGAAGAACTGAACAGCTTCATCCAGACTGAGATACTTTAGTGGCATCCAATTACATTTTTGAAGGGATGAGATAAAGGAGAGAGGGTTAAAGTTTATCTTGTTTCGGATTTGTCTGTAGATGATGAGTTTAGCACTAATTAAAGGTGTCTCATAAGGAATGTTTGAGTGTGGTCACTGAGGCTGTCTGGTAGACAGCCAGCTAAGTATGTCTGAGGGGCTTTATTGACTAATATCCAGTTGAGAGTAGTATGTTTGTTAGAGTTTATGGTTATTCCGGGTAGGTGACTGTATTAGTTGGGAGAAACCATGACAGCTTAGTTGGTGGGATGGATGATTGTTACTACAAGATAGCCAGTCGATATTAAAATTGCCTTAGAATTATGGCTTCGTGGGGAAGGGAATAGTTACCCCAGTTCAGGAGGTTTTTTCCAGGGGTGAGATGTTATGGCCAAGGTGGGAAGTAGCATCCTATGATATTGATTGTTTTGTTTTACTTTAGTTTGAGGTTGGCATATAAGATTACTTCATTTACGATTGGGGAGCTGATGTGTTAAGGACCTGGATGGTGAGGTGGTGTTTTAATATTAGAGCCACGCCACCCACTTTCTTAGATAGCACATCTACATGGAATATGTTATAACCTGTTGGGAGTATTTCCTCACTTTTAATGTGAGGTTTGAGCCAGGTTTCTGTCAGGATAAGACTATCAGGACAGTGTAAAGCTATGCTGGCATGGAGGTCATGTGTTTTATTTGTTGTACTCCTGATATTTAGACTCATGAGGAGGAGGTCAGATGCTAGTTGTGTGTTATTAGGCAGGTCATTAGGTGTGGAGTTGGTGATGGTAGGACCAAGGTTAGGGTGGATGTCACCACTAAGGGCAAATTTGGATAGGGCAGTATACGTAAATTTTATAAATCTGATAATTAACCTTTCAGATTTTAGGTATATTTTTTGTTTGTATGTAACAGCTGACTGATACTACGGTGGGTGCACTGGGATGGAGATTGTGCTGGTATGACAAGTGTAATGAATAGGTAGGTAATGCATAGAAGTGAGAGTAAGCATGCAGTGAAAGTGGTGCTTCAACAAAGTATTAGTTTAAGGATGTGCACACTTATACAACCAGCTTATTGTACATTTTTTTTTATATTTTTCTCCTAAAAGATTTGTTTGTTTTTCAATTGAATTGTACATGTTATAGGTCACATTAAAGGTGGGAAAAGTTTTGAAATGATTTATTGTGGTCTCTTTTTTTATATCACAAAACCTGGCATTTTAACAGGGGTGTGTAAACTTTTTATATCCAGTGTGTGTGTGTGTGTGTGTGTGTGTGTACATATATGTGTATATATATATATATATATATATATATATATATATATATATATATACACACACACACACACACACACACACACACACACACATATGCACGTGCGTGCACACACACCAGGTTCATAAATATTTAGTAGGCTGTTGATCTATGAGGATGTTAATAAGCCTAGCCTTACATTCCCCATGGTAGTTTTTAGCACTTATACTTTGTATACAAATAACCCAGAAGTGGGCAGAACAAAGGAATTTGGGGACATCTACTTGTTGGCCCAAAAATGGGTGATTTTTGCAATTTCCCCATCCATTCCTCTAGATTGTGTTTGAAAAGAATAACAAAATTGGAAAAAAATCTTAACCAGCTGGCACCAAACCCAAGACCATGTAAATCCCAAGCCAACACTTACCACTTAGCCAAGCCATCACCAAAATACATGTCAGAATGGAGGAAATTAGTTTTATAAGAATTATGGAGACACCTTCCAGCAGATGCTGAGAGAATGGACTGTCTGCAGAATAAATGTTTAACACACACACAAACTATTAGCAGAAAGTAACCCTACATTTGAAAATGCCTTAAATGGTGCTTTAGCAGTGAATTAACAAAAAAATACACAATATTCCTAAGGTAAACAGTAGTACTATCTTGCGGTACAGGGCATTCTCACAAGAGCATAAATTACAGCAATGCTAAAGCATGTTACAGGCACCTTGGTAAGTAGGACAATGCTTCTTGATGTAAATTTAAGAAAGAAAATGTTTTTGCAATGCTTGTGTTTTAGCAAGAACCAATAAAACTAGAAAAAAAAAAAAAAAAAAATATATATATATATATATATATATATATATATATATATATCTTGCCAAAGCTTATGCTAAAGGAGTTAAAAGAAACTTTAGTAGTGAAAGCTTACCTAAATCTACTGAGCAACTGCAAGCAAACATTTTATTTAAATAGTGTGCAAAGCATAAGCATGTAAAAAACTTAACCTTTTAATGCTACAAATGAAGACAAAAGGCACATGTGAATTGTGAGAAAGATGAAGAAAGTAGTCTAATCGTTATGAGTGAACAGATGGTCACAGAAAAAAGGTAACTGTACTGCTACCAACTGATCATGTACTCAAAACCTAAACAGAAGAAGATGCAAATAAAAAAAAAGATGAGGAACTGCTGATATGAAGCTGTTTATAAGAAACAAAAGGAGTTTCTTTGATAACAGTTAAAAATACCGATTGCAGTTTGCCTGATAACATTTTTGTTTATAAAATTAAACCTGCAGCAGAAAAGCCCTAAAAATTATGCTTACTAAATATGAACTTGTATTTTAAAGAAGAAACATATTTATATTACAGGAAACACATCTAGTATTTTTGTTCCTGCAAGTGCCAAATCTCAATTTTTGAGTTCCAGTTTTTTATGTTATGGATGCTAAGGTAGACAAAGAAAACAGACTAGAAATGTTCACATCATCAGCCCTACAGACCATTCAGAAATGGCAGCTGCTGTACCTATACTGACATATGATAAAAGTACTAGACTGTGTGCAGATTATAAGATAAATGTTAACTGCACCCTTTTAAAACTACAGGCAGAGGATACATTTTCTAAGTTAGATATGTGCCAGATTTAAGTGGCTTTGATGGTCAGTTTAATAGTTAACCATAAATAATTATAAAGGATTTTTTTTACATACAGCTGTTTACCTTCTGGAGCACCCTTTACATTTATTGTATTTCAGATAGTAATCAGTCTGTTGGAGGGTGAACCACATGCTGTTAGTTACTTGGATGATAACCTAGTTAATGGGACTACACCAGACGAATATCTTTGTAACTTAGAAGTCCTGAAAAGACAGAAAAAAAAATGCAGGCTTGCATCTTAAATGTGTGCTTCATTTTTTTGTAGAAGTAGTCCGGTATTTAGGGTATGTAGCAGATGCACACAGTCAATATCCTGAAGAGACTAAAAACTGCTTCAGGCCATGCACTTTAATGAGCAGACCCATACAACCATAATGAAATATGAGAATAATCGTGCTAATTAGACAAATGCTAGTACAACAGAAAGAATGAAGAATTACATGACCCAGCAATTACACCATGCCAGGGATAATGCAAGTGCAGCATTACCTCAGAGCTAACATGGTATTTCATCAATCGGGGTCTTAAAAACATTTCTGAATTTGTACAAGGTTGGAAAATGACTATGTCTGCTGGGCTGGATTTCCAGACACCACCAAGAGTACTTACTGCAAGATGTGTAGTACACAATAAATTTGCCCCAGCAATCCTCAAAGCAGCAATACTGTGATTTAAAATTTAGTTTCAGAGACTTACATAACACTGAGTGGGCCAAGGTGGCTGTAGGTGGTAGAAGTAAGTAATAATGCCTGACAGGGTGTGTGTGTGTGCATGTGTAATTAACACCTGCCCACTGGTGTTATGAGGCTCGACGACACAGGAGGTGGGTCTCTACACCCCAGGAAGGGTGTTAACTACACATTAACACACATCCTGGATGGCATTATTGAGCTTAGCGAATGGGCTCTATGTAAAATTGTTGTATTTTACTTACTTATTTTTTTAAGTACTATATTATATTTTATATACTTTTGATGTACAATAATTCTTCCGTCAGATGTTTCCAACTTTGTGTAGTATATGTTAATGGTGTTGGAGGAAGCATTTTACATCAAAAATATATAAAAAATATATAGTACTTAAAAAATAAATAAGTAAAACAATTTTGCAGAAAGCCCATTCTCTCTCTCTCTTATACACATGCTCTTCTGCTTTCACACACACATACATATAGACACACAGTCTCCTCTAGTTTCATACTCGCATTCACTCACACAAGCACAACTCTCAACCTCTTAGAAAAAATCTGGACAAAACCAAAAATAATGGGGCGAGGACAAAGCCACAAAAATAAGGACAAATTTTAAATATTGCTCTTATACACTTAAAAAGTTCATAGGTTCATAGTTCATAGATTCATAGGTTAGTACTAGGCTAACTGCCCTCTGGGCCATTTTAAGCCTAGCCAATTACCCCATGTGAGAATCAAACCCTGCACCTTGCGTGTCTGCAAGGTAAACAATTTAACCATTATGCCAACCTCTCACCTCAGTTGCTAGAATAAAATGTCCTGTATTGCAATGCATTTTCCTGAAAGATATAAAGCCTGAACGCAAATGTCCGTCATTATTTAGTGAATTCACTCCTCACTGACTTGCCACAAAATTTCAGAAAACCACAAATTTTATGAGGAAGAGACAAAATATAAGGCAAAAATCTTGACATTCTGAGAAAATCTGGACAACTGAGAGCTATGCACACAAGACCGTGATCTCTCTCCTCTCTCTTTCAATCTCACACACAGTCTCCTCTGCTTTCATACACGCATTCACTCACACAAGACCACTCTCACTCACTCTCAATCTCTCACACACACACACACACACACACACACACACACACACACACACTCTCCTCTGCTTTCATACACGCTTTCATTCCCACACGTAGACAGAAATATAAACACACTCAAACACATACATACAGACACACATACTTTCATACTTTTTTTTGTTAAACAGTAAAAGCACTGTAAATTAATGGCGGACATTAGTTTTTTTGCAGTCCGAGCTCCACAGCAGCTTGTTATGATGCCGTGAAGCAGCAGACTTGTTTTTCAGCAGGCCTTACTTGTACATTGATACCCTGCTGGAGAACTTTCTTTCTTTAATCAGGATACCAATGTACAGTTTGCCCATTCTCTAATACAGGGTACTGAAGTCTAGGTGCAGTTTCTTTTTAAAAAGAACTACATTTACGGACTGAAATTTCTACACTCCAACAACGATTACATTTTAAACAGCAAGGGTGCCCCAGAAAAATGGGACTTCACAGATTCAGATGGAAACTAGCTTCTCACAGGATCATAGGAGGTTACAAGGCTAACAGCCCTACAGCCTTTTTTAGCCTAGCTAGTCATACACCAAACTTCCCGATTATCAATGCCCATGGGCTAGACTGGCTTTGGTATATGCCTGTTATTTGGGCATCTTCAAACTGCCCCTGTCCATAAGGACCACGGGTGACAAGCCAGGGCTGAATTTGCGATTTCCCATTATCAAGTCAGTTTCTCATTCAATGGAGGAGCTGGTGGCCAATCCCCAGGATACGACATTATAAAGTTAATGGTTGTCACTTGAGCAAAAATTCTGCAGTGAACCTGACGAGTTTCTTTAGCCTCCACCAATGTGTGCTTGTTTAATGAGCGGGAGAAAGCACTGAGTGCATGCAGGAATGAAGATAGCCAGTGTCAACACTCAGATGGCAGCCTGTTTTTCAGAAAAGAGGTGAACTGTCAAAGAGTTGCAGACAAGGTAACTTTATTCCTGGGTCAAAGAGTTGTGAGACTGGAAAATTGTTGCACTTCTGTTAGTGACTGCTTTAAGTGTATGCTTTCATTTGTGAGACCTTGTTTAATGTTCCTATACTCTGGATTATATGCCATTTGCTAATCTTTCTTTCACCAGCATTCACAATATTTAGCAGTAAAGTGCAACACTGTGCCCTGTGATGCTCGTCTAGCACATATGCATGCAGTTATGTCTGCAGTGACTCTTAGAGGTATTACTTATGCTTGTGATTCTCGGGCAGGTACTAAGCAGAAGTCTATCAAGTTTGGGGTTTGCGTTGTGCAAGCAAAATTACTGCTGTATTCCAAATTATGCCAGCGGATATGGCTGAGAAACCTGTAGATGATCACAAAAACTGAGATCACTGCAATGTCACATTCTTTTAGATGGTCATCATCTAAAAATTCTGCTCTGGAATATTAACAGACTTTAACAACCAGCCAAAGAGGCATAGATGTTTGCAGATCAAAAATTGGTTTAGGAAGAAACATTCAGGGAAAATATATGGATGATTCTACACAAACAGCTGCTGCAGGCAAGCACTTTGCCGAAAGTCAACAGCATGACTGCACACAACAAAGCTCTTGCCAGTCCAGCTTAATGTTATAACTTAGTTATCACTACAGAACATGAGGGGAACACGGAGTATGTGGTGCATCTAAAATTCAGCAAGGTCTATTACACTATATTCCAAAGGATGTTGGTAAGAAAAGCAAAGAGTGTAGGTGAGTCCCAAAATGGTAGAGCAGAATGAAAAACAATTGTCTGACTGTAAGGAGAAAGCACAGCTATAACTAGGGCTACCCCAGATGCTAGCTGTTAGGTGGCATGACTGGGAGCTGCTGATGGTGTGGGAGTGCAGTACCAGCAATTTATGAAGCGATAATAATACTGCCCTTTAGAAAGCAATGCTGATACTGCATTGGGCTGAAGGTCTCCATGTGTGTTGATTTAACTGTAGCAAGCAGCTTGATTCAGTTTTATTGCAGAAGAGTTGCTTCTCTGCTTTGAGTTGGAGGGCACTAGTTTCGGGAATTGGATAGGATGTCAGATGACCCATCTATGGCTGGAACAGGATGTGACTGTGGAAGGAAAAGGTAATAAGTACTGATGTGGACACATGGTTCGGTGCTAGGACCACTTCTATTTTAGTATATCTGTATCAGGCATAACACTGTGGTTGAACATCAAGATCAGCTTGCATGCTGAGAAGACTGATGTAATCGTTGTACAAAGGAAATACTTACCCAGAAAGACCTGTGACCTGCATTCTCCACAAACAGGTTGCAGTCGAGATTTAGTGGAAAACACAACAAATCTTACTCTCTTCTTTCTTGTTGAATATTTAAGAAGTTTAGCTACTTCTGTAACAAGTGCAGTGCAAATAAAACATTTCTGTACTGCAGAAGGTCTACTTAGTGTTAATGTTTGGCTTATCCTATTTCTTTTCTCTCTTGGTTTAATACTGAAGACTACCTTTACATCTCTGTAACGTACTTTTTATCCTCTAATCATTATCTGGCAACTATTAGTATTTTTTTGTACATACAAATATATATAAATATAAAATTCGTACTCCTCTCCCTTACTCTAACTTGTAAACTTAATATATGTATTTTGTGTGGAGCTTTTCTCCCTGGGCCTCCACTGAAATTTTATGCCCAGTTGGACTATCCAAGCAAATAAATGCTAATGTTGTATCTTTCGGCTTTTCCCAGTTAGGGATCGCCACAGCGGAACTCCGGACCGCTAATGATTGGCAGTAGATTTTTACGTACCGACTTGCCAGGTCTGACGCACAACCTTCAACGAAGGTACGCCCATTCACGCATGTCTCCACACAGAAGACGCTTTAGCTGAGAATCGAACAGGACAACGTCTTACTGTGAGGCGACAATGCTATCGCAGCGCCACCACCGCAGCTAAATAAATGCTAATAATTAAGTTAATTATACATCTTGATGCAGGGGGACCCATGAATAAATGCATTATAATTAAGTTAATTATACATCTTGATGCAGGGGGACCCATGAAAAATGCATTAATAGGGCAATCATACAGAGGGTAACAGAAGAAAAGTGTGGAGATCATTAATGTCCTAAAATGAAACACTATGCAATATAAAAATGCATTAACATAGGTCAATAAAATGACAGGAAACATAGTGAGAGCAGTATGTTCCAGTGTTACCCAAGTAATCCATCCACTGTACAGGGAACTACTAAATGCTACATCCGAAGTGCAGTATGCAATTACAGGAGCTATGAAGAAGAAGGAGGGGAATTTAGCCAGCAGAAAATACACAATGCTGAAAGGAATAAAGTAAGAAGTATGAGAGGTTTAGGAAGCTGCGCATCTATACACTAGGAAAGATAGGAAGCAATAATTTCAATAGACAATATTGCATGGGGATACACAGGAAGGATGGAGAAGTAGAAATGCATGGTAGTTGGAAGAGGGAAGAGCTCAAAGCAGAGTTTATGAACCACTTCTGCTTGCAAGGGTGTAACTAGTCATATATCGAGAGCACCACTTTGTACACTTTCTAAAAACAACTTCCTTATTTTTGTAATGAGATGTGCTAAAACATAAAAGACTAGAATACCTACCTTATACTTTGTTGATTTTTTTCTTTCTAGAATGCACGTTATTATACAATTTAAAACTTACCCCTTTTTCATAGAGTGGGTGGTACAGCTTTGGAGTGCACTGACTGGGAGTTCAAAGCTGCCTGCTAAAGAGCAAGGGAAGGACAAAGCAAGGGGTAGGAATGTGGTAGCTTCACTAGTATAGCAGCAGCACAAATCAAGATATAAGACTGCAAAGTCTTTGGTCTTTAGCATCTTTTTATAACCATGAAGGAATGTAAACATAATTACTGTGTTTTGCTGGACATGCTAAACTTAAACTTACTCCAACTATCTAGTCCATACAAGAAAAGCATGATTAAATACCATAAAGCAAATTGAGAAATCTAAATAATGTCAAAGCACAGTACATTACATTTCTGCTGCTTCTCATTTTTTATGTAATCTAATTCTAGATGTAATGCATGTTAATTCTAAGTTTGCAAACACAGCCTGAGCAATAAGACATCAGTGAAATGCTTTAGCAGCAGTTCTTCATTAAATAAGCACTGGAGGAGGGTGTGCCAGAGAACCAGCAATGCAACAGTAAAGTAAAGCTAACAGGCCTCCCTGAAGGCTGTGTTAAATAAAGTTTTTCAACAGCTTCAATGCGTGTGTTACCTATAGTTATGCTGATTACCTATAACAATTAACTTATGCACAGGAGGGCTGATCAGGGAAAGGAAGACAGAATGCCTGACAGCAGCAGGATCACTCATTCCTCTATGGGGCAGACTTTTGTCACAGCCAAGCACTCTCATGTGCAGACTTGATGTTGATTCCATGGCTATACATGTTAACTTAAGCGGGTGGGGCTGGAGCAGAAATATTCACACAAACAAGCATGGTAGGACACACATGAGGCATCATTACATGCTATGCCTTGGCCCCTGTTAGGAACAGTTCTGACCAGAGTATGCCATCACATCAATTCTCTACTTCCGCAATCAGAGATGTTTAATAACTGTATGTAAACTCCTCCTAGCCTGAAAGCCAGGGAATTAAGTTCAGTGTGCATGGTGGCTAAGGAAATTTAAAGGATGAGTGTCAGAAGACTGCTACTTAAAAGAAGTCACATTAACCCAAGACGGCAAAGGCGCTGGGGAAATCTTAGGTAAAACATCGGGTTGGGGAGAATGGTAGCACTGGCAAAATGGAATAAGCTGTCACCTTTAAAACTAGATAGCTGATTTCTTGTGCTTAAAGATGCACTAGTGGACGAAGAAAGAGAAGAGGATGAAGTATACCCAAAGACGCTCCTTCCCCGTAATCCTAATACCAGACCGGGATTCCTAATTTCCTGAGAATGTCCTCACAAATTTTCTCTGCTAAAGATAAAGACTTTATAACCAGATCTGAAGAACAGTCTGCTGAGATTTCATGAAGGGGATCTGCTGCCTGTCAGGGTGGATGGGGAGTGAGGGACTCATTGTGCTGTATTATTTACTACTGAAATACCTTGCTGATATTGAGCATTTATAATTCACAAAGTGATGGACCAGAGATTTCATTTTACTAATCTATACCAACATGGATGATGTGTGTGTGTGTGTGTGGGGGGGGCTGATGTATTTATTATCAATCGGATGGCTGTTTCTTTCTTTAAGGTAGTGTGTTAAAGTTATACCCCTCCCTAGTCTGTGCCCTTAATGAAGGAGTAAGAACACAGGAAGCCTGCATACTCTTGGAGCCTGACCAACAGTATGACTGACGGTGCTGATCACTGCATAATGTTTACTTTTTATCTTTCACTTTTACATTTGTTCTTGTCTTTTAAGTTTACTAGAGCTATCTTATTCTACTGTTTTGTACTTACTACTGCTATTACTTTTCTTTCTAGGACAAGGTTACTAAAGGAAGGGAACAATCAAATTTAGAAGATATAACACGTTTATGGCGAAGACGTTCCCACAAAATTTGCCATTTTAACTTTCTGTTCACACTGCACGTTAACACAGCAACATTACAGGAGAAAAAAAAAAGAAAACGTTGTAAGCAACCAAATAATGTTCAACCTATGCGAGTCCAGCCTGACATTCATCCGTGAAATGTTCTATATGGGGGTATCTTAGCTTAGCTACGCAGAAAGCCATGTCAAACAGTCCCTACAGGCTAAAAGGATAAAATGCTGCTAAAACGGCATAAGAGGGTAAGAGGATTATATACATGTTCTATGGGGAACAAGTATGCAACAGGGGAAATGTACTGGTGAGATCCTTCTGTAATACTTGACAGTGATTCACTTAAGCATCTTTGAGCCACATAAAACAATTCTGAAGAAGTCCACGTTCATATTAGGACAAAACTGCGTAATTCGTTTTGTTTTCAAGAGTAGAGAGAGTTGGAACTATTTTTTGGTTGTGTGCAGTTATTTGGTCTGCTGTTACTTCTTCTTCTTTTTTCGGCTGCTCCCCTTAGGGGTCACCACAGCAGATCAACTGTTTCCATTTCCTCCTGTCCTCTGCATCTTGCTCTGTCACACCAACCACCTGCATATCCTCTCTCACCACATCCATAAACCTTATCTTAGGCCTTCCTCTTTTCCTGTTACCTGGCAGCTTCATCCTTAGCATCTTTTTCCCAATATACTCTGCATCCCTCCTCAGCACATGTCCAAACCAATGTAATCTTGCCTCTCTGACTTTGTCTACACACCTTCCAACCTGGGCTGACCCTCTAATATTAACGGAGAAGTATTCTATGACTACAAGACCTCTTAGACTTGTAAGAAGAAGTTTATTGGGCATCGGTGCTTCTGCAAACTTTTTTCTAGCTGCTTTTTGGGACATTGTTCGTGTTTTGTGTTTGCTGACCCTCTAATATACTTATTCCTAATCCTGTCCATCCTCGTCACACCCAGTGCAAATCTTAACATCTTCATCTCTGCCACGTCAAGCTCTGACTCCTGCCTTTTTGTCAGTGCCACTGTCTCCAACCCATATAACATAGCTGGTCTCACTACCCTCTTGTAGACCTTCCCTTTCACTCTTACTGGTACTCGTCTGTCACAAATTACTCCTGACACTCTTCTCCACCCACTCCATCCTGCCTGTGCTCTCTTCTTCACCTCTCTTCCACACTCACCATTACTCTGAACTGTTGATCCCAAGTACTTAAACTCATTCACCTTCACCACCTCTACTCCCTGCATCCTCACCATTCCTCTATCCTTCCTCTCATTCACACACATATATTCTGTCTTAGTCCTGCTGACCTTCATTCCTCTTCTCTCTAGAGCATATCTCCACCTCTCCAGGGTCTCCTCCACCTGTTCCCTACTCTCACTACAGATCACAGTGTCATCTGCAAACATCATAGTCCACGGGGACTCCTGTCTGAGCTCATCTGTCAACCTGTCCATCACCACTGCAAATAAGAAAGGGTTCAGAGCTGATCCTTGATGTAATCCCACCTCCACCTTAAACGCATCCGTCACTCCCACCGCAGACCTCACTGCTGTCACACTACCCTCGTACATATCTTGTACCACTCTTGCATACTTCTCTGACACTCCCGACTTCCTCATACAATACCACAACTCCTCTCTAGGCACCCTGTCATATGCTTTCTCTAAATCCACAAAGATACAATGCAACTCTTTCTGAACTTCTCTGTACTTCTCCATCAACACTCTCAGAGCAAACATTGCATCTGTAGTGCTCTTTCATGGCATGAAACCATACTGTTGATCACTAATCATCACATCCCTTCTTATCCTAGCTTCCACTACTCTTTCCCATAACTTCATGCTGTGACTGATCAATTTAATCCCTCTGTAGTTACTACAGCTCTGCACATCACCCTTATTCTTAAAAATTGGTACCAAAACACTTTTTCTCCATTCCTCAGGCATCCTCTCACTTTCTAAGATGTCATTAAACAATCTAGTTAAAAACTCCACTGCCATTTCACCTAAGCACCTTCATGCTTCCACAGGTATGTCATCTGGACCAACAGCCTTTCCGTTCTTCATCCTCTTCATAGCTATCCTTACTTCCTCCTTGCTAATCCACTGCACTTCATGATTCACTATCCGCACATCATCCAACCTTCTCTCCCTCTCATTCTCTTCATTAATTAACCCCTCAAAGTACTCCTTCCATCTGCTCAACACACTCTCCTCGCTTGTGAGTATGTTTCCCTCATTATCCTTTATCACCCTTACCTGCTGCTATTTAGTCTGCACTCCTAGGCTGGAATCTGGTTTTGGATTTCTTTTTTGCTGCTACATAAAACATAAAACATTGTCAATGAATACCACTGCCAAAAACAGCAGGTTACGTGAGCAAGTAAGATATGCAGTGGGTGTGCATAAAATTCTTACTATAAAAGATTGATATTCATCAGTTGTGGTTATCATTTGAAAATGGGCACTGCAGTATCCTTTATGATTCTGTTCAATGGTGGATATATTTATCTCTGATGACTACATAAGCATGTTCAGAACAAGGGGGCTACCTTCAAGATAGGGAGGGGTGATGCAATCCATGATTAAAAATTCTCAAGAGCAACCTATTACAGAAAAAAATAACGTGCACTTACAAGGGTGCACATGATTTTTTAACAAAGCAGGCTTACTAAGAAAAGTGCAAATAATGCAACACCTTGTATTATGGGCATCTGCTATAGTCTACCATTATGAAGGTAAGACAAAGAAAACTATCTACTTCTATTGATATATATATATATATATATATATATATATATCTACACATAAAATTATATATAATCTGAAAAAATAGTCAATTTTGTGGGCGGTATAGCGGTTAGCACTGCCACCTCACAGCAACAGGTTTTCCTGTTTGATTCTTCGCTGGAGTGCCTTCTGTGTGGAGTCTGTATGTCATCCCTGTATTCGCTTGGGTTTCCTCTGGGTGCACCAGTTTCCTTCCACATTCCAAAGATATTTGTCTGTTGTGTTGCTCCCCGGGCCTCTGCTGAAAATGGGCTCTGTCCCAGTCTGACTTTTCTGGTAAAAAAATGTTAAATAAATAATAAAATAAATAAATACATTTTTTATATTACAGATTTAGATTTACTTTGCTTGGCGGCCACGGTGGTGCAGCGGTTAGCGTTGTAGCCTCACAGCAAGAGGTTCTCCAGTTCGATCCTCGGATGGGATGCCTTCTGTGCAGAATCTGCATGTCCTCCCTGTGGTCGCGTGGGTTTGCTCCGGGTGCTCTGGTTTCCTCCCACATCCCAAAGGCATGCTCTAGGTGGATTGGACACACTAAATTGGCCCTATGTGTGTGTGCCTTCTGTGGAAGGTTGGGCGCTGGGCTGGCAACTAGATAGTGTAAAACTCTACTGCCAGTCATGACCAGACAGGTGATCCGCTGTGGTGACCCCTAACTGGGAAAAAGCTGAAAGAAAAAGAAGACAGATTTACTTTGCTACCATGTAGTCCCTTCTGGGCTGAGGAAAGCTGCAGTTGTAGTATCCTTTTCCTATCGAGTGCTTACTACAGGGCACCTTATACTTTAATGTCTGGCACTTTTGTTGCAATACTAATTAACTGCAATATGCATTATAAATTAATGCATATGCACAGTAAATAATTCACAAATAAATAAATGCTGCATAAGCTACAGCAACTGACTACACATGCAACTTTGAAAAATACAATTGTGCCACTTCTCCTTTACGAAGTACAATAAACAATGCCTTTGTCTCTGAGGAGCGCTGTCACTTCCTTTTTGTGTCACTTCTCTGCACTGTTGCATCACCACAGCCTGCTGTGGCCACTAGAGCTTAAGTCAGAAGGAGCTATCAAATCAGTTATAACGGCCTGACATTCTTATACTGAGAATAGATGATTGATAACAAAACCCGTGTACTTTAACTTCTCATCTGACAGCAACAAAACAGTCCCTGTCTGCATTTACTGGCATATGTCATAAATCAATAACAATTTCATTAGTCGGGGAGGTGCTGTCAGCTAGTCCATTTTTTTTTTTTTTTTTTTTTTTTTTTTAGCAAGTCCATTCAAAAAGCTTCATCATACCCTTTATTCTTTCTTGATCTGAGTTTATGACACATAAAGCATTATAAATGGCAGTATCAGTCTTCACTTAAACTATTAGAAACAAACTTCTCAAACCACATGTGATATTACTGATGATACAGTCTCACTCTAATTTCATAGAGCTAATGTTGTTACATTTGGCTTTAAGTTAATGCATTTTACTATTCGGCTATCTCTTCCCACAGCTGTCTGGCTTTTGGTCAATGTACCTATGGCTTCAGGACTCCAAAGAAAACTATACATTGCCAAGCTTTTTTTCTGATAGCTCTTTGAAAACATAGACCTAATGCAATGTACTGACTGCCACTCAATTTTCCTCAGCAATCAAAACATATCTGCATGATTTCAGACTTGGTATGACACAATGAATTTACATTAAGTAAGGTCAATTCAACTGAAATTATTTTCAGACACATGTAATACTGGAAACTATGACCATATCATTTACTGTTCAACAATATAAAACAGTTTTCAACAGAATATCAGTAATTTAAAGAGTCCCATTTAACTAGCCCATCATATAAGCAAAGCATTCCCTTATTCATTCATTCAGCAAAGCATTCTTCTTTATAATGATTAAGTAACTGGCCTAAAAGGCCCTTTTCAGCCACAGTTCAAGCATAAGGCCACAGGAATACAAACCAATTACAGTATAGCCTTGCAAATTGCACTTAAGAAATGATCACAGTATTGGATTAGACATCAAAGATGTTTGCAGCAGCACTCCCACTTCTCAGAGCTCAAAGGCAAAGATGGAGAAATGACCAGGTACTACTGCCACAGTGACCACTGCAGGGGGTAAAGAATTTGTCTCAGCCCAATAAAGTGCTGCTGCATAGTTTAACAGTCCATTGAGAAGAACTGACAGTTTGCATTAGGACTCTTGACAATGAAGAAAATTAAAAATTATAAAGCAACTCAAACAAGTCAGTAGGTCACTTCATTTTACAATATTTTCTAACACCCTGGCAGCACTTGAGAGAATCAAGGTAAGATCCTCCCAAGTTCACTGTTTAAGTTCGGAATACTGTTATAAATAACCTTTATAAATATGTTTTCAACAACAAAACACATTGCAGGGAAGACTGTTAGCAAGGACAATAGGCAGACTGAAGGAAAGTTAAATAAAAAGGATTGAAGGGTGGATTACATATATATCAATATACCATGGGTGGGGTGCCACCTAGAAGGAGCTTGTGTCCATCAGGGCTGTCGTTAGTTTCCTCCCCCATCTCAAAGGCATTTCAGCAGGTGAACTGGGAACCCTCTAAATTGCCTCCAAGTTTGTATATTTATGCATCTCTCTCTCTCTCTCTATATATATATATATATATATATATATATATATATATATATATGCACATATATACATATATACATACATATATATATATATATATATATATATATATATATATCTGTGTGTGTGTATAAACATATATAGATAGATATTTACACACATACATGCATGTGTGTATAGATTATACATATAGTTTATATATATATATATATATATATATACACACACACACACACACACACAGATTGATCTTTACACATACATATATTTATATCAACATCTACAATCAATACATACATTATATGAAATAAAAACCTCATCGATATGACACTTGTCAATAAAAAATAATAATTGGCAGTACAAAGGTATAAGGTGTCCTGCTTACTACAGGTTTAACAGTTTTACCCCTCGAATTTCTGTGGCTTTTAATTGTACATTTAAATTGTGCTGCACAGCAGGACCTGCTGTTCTATTTGGTTGAGCAGCATCATGTGGCATTTCATTCCCACAAACTACTGTATTGCCCATAACTAACCAAATTTAACCCTGCTACCAGTACCAAACACATCAAGGGAGTGTATTTTTTTAATTCAATTCCATCTAATCGCTTTTAAAGTGAGTTCACTGCTAATTTGCCTATATATTTTCTGTGCCAGACTTTTGATCATTTACAACAGTTTTTGGCATTTTTTACGAGAGTAGGACATTTGCTTGTGTTCTAGGTGTCATGCTTGCTCCATGCTTAATTTACAGCTGCTTTTTTAACTGGTTGTGACTTTTAAGTATATCTGGTACTCTATGCTGCATAGCAGGACAAATTGATCGGTTTGGCATATTGCACTGCAAGGTGTAACTGATTTGTTTTAAAGTGCTGTTTTCTAATGCTCCCTGCATTCATCTTGGTCCCTTGAGTTGCACTGCTGCTTAAGTGGTTTATTTATATGAACTCCTTTTGTAGGTCCCAGCTCAGCTGCACTGCCTTATGGCCTGCTGCTGTTTATAAAAAGCTATGTTGCCCACAGGTCACTTACTCAGTTGTTTTTAGATCATCATCTTGCTGTTCCCAGACCAAGACCCGTTCACAACCATCACAAACCGCTACTGATATCTAAATTTCCCTTTGGACTTAAGCTTGTTACTTACAGCAACTATACTTGGCTCATCCAAAAGTCTGTCAAGAGTCTGATAAATCCAAGAAGCAATCATTGTATGCACCATACTCTATTCACTCTTTTGAAGGATGCGTTTTGTGACATCCTAGAAGCAATCACTGTGTGACATGCAAGTTTACGGACTCTTTGAAGCACGAGTTTTGCAGCATTACAGACTTCTCTTCTTTCTGTTGGTGGCAATCAAGCCTTGAAGTGCATCATGCATGACATCTGTGCCAGTTTAGTACTGATTATGACCAGAAGCAAAGCTGGCTCAACCAGCGTCCTGTGCCGGTACCCTCTTACAGTTAAATCTACCCCCCAGCCCTCTCGCTGAAGAACAAAAAGAAAACAAAAGAAAAAATGGACATTCTTTCCAATGGCACACCAACTAGGTGGCCAGAAGCACAACACATACTCCCTATGTCCCAGCCATTCAGGTTCGATTTCTGTGCATTGTCCCCAATCTTCCAGTCTTCTTTTAAAACATTTTATTTATTAAAAAAAAAAATGTATGTGTGTGTGTGTGTATATATATATATATATATATATATTTATTTATATATATATATATATATATATATATATATATATATATATATATATATTGGTTTCACTTCAGTATCTCGAAATATTGAAACACAGAAGCTCTAATGGCCGAGAGCAGAACACCGAAGTTTCAGTATTTCGAAATACTGAAGCGGCGCTAAAAACAAAATTAAAATTAAGAAAAGTACTGTTTCTGCAGGGGCAAGCCCCCTGCACCCCCTCATTTAAATATACCTTCCCTGTGATTCCACGATAGTGGGGACACGGCAAATCTCCCATTCTGTTTTTCCGTATATGGTGCGAAACGGGAGATTTCCTTTTCTTCCACTGTAGCTCGATCTCAAGTTGGCATATTTAAGTAGGGGGGTGTGGGGGTGCATGGGGTGCTTGCCCCCCTGCATAAATGTATATAGTGTTTTTTTTTTTTTTTTTTTTATGTAGCACTTCAGTATTTCGGAATACTGAAACTTCGGTGTTCTGGTCTCGGCCATTACAGTTTCGGTATTTTAGTATTCTGAGATACTGAAGTGAAAATATATATATATATCTTCTTTTAAGCTATAGCAAACTACAGTTGCTTTAGTTTATACTCTGCACGGAGCGCTACTGCTCTCAGGCACCTAACATATTTTCTTATGCCTGCTGACTGAAATGGTTCACTATACATTCCTGCCCTTGGCAATTTCATCCAGCTGGCAAACGTGCACAAATGCCCTGTAGCAACCACATTTTTTTTACTGACTTGAGCAGTGAAGACCAGTGCTTGCACAGGTGGCCCATATATTTTATGGCTCAGAACACCACAATAAAGATTTACTACTTCCCCAGACAATTTATGGAATATATTCCCTTATCACTAGGAAAAGACAGTAAACACTTAGGCTGCTTACACCTATTATGTACCACCAGAACTATGGAACTGTCATCCACAGTGGATGGTTCTTTTATGCAGTACCCCATGGATACAGAAGTCCATGGGAAATTAGTCCACAAGGTGACAAACCAGCTCAACAAACCTGCTCCATAACACCTTCACAAGAATCAGATTACAGCAAAATGACCCATCATTTCTGTTTCTAGAAGTTCTACTAGATAGAATAATGGAAGCTTTGAAAAAAGCAATCACTGTGGATGACCAATCCATTATGGATTTCACTTGTGATCCTACTGACTTAAGAGTCTGTACTTGCAGATGTCGGACAAAATGACTGCATGTTATCTCCTATAAATCTGAGGCAAAGTAAAAAGATAGTTCAGCTCTAAACTGGGGTTAGTGACGTTATCGCCAAATTTAATAGTCCTATTTTTGTAGTTCTAGACATTCAACATTCACCACAATCCAAAGCTATGTAACAATGGGTTAAGTAAACTGCATACTAACATAGTCAATTTTACCAAGTGGCTTAAGGGAGTGACCATTACTGACCAGATTAGAGGTAGTTGTCAAAACCATGACTAGTATATTAATACATCTCACAGGGAAGGAAATTAGTTAAAAGTTTGTAATTCTGGTTATGTCCAAAGATTTGGCCTCAAAATTAGCACTACTAGACATATATGATCAGTTAGTATCAGGATAGTTGAAATGTGCAAGTAAGCTAGCTAGGTTCAGAAAATGTATATGCTAATTCAAATGCATCCTACAATGGTGCTCTCAAACTGTGAATCTAATAAATGGACAATATGTAAAATTTAAAAAAGCCTACCATTAAGATTTCCATTTTTGGTTTATAAAAATAAGTCTACCCTGCAATGATTTATGAACCAGTATAATCAAGTCCTCTCCTTGGGCATGAGACATGAAACCATCAAAATTTTGAGTAATCATCTAAAGATTTTCCAATATATTTCCAAGGTTCAGTGACAACCAGTATACTGTATAATAGATACCCAAGATCTCACTTCTTAAAAAGTCCAAATTACCTTCTTTTAAGAAAGCTTAGTTTACTACTTCCTTCTTAACAAAGACACTCGGCTAATAGATGCTAACATCCTCTTGAGAATTTCCCAATACTTTTCCCTTATGGTATAGAATATTACAGTATAAATAAAGACATGCTTTTTATAAATATACTTTTCATTACAACCACCCAGAAGTAACAGATGATGTGATATTTTGCCCTGATAAGGTACACATAAGTTAATTTTCTTACACATCCAGTTTCCTGAAGGAAACTTCTTATGGGAGCAATCATTCCCTTTTACTTACTTACACTTTACTCTAGTGCAGCAGGCAATACAAAACAAGAACATCATGTGGTTATTTGTTACTTTCCTAATCCATTCATATACCAGTTTTAGCTTAAATATAAAAAATAAAGTATCTGTTAGTTTTATGAATCTCTCTAACCGTTTTCCCTTATGCTTTTAAGGCTAACAACCTTCTGTCTACTGGATTGTACAAGGCAAACTATAGAAATAAGAAATTTTCTCTGTTACAGCTAGGAGACCCCTTCATCTCTTAAACTGAAGCAAATTAACTTAACTGTTCAGATTTGTGGAGCTGTTTTAAGCAAACTCCAATATGAAATCATAGTTAATTCTTCATCAGTAATGATGGTTTACTTTAAGTGTAAAACAAATGTAGCTGTTTTGATGCGGTTCTTACAGGTATTACATAACATGAAAAAATACCTTAATATTTTATACTTTGGTGCTGTGGATGATGATTTTGGAATTTCTTTATGTTACATTTTGCCACCTTCTCCTTGCACATTCAAAATCACCCATCCATCAGTTAACAGACAGACTGCGGAATCTATGCACTATCTCTTCTGCCACTGACACATGCATGTTAGTCATGCAGTTTTTCTCCACAGTATGCCCTGTTTCTCTATCACACACCTTATTCTTCCTCCAATATGCACAAGAGCAAAAGTCTCAAACCAGATGACTAGAGGACCCAACTACAGATACCCTGCCAAAACACAGAAGTATATGTGTAAAGATATTTGCAAACCTCCCTTAATCAAGGTAACACGGAAGATCCCAGTTAAAACTAACAAAAATAAATTAGCTCTTGATTCTCAATGAAACTTGGGCATTTAATAAAGCATTCAGGCCAATAAGCCATACTTCCCTAACTATGAGCATGAATCCCTTGACATTTCTGCTGGTCAGTATGGCATAAGTGGAAAGTTTAACTATGTAATGAAATGCTCTGCTTAACAAAATGCTTGATCATGTATTTACTTTAAGGATAGCTACCAAATAAGGTGTACACAAAAATCCCACAGTAGATGATGCACAATTACAAAAACGTCATGTCTATATTTGGATGAGAAACTTCCCCTGGATTACATGAGCAAAAAAACTTAAAACCACTGGACTAAAAGCGAGAGAAACTGTTTTTTTCCTTGTTTCTTCTCTTGCTTTTAGTCCAGTGGTTTTTAAGTATTTTTGTTTTTTCCTGATTAGGCAGAGTCGGGTACGTGATTTTTGTTTTATAGCATGAGATTACATGTGCAGCAGAAATCAGATATTGTTGCCAAACTATCCAGTCAAAGTCAGTCTGGGAAAGCCACAAGGCTCAGTTTGAGTCCGCTTCATTTATATATATAAATGATCTCCAAGCCTAGAGTAATGACAATACTTCCAATTTCACAGTTTCATATAAATGTATGCCAGGCCTAAAGCCCATTAAATCACAGACTTTAAGACAGCAAGTATGTAAGCATACAGACCTACCCAATTATCCAACATTCGTTTAAGGACATTAAGACATTTAGTACATCTTACTTCAACAAAAAGTCTACTCCAGCTGTTAGCAAGTGACAAAGACATTTATCTTCCTCATTCAACCTTCTCAAGCCTATCAGTTTTGAGCAACAGATTCACTAATCTCAAGATTCAACAAAGTACTTAATATTTCATCATGAAGTGCCTGATCACGAATGCATCTTTAAGTAAATCAATAAAGACCCAAAAGTTTTAAACTCTCTTCATAAGATATGGCCTTATAGTCAGGAACATGTTTTATATGTTTTCACTGTATGCTTTCTAAAATCAACAGAGCCCCTTATTGTAAGTGCAAAATTAGAGTATTATACTCCACTACTGATCTGACATAAGCTAAATAAATCTTAATTAATAACTAAAGCTACATACATCTTACTTAATACTGCGGTGGTGGTGCTGCGGTAACGTTGTCGCCTCACAGTTAGACGTTGCCCGTTCAATTCTCAGTTAGAGCGTCTTCTGTGTAGCGACATGCGTGAATGGGCGTTCCTTCATTGAAGGTTGTGCATTAGGCCCGGCAAGCCAGTACGTAAAAATCTACTGCCAATCATTAGCGGACCGGAGTTCCGCTGTGGCGACCCCTAACTGGGAAAAGCCGAAAGACACAAACAAACATACATCTTACTTAATAAATCAGATGACCTAAATGATATACATAAGAAAATCATGTCTACAAACCTATGTGCCCAATTTTAACAGCTTCTACACTGCATTTAAAATTTAGTCTGTTGTATACAAGGACCCCTAGGTCCTTACTGATATTGACAACAGTACCAGAAAGAAATTACAGCCCCAAAGAAAGTACAGTTGTGTAAAATCTTACCATAACAGTAGACATCCTTCTTTTCACTGATGCAGTATTCATCACTTCTGAGATCTTCTGCCAAGGATAGCCAAATATCCGGCCAGTATACCAAAGCCTTTATTACCTAGGAGCATCATACGTCATCTTACACCTATCATAACAGTTATAATCCCACTCATCTCTAATCCCTTTTATTCCCCTCCCCATACTATCTCTCTCTTAAATTCCCTCTTACCCCAGCCATTCCATATATCCTCACAATTCTAATCACAACCCCTCTCCCCTATCACTATCAACTTACATCCATCTATTTCAAAATCCAACCCATAGACATCTCCTTCACACCACCACTCTTTCTCACCACTTCACTACACTCCCGTACTACACAATGTCACAATCTCTCCAAATTACTACACTAAAAATCCTATCCCTCTACACAGCAAACCTCATCATGCTAATCCTTGCCTACCATTACCATACCTCTCTCCAAAACTATAACCCCCTCCAACACCATCACCAATAGCCACCAGCACCAAACAACTCATAACCCCCCCCCCCCACATTGCATCTAACCTCTACATTATTACTCACATAGGTTACTTTCCAGTTAAGTGCTACCAAACTAGCTCAAAACCTCAAGCAATCCTTAGAAACAACAGACTGCTAGGTAAATGAACGGTGATATCCACCCTAACCCTGGCCCCAAATATAATCAAAAGCAAACCACTGCACATTCCTCACAAAACTTCTCTATCATGCTGATACACACTGATTTTTCTTAACATAAATCTAAGAAGTACAGTCAACAAAGTACATGACCTCCATGCCCTACTCATCTTATACTCCCCTGATGTAACCATACTGACAGAAACTTGGCTCAAACCGGAAATCAAAAACAATGAAATTCTTCCCTCTGGCTACAACCTACACAAATATGACCATCAAAACAAGCGAGGAGGCAGGATAGCCATAATGTTTAAACAAAATCTAGAACTAGAACTCATCAGCACCAACCTACCTACTTTTAATAATGCTGAAATACTACTCACTAAACTAAAAATCAACAAAAAATCTAATAATTGTAGCCATCTACAGCCCACCAGGCGAACATTCTAACACAGCTGAAGACATTCTTCACTGGCTATCCCTAGCCTTCCACCAAGAAACCATCATAATGGGTGACCTCAATACTGATTGGTCCACCTATAACTGCAATAACCCTCCAACTTCATAAACGTACATGGCTTCTCCCAACTCATACAAGAAGCCACCAGAATAGACAAAACCTCCAACAGACACTCTATTCTAGACCGGACCCTTACTAACAAACCAGTAGCATCCTTCCAAGCTGGCTGCCTCCCCAATAATATCAGTGACCAACTCCCCACCTATCTTCTTAGACACAGCCTTAGCTCTCCCAGACAATCAGCTTACAGTCTAATCCATAATAAGAAGTAATTTAGTACCCAAACATCTCTTTCCCTACTACAGCAAAGTAATTGGTCACCACTTAAAACCCTTCCCTTAGATGCTGCAGTACTACAATTCAATATCACCTTCCTCAGCATCCTAAACAGCTTAGCCCCTATAGATCTGCTAGACTAAAAAAAATCACTGGCTAACAACCACCACCAAAAACCTGCTCAAACAAAGGGCCAAAACCTGGGTACACTGGATAACCAACAAAAACCAAGCTATATACTACTTTGCATATCCTCCCTGTGGTCGTGTGGGTTTCCTCTGGGTGCTCCGGTTTCCTCCCACATCCCAAAGACATGCGGTAGGTGGATTGGACACTCTAAATTGGCCCTAGGTGTGAGTATGTGCATGTGTGTGCCTTCTGTGGAAGGTTGGGCACCGGGCTGGCAACTCGACACTGTAAAACTCCACTGCCAATCATGAGCAGACAGATGATCCGCTATGGTGACCCCTAACCAGGAAAAAGCTGAAATAAGAAGATAAACAACTAAAGAACAAAGCCAAATCCCAAATAAAAGATGACAAAAAACAATGCACTACTGCCCAACAGCTAAACCAAATCAATCTCAAAAAAATTTGGTCCACCATAAATAAACTCCTTCAACCTGGAAATACCTCAACCCCTAAACCTACCACACCTCCTTTGGTTGACAGTAAAGCTTCACAATTCAATTCCTTCTTACAAACTCGATTCACTCTCTTATCAACTGCCACCAAAACACCCCACCTCAGATCCCAGTTACAAATACTGAAGCTGGTAATACCTTCTCCTTTAAACCTGTACCAACTCATGCCATAAAAAAGCTACTCGGTAAGCTCAAACTCACCACCCTGGCAGCAGACAACCTTCCTACAGAATTCCTAAAAATTGCTGCAGAAGTCATTGCCTCTCCTGTGTCTATCCATCTTTCACTCCATCATCGAAAAATACATTCTTCTAACCTGGAAGATATCCTACATAATTCCCCTGCACAAAGGGGGCAACTCTCATTGAATTCTCAAACTATAGACCCACTGCCATTCTCCCCAGCCATCTCTAAAACATTAGAAAACCTGTACCAACTCATGCCATAAAAAAGCTACTCGGTAAGCTCAAACTCAGCACCCTAGCAGCAGACAACCTTCCTACAGAATTCCTAAAAATTGCTGCAGATGTCATTGCCTATCCTGTGTCTATCCATCGATGACTCCATCATCGAAAAATACATTCTTCTAACCTGGAAGATATCCTACATCATTCCCCTGCACAAAGGGGGCAACTCTCATTGAATTCTCAAACTATAGACCCACTGCCATTCTCCCCAGCCATCTCTAAAACATTAGAAAAATGTATTCACACACATTTTTTGCCCTCACCATAGCACAACCACAACCCTCAATCAGCTTCACTGACACAGTAAATCAACACAGAAACAATGGTAAATTTGTTTCTTCCATCTTTTTAGACCTCCCCAAGGCATTTGATACAGTTTCTCACCAGAAACTGGTGTCCAGGCTTGCCTCATTAAAACTCAGCCACTCTACCCTAGCATGGTTCCATAGCTACTTTATCAGCTGCCAGCAAGCAGTTAAATGGCAACAGGAGCTATCATCTCTACTTCCTGTTAACACAGGAGTACCCCAGGGTTCCATACTAGGCCCCTCACTCTTCACCATTTTCACTAACCAGCTGCACAAATCAACCTCTCGCCTCAGTCATCCAATACGCAGATGACTCGACCCACATATGTACGGCATTCTCTTTAAAACAACTAGAGATCACTGCACAGCAATCCCTCTCTGAAGTAGAATCCTGGCTAGATGAAGCAAACCTTATACCGAACCCAAACAAGACCAAGCTGAATCTCTCTCTCTCTCTCCACCAAATCATCCAGTCCCCTAACTATATTTTAAATATGCTCGTCTAACACTACTACTACTATAATCGCCGTCTCTCAAGCTAAACTACTAGGTGTTATAATCAATAACAAAATGAAATTTAACTTGCACCTAGCACAGTCCATTAAGAAGACTCACATAAAACTAGGCGCTCTGCACAGAATTAAGCCTTTCCTTATTAACCAAACCAGACAAGACAGAGCCAGAACTCATCTCCTGTCCACTCTACTCTATGCCTCTCCCATGTTCATTAATCTAAGCAAAACTGACCTGACAAAACTCAAGTCCTGCTACAAGAAAATAGCAAAATTCACCATAAGCTCCCCTCACAGGTCCCACCACTGTTCTGCTCTACAACTAAAATGGTTAGAACTTCCCCAACCCTTAACCTACACCCAGCTTATCTTTGCCCACTGTATAGTATACCAACCAGACAGGTTCCCTGCCCTACAACAAATTCTACAATGTTATTCCACCACTCAACAATCCTGATCCTCTCATAAAACACTACTAAATGTTTCCAAAAGCAACAGCAAAGCTGGAGACTCCCTCTATTCCCATTATATCTCTAAATCTGGAACACAATTCCTCAACATATTCTAACCACTACCATCACACAACAATTAAAAAAAAAATGCTAAAAGACTACCTCAATAGCAACTGGATCTGCTCCTGTATCAGCTGCAGCTAATTCCTTCCAACCCCCCACCCTCTTTTTTCTCTTCCCTGGGTACAGTCACCCCCATAGTAGTCTTACTTATAACACATGTACCTCTCAATTGCCTCCTGCCTCTATACTTCCACCCACACAGTACCACTCCACAATCACTCCTCTGTCCTGAAACAGAATTGTCTGTCTACCCTTCTCTTTCTACTACTCCCATCCTCCGCTTCCCTATTTCACTAACTCCTTCCCTAACCTTCGCTAGTACCCCCCAGCAATCTATACTTACTGAGCTAAACCTGATACAATGTCTAAGGTAATAGTTTTAATTTATGTTCATCCACCACCATACACACAAAAATCTTTGTAATTAATCTGCCAAAAATGTATATGTACAAACTATAAATGTTTATACCCTTTTGTTGTAAGAGTCTAGATACCTGCTATTTTTTAAAATTGTAAATTGTGCTTTCTGCCTAGTAGACTTTATAAGTGTGCAGTATCTCTGGCTCCACTCTCTTGATGTATAACATTCAAAACCTCCTTGTTAACACTGTGAATAGTACTTGTGACTAAGTCTATGCAACTGTGCTACAGAGCTTTTCTCCCTGAGCTTCCTCTGAAAATGGGCTTCCACCCAGTCAGAGCATCCCGGTAAATAAATAAATAAAAATTTAATACTGTTTTCATATTAACTTTATAGACATAAATTATTGAAACCTTGCTCAAGTAAGAGAAACAGCTGAACAGTGGCTTTATGTTGTATCATACAGTCACACAGTATGACAGCCATATGGGAAAACATGAGGGATTATTTACTGAGAAAAAGTGAATTGTTGACCAACTTGTTCACCTGCATTGTTACACATACATATATACATATTTACCTAGACTGCAACAATTAAGACAGGTCACAACAGAAAAGTTTAAAAAAATCTAGATGGTTATGAACACTCTCCATATTTTTTAAAGACAACTTTCCAGTTTGATAACATCTCACAAAGCAGAATTTAGCTGCAGATTTTAATACTATACTCAGGCAAGTATCAGATTTTTTTTCAAATGACAGAGTCTGTGAAAAGATTAAATACTTGTATATCAAATATGAATTGAGACAGCATTTGTCTTATGGTATATGTATTTATAGGAAATACATATATGAGATTTCAAACAACATTGTCAAAAAATACTTAACATATGGATTAAATACATTTCTGCCTGCAATGCTGATAGATTTGTTGGATCTATGTTTGGGGAATGGCATTAAAAATAAAGGTGGTATCCACAGTGTGGGACTTTGCATTTTCATAGAAATGATCTGCAAAGGGTGGTGTTATGTGGATATGCAAATTCTGGAATTTCAGCATGTTAACCTACATGTGAAGGAGTTGTTGTAAACATGCCCCCTGTGGCAAAAGCATAACATGCTTAATGCATAAGCAGTAAGGGGACAGCTACTACATTGTTAAGGGGCTTTATACGTGTGCATACAAGTATGATTAATAGACATGAATCTACAATGAGCTCATCTGCATACTGAGCATGTAAACAGCCCTGAACTTACACCAGTAAGCAGAATTTTTCCAAGAGAATAAAGAGATGCAACCAGAGTTTGGTTGGTGCTTGTGTACACCTGGACATTTTACTGAAAAGGTTGCTTGGGTAAATGTTTCATTTTGATGCTTGTGCATACCTGGACATTTTACTGAAGAGGGAGCTTGGGTAAATGTTTCATTCTGATGCTTGTGCATACCAAGACATTTTAAGGAAGGGGTTGCTTGGGAAAATGTTTCATTTTGGTGCTTGTGTACACTAGGACATGTTACTGAAGAGGTTGCATGGGAAAATGTGTCATTTTGGTGCTTGTGCATACTAGGACATGTTACTAAAGGGGTCGCTTGGGGAAATAATTTATCTGTGTGTCAGTGAAATGCTTGTACATACATGGTCAAACTGCTGACATGATCACTAGGGAAAATAATTTATTGTGTCATTTCAGTGCTTGTACCCATCTGTCATAAATTATTCCTGACACACTTCTCCACCCACTCCACCCTGCCTGAACTCTCTTCTTCACCGCTCTTCCACACTAACCATTACTCTCTGAACGGTTGATAAAGTATTTAAACTCATCCACCTTCGCCAACTCTACTCCCGGCATCCTCACCATTCCTCAGTCGTCCCACTCATTCACACACATATTATCTGTCTCGGTCTTGCTGGCCTTCATTCCACTCCTCTCTAGAGCATATCTTCACCCCTCCAGGGTCTCCTCAACCTGTTCCCCACTTTCACTACAGGTCACAATGTCATCCATAAACATCATAGTCCATGGGGACTCCTGTCTAGTCTGTCAACCTGTCCATCACCATTGCAAATAAGAAAGGGCTCCATCTTGAATGCATCCGTCACTCCTACCGCAGACCTCACCACTGCCCTTGTATATATCCTGTACCACACTTAAAAACTTCTCTGCCACTCCCGACTTCCTTATACAATACTACAACTCCTCTCTAGGCACCCTGTCATATGTTTCTCCAAGTCCACAAAGACACATTGCAACTCCTTCGGACCTTCCCTATACTTCTTCATCAACACCCTCAGAGCAAACATTGCATCTTTCATGCTCTTTCCTGGCATGAAACCATACTGATCCTCGCTAATCATAACCTCCCTTCTTAACCTAGCTTCCACTACTCTTTCCCATAACTTCATGCTGTGGCTGATCAGTTTTATCCCTCTATAGTTACTACAGCTCTACACATCATCCTTATTCTTAAAAATCGGTATCAGTACACTTCTTCTCTACTCCTCAGGCATCCTCTCACTTTCCAGGATTTCGTTAAACAATCTGGTTAAAAATCCCACTGCCATCTCTCCTAAACACCTCCATGCTCCCACAGGTATGTCCTCTGGACTAACAGCCTTTCCATTCTTCATTCTCTTCACAGCTGTCCTTACTTCCTCCTTGCTAATCAGTTGCACTTCCTGATTCACTATCCCCACATCATCCAGGATTCTCTCTCTCATTCTCTTAATTCATCAGCCCCTCAAACTACTCTTTCCATCTGCTCAACGTACTCTCCTCGCTTGTGAGTATGTTTCCCTTGTTATCCTCTATCACCCTAACTTGCTGAACATCTTTCCCAGCTTGGTCCCTCTGTCTAACCAATTGGTACAAGTCCTTTTCTCCCTCCTTAGTGTCCAAAATGTCATACAACTCACCATAAGCCTTATCCTTAGCCTTCGCCACCTCTTTCTCTTCAACATATGCATCACCTCCTTGTACTCCTATCTACTTTCTTCATCTCTCTGACAATCTCACTTCTTCTTTGTCAACAAGTAATTATTTACATTATGAGAAGTAAATTCTTATCACCAGACAGTACAAGAAATGAAATCCATGGCAAAAATGCAGTGACACTCTCATTCCGGGATATGTTATCTCAGAACTACCTGAAATCTGACGTAAATTATGGCAAACAGCTCATATGTTGACAATACTGACTTAGCATGGAGACAGTGCGTGAAGTATACAATAATTAATAAGGTGAAACTAATTACAAGTAGTATTACTGAACCTAAAGAAAGAACAAAACTTTTCCATTGCATTAAAATATTCAAGAATTCTACCTGCCACATGTAGAAAAATTTAGTACTTATATTTAAAGGTTGTATGTTCATTTTTACTTATTTTCATTAATAATGTAGAAAGCATGCAAATGGAAAGCACGCAGAGCTGCTGAACTCACACAGTTACAGAACAGGGACTTCTGGCGAGACATTACAGAATTAATAGTAAGTACCAAAAAAGAAAGTCATGGGACATACTCTAAAAGCAACATACCCTCATTCCCTGTCGTGCAAAAGAAGCTTCACTCCCTGTTTGACCACTGGCAAGTATCTAGTTGCAAAGAAAGTTTGCTAAAATAGCAAGGAGAAATCACCAGCCAATATCCCATTGACATATACAATTAGTGTCGCAGCATCTCCTGCATCTACGCAAAAATACAGACAAATGATATGACAAAGTAGCCCTTATAGATGAATCATTCAATAGTCACCACAGAAATAGTCCATGCCACCAAAAAGAGCACATCCAAAATTGAAAGATGCACTGTGATATGCACATTGCTCTCACTCTCACACACACACACTGACTCAGTCACTGTAGTAGAGACTGAGCAACTCAGCAAGCTTGGATTGGGAGGTGGGATCATCAGAATGAAACAAACTAGTTAAAAACTGCTAATCAGGTAAACCTACTAGGTGTGAAGGTTTCTTTTCAAAGATGACCCAAGGAGCAGTGTCTGGTTTACTGACTTCCTTAAAGTCACACAGCAAGCAAGTAGAGGCTGATGGAATCAAACCCAAAACTACAGGGTACAGCTCATTAGCAGCTCATCTGAACTAAACTGTCACATTTTCAGAGGAAATGAGAGTTGAAGGTTCCAGAATGGACCAAAGATGTATCATGTGGGAAGGGGTCAAACAATGAGAAAAGTGGCAGAAAAAAATTAATCATTTAAAATATAAATAATTACGCATTTTTACAAATGTAAATGCTTTAGATATGAACAAATGTTAGTAGCAGTATCTGAACAAATGAGTGCTATGAGCAGTAAAATATTATTATCAGAACTCAGCAAAGCAGTGTTCCAAACCGGTAGGAACAGCATCTAACATTTTAATATATTTGGGAAATAAAAATGATGCAGCATGTATAAGCCGCTGTGACATGAGCAGAATATGAAGAATCCTGATGCATAAAAAAGGCTTTTACCATGTTTGTTAACAATCCATTACACAAGTGAAATAAATGTGCTCCTAGGTGGAACTATTGTACATTTTTATTCGCATGAAGTGAGTGTCAGAAGTTCAAGTTCAATGCCACAGCAGCCATCAATCTTGCATTTAAAAGTGTTAACTAGAACCAATCTATTTACTGTATTTCAGAACAAGATGAAATCATCAACATAGTTTTGAAGCACAGAGTGAATAAGCCACTCTCAGTTACTTATCCACTGAAGGGTTCTAATGTCGATATTGTTTGCCAGCTTCTCTTACTTCAAGTGGTACTTTTAATTCATTAGTGTACCTTTCTGCACTAGGAAAGGTCTAGCAACAGCCTAGTGACCATCTCTGCCTTGGGCACGCTACAAGCATTCTATGAATCAAATTAAAAGCTACACCCACAATGACTTGCACTTGGGTCTCTGGGCACTTGGATAGTATTCCCATGCCAAGCCTTTTCCACGTCATTAGCTTCTTTCCTATAAGACAGCAACAGCTTTATTTCTCATGCTCCCTGATCAACAGTTGGCAGTGCCTGCGCCACGCTGTGATGCTTCCTACACAGTGGTATTCTCAGCTCGGTCTGGCTTTCAAATATTTTTTCTTACCAAAACAGCCAGTTCTTCCCAGCAGCAGTGCTTCTGAGGGCACACCGTGCTGTTCACCTAGAGACTCACTCAGCTTTGCAACTGTGCTAGTTAAAGAGGAGACAGAAGGAACAACAAATGGCTACAATTAGCATTTGCCCTGCTCCTGCTTCAAAATTCCATTGCTATAGCAACTAGAGCTGCCCAGACGACACAGGGCTGGATATGGCTAGTGTACTAGATCAAAGCTCCATATTTAGCATGCAGTAACAGCAACACAATGAAAAACGAACAAAATGAAATCAGACTTTTATTGTATCTTGCTGTACATTATCTGGAACTAATTTCTCAAGCCCTCAGATGCAAACATTTTTCATGCTTATATGTAATAATTAAGAACAGTTTGCTATCACTATTACATGATCACTTTCGTACAAGCTAATGAGAAAATCACTGGCATGCAGCTAGATCACATAAAGGAAACAGTCTTTCCAAATATGCTAATTTGTTCACAGGTGGTATGTACTTATTTCACAGCAACTGTTGGACTATATATTCATTCCTGAGAAGGAGAGTTACAGAGTTAAGCTTTCTGAATGTGGGTGGGCAATAAGGTGTATGGGAAAGCAAGATAAGGAGGGACCATAATTTAATTATCTGAAAGCTCATACAGTTGTTAATTTAGCCTAAATTTAAATTAGTTTTCATTATTTTTATGAAGGTAAAATGTGCCAGTTAATCATACTATATTTTTCTATTCTGATAAGCTTCTGAAGTCTAATAGTCCCTTGCTGCATTTTCTTTTGTCTTTTGTTTCCTTTTCAGAAAGGCACATTTTAAACAAACAGAATTTTTCTCAGTTGCTTGGAGCCCTGCTGATACCTCAAGTCACTTCATTGTGAGGCTAATGGGACTATACAGGCTGCAGAGATGAATCTGAAAATCTTTCCTCAACAGATATTCAGATATTTGTCTGCATGTACAACACAATTAATGTATAAATAATACTGTGTTACCCAAAAAAGGTTGGCAAGTGCAAAATGTACCTGGTAATGCTTAAAATTACAATTCAGAAATATCACTGACAAAGTGGTGAAGATGTGAGCAGGTCTAATCTTCATTCTTTTATTAAATAAGCGTGTGTTTTTGTGTGTGTTAATAAAGGTAATATACGGCTGCGGTGACATGACTCTACTTTCATTTTGAAACAAAGGGTGTGATTATTGATACTACTTTAATTACTAAGCTGTGATAGCCAATTAAAAGAATTCTGGCATAATTGAAATTAGTTTAAAATGAAGCATGCATGAGATAGGCCTGAATTTCTCTAATAAAGTTTTATTTATTCTTTATATAATTAGATGAAGCAGTGAACAATATAGAAACTACAGCAGCTAATTAAATCAACACCATTGTGAGTACTCAGCATTAGGCTACCATTTTCCAAAAAAAAAAAAATATATATATATATATATATATATATATATATATATATATATATATATATATATATACACACACACATACACACACACATATATATATATATATATATATATATATATATATATATATATATATATATATATATATATATATGTGTGTGTGTGTATATATATATATATATATATATATATATATATATATATATATACACACACACACACACACACACACACACACACATATATATATATATATATATATATATATATATATCCAATATTTTTAAGGGTTATTTTGAGACTAGACTGCTAAATTTCCAGCTTCAGTGGAATGCTGCTGCTACTACAGGCAGTACCAGATCAAGCTACTCCTTTCCTGCCACTTATCACCTCAGCACTGCTGTTACGGAGGCATCGTATATTTATACTCTTCCTTCATATAAAGGCTGAGCACGAGTGTTGGAACTATGAGAGCTCTTATGCTGTAAACAATTAAAATGTGTCTTTCAAAAGAAACTGCACCAATGCTTACTCTGCAAGCAATACTTAACAGTGGAAATCTGTATGCACTAGAAGGCAGAATCTATGTCATCATCTTCTTCGGACCAATGGGTACATTTTAACGTTGGCTACAACTAACAACAGTGGTGGAACTAGACCAGAGAAGGGAGAAAGTACTACTGGTGATGTTCAGCATATTGATACTGCTGCAACAGCCTTAGCTATATGAGTTATGTCCTGCCATGGCTATAATAGCCAGCCAGCTTCCACACCTTCAGGGCACTTTCCATTCACCGAAACTGTCAGGCAGCTCGAGTTGGGCAGACTAAAACACAAGTTTGGGCACCAAGTCCTTCAGAGATTTACTACCGTGAAGAGTATGCTGAATTATGGCATTTGAAGATCGACAGTCAACTCGTGCTGTTCCTTTGCTATGAGGATAAGTTCCCTTTGGGAAAAAACTTCCATTTAATAATTTTGCTTATTTATACTTTCCTCTTCAAGAAAGTTATTTTAAAGCTAAGAGTTTGTGCTTTAATGGACTGTCATGAGACTGTACTGTAGTTTTAAACAGAAGTTCACTTTTTTTCCTGTCAGTTTAAAATTTGTTTAAAGTAACTGAAAATCATTTTTTTTCTGAAAAGAAATTGTGCTTATTTTACGTTGTGGGGTTGGAAAATTATTTTAAAGTGCTTTTTACTGTGTTTATCTGGGTAGAAAAGTGACTTTTAATGACTTTTTATTTTTACTAGCATTTGCTACTTTTCACCAAGAAAGAGGCACCATTTTCAGGTTGCCCATGGAACAAACTATTGATCCCATGGTCATTCCTTCTTCCTGGCACAAAAAGAAAAAGTTAAGCAAATAGCCTTTGCCACCACAGCAGGCTAGCAATTTGCCTCAAATGCAGGTGGATGAATGCTGTGGCCATGTGTTGTACCATAGACCGCTCATCTTTACCCTGAATCCGTCTGGAGTTCCATCTATAACTACTAGGGACTGGGGGGTTAGCCACGTCCTCTGTAGCTGTTGGGGTCCCGTATGAGGGCAAGGGAGAGCCACTCTTGCTGCTTCTGCAGGAGGGAATACAGACTTCCTTGTTTAGTCAGAAAGTTGTGCACATCCCTAGGTAAGATGCTGCACTGGCCCCATTTTTCCTGTAAAAAAAGAAACAGAAAACTTAAGTATGTATGCACTCCTCCTCAGATTTCCTTAGGCAGGAGTAGTTTACCAGGTCTGGCTCAGGGTTTAATTCAGGCAAGAAAGGATCCTTCTTGTAAAGCAGTTTCCGGTATAAGAAAGAGGGATATTTCCTTTCTAGAAAAGATTTAAGATTCAGAATATGGACAGGAGGATGAATGGACAGGTACAGGGTTTACTCCTCAAATTTCTGATTCAGACTCAGAGGACAGCTCAGTTTCTGATTCTCCCTGTAGGCGTTTCTCTATCTCTGGAATTACTGCTGTACTGTGCCAGTGTCTTCAGTGGGAGAACACTGAGGTTTCTCAGTCCCTCAGAAAATACTATGAGCTGTTACTGAAGGAATTTTCAAAACCTGCACCCATTCCTCCAGTGTTGTCTGCCTTGGAGGATTTGTGTGTTACTGACTGCATTTTTTCTGACAGCCAGCTGCACCTAAAAAGGCAAATGGGATGTATTACGTTGCTCAAACTTTTAAGCTTTTATACACTCTTACCAAACCTGATCCAGCAGCTATATCTTTAGTCAGGCCGCCTACTGCTAAACACTTAGTTAATCCCAATCCTACTAACTCCAATAGGGATAGGAGGATTAATGATAGGTATGGCGGGGAGTGTATGCTTCTGTAACTCTGATTTTTAGATTTGTGAATTGTCAGGCTCATATGTTAAGGTTTGTCTTGACTAATTGTGAAAGTATGAGGAATGTTTTGTCTGCAGTTCTTTCTGGTAAGGAAAAATGTACTTTACATAATTTATTATTTTTAATCATTCAAGTCATTACTCATTGTATTTAGTGTGAATATGACTCTGTTGATACTTATTTAAAGGCTATAGGCCACTGGCACTGTTTTGAGAAAAAAAAAGTCATTTTTTTGGACATGTTGTCCGTGTGAAATGCAATAGTCCCTAGACAGAGAACGTCCTGAAAGGCTTGCAATGAAAGGAGAACTGCTCTCAACTCTAAGACACTGATATGCAACTTGGTCTTCAAAGGGGACCACGTACCTTTGACCATCTTTCCCATGAAATACCCCTACTCCAGTTGGGAAACATCCATGGTCACTGTGGCTATGAGGAGATAAAAACAGAATGGTTTGCCCAGAAAAGGTTGTCTGACTGGATCCAAAAATGAATGTGACATTTGGAAATTGGAGTGAGGTTTATGGGAAATGATGGTAAAGAATGGACCACTGAATCGCCAGTGTCCATTGAAGGATTCACATAAAGAATCTTGCTACAGGAACTAGAAGAATGGCAGCTAACACTGACTCAAGAGTTCGTAACACCAGTTTTACTGGAGGGGACAGGCGAGTCAGTATGTCCCGCACCTAATTTCTCAATAATGTGAAGTGGTAATGATGCCACTTGAGTCACAGTAACCAGTCACGTTCCAATAAATTCCGTAATCTATACAGGAGTCAGCTTCAATTTGGCAATGTTTATTATAATGCCTAGGGAGTTGGAGATCTGAAGCAAGTAATCCCTAGCTTGTAGAAGTTAATGCCTGGTTGGGGCGGTGAGGAGCCAATCGTCAAGATAGGGAAATACCTAAAATCTTTTGAGTCTCAAGTGAGCTGCCACAACTGCTATACATTTGGTGAACACCCTGGGGGCTGTGGTGAGTCCAAAGGGCAGTGCTCTGAACTAGTAGGGATTGATTTCCAGCTGACAGTGCAGGTGTCTCTTGAAGTGCCTGTCTATTTTGATATGATAGAATGTGTCTTGGAGATCTATAAAGCACATTCAATCATCTTTGCGTAGAACAGGCATGCTGGACTGAACTCTAACCATTTGGAACTTTGCTTTCTTTACATACTGATTCAGATTGCTTAGATACAGAATTGGTCTCAGGTCCCCTGTTTTCCTTGGCACTAAAAAGAAGCAGGAGTAAGTTCCAAATCCTAATTGAGTGGGACCTCCTGGGTGACATTCTTTTTGTAGTAGCTTTTGAATCTCTTGAGCTGCATATTCCCTCTGACTGGGTGGAACATCAGGAGTGTATTCCTTGGAACAAGATGTAGAAGGGAAAAGGGTATGTAGTAACCTCTGGATATTATACTTAGCACTTATGCATTTTTTCTGATATTTGTCCAGGTGCAAGGAAAAACAGCCCCTGACTGCCAACAGAGATGGACAGTCGGGCAGGTCTTCAGGAGCGTTGATAAGGCCTATCAGAGTAGTAGTCTCTAAAGCTCTGGTTTTGTAGACTCCTTCTGCCTCTGGAGGAAGTATCCCCATGTGAGTCCTGGAAACTTCCTTGAGATTTCCAGAACCACATTTTATAACCACCTGCCTGATTCCTAGAAAAGATACTTTGAGGGATATTAAACTTGACTCTCATGGCAAACAGAGTCTTTCCTTCCTGCTCACTGTGGGTAAGCATATCCTTTACTGATGGCCCAGACAAGGAGGAGTCATCAAAGGAGGCATTAACAAAAGATGCCTTAAAGGGTTCCATGCAGTCACATAGCCTCATCCAGGCATGTCTCCTAACAGCTATGCCTAAACTGGCTGCTCATGAGGCACCCTCCCCTGTATGGGAGATCAGCCTCATTGATGAATTGGTAATGGATTAAAGAGTAGCCAGCTGAGGAGAAACCTTCTTGAGATCCTCCACAGATATGGACTCTGACAGAAAGTTTGAAAGCTCCTTGATCAAATCCCTCTGTAGACAAGTAAAATGTTTCAGGTAATTTAACAACCTAAGTGCGAATGTGGCTGAGGCATATATGAGCTTTCCAAATCTGTTCACTGCTCTGGACTCCCAGTTTGGTGGATGGAGAGAGGAGCGTTGCTCCCCTAGCTCCTTCTTAGTGGCTGTCACCACAACTATGTATCCCTTGCTCCAGTGAGGTCAAACCAAAAACGTATCTGTGTGCTTGGGGATGGGATTGACAGTGTCCGGTTCCTTCCAAGCCCGGTGGGAAACCAGGTCAATAAGGTCATCTGTTGGGGAGGTCACCTGAGACGTAGATGGGCCAGCCCCAAAAGCATCCAAAAACACAGATTCATCAGAAGACAGAGTTTGTCAAGACCAGCCACCTTTTTGTTTGAGGATTTCCAGGATGTCCCCAAAGGAGAAATCGTCAGGTGGCGATTCGTGGGATCCTTCTCCCTTATCAAAATTGGTGTCTTCTGTGACTGACTCCAAAGGGGAATCTATGTGCTTCCTCTTATGTAGGTTGCACAGGACAGGTGTCAGAAGAGAGGGATGATCCCTCTAGGGAACACTTGTGGAGGCTTCCCTGAGCTGGCTGACTCTGAGGAGCAAAGATGATGTGCTTAGAGCTTGGACCCAATAAGGGGCGAGCGGTAGGATCCGAGACTAGAGAGGAAGGCTCTCTATGCAAAGAGAAGGACTTTTCTACTACCTGGAAACCCCCTCCCCCTCCACTGAGCAGAAGGAAGGAAGGCAGGGCCAACCCCAGATCTGTGCCTTCCAGAGAGAATCAGACCCAAGCTGTCCAGAGCCATGAAGGGAAGGATCTGACAAACTAGGATCCGGAGCAAAACCCTCGTACCAAACGCCAACCTCTCAGATCTCAGACCCGCCCTGGTCGAAAGATATCAGAGCAGGACTGGTAGGGATACTGTCTGAGTCGAGGAAGGGAAATTACTCAGATATGACGCTGAATCTCTCGAAGATCTTGTATGTTGGGACTCCAAAACCACAGGTAAGATCAGAGAGGGAGATAACATTGGTTGGGCTGGTGTGCTCATGGATATGGAGGAGACACTGCTGGCAGGACCTCCATCTGGATTTGAGCCCTAAGGAATCTCTGCATTATCCTGTCCATATCTGCCTCTGTCAAGCTCCTAGAAGATCTGGATAATGCTACAGATGCTGGCCTAGACTACTTCTTTGGGGGTTGAAATAGCTGAGAAGGCAGAGCCACAGAAACAAGTTTCAAAGAAAATTCCAGTGACTGGCTCCTAGTTGTCAGATCCAAGGGTCTGGGATCCGAGTAGGAAGTGGATAGCACAGGAGAGCTAGTGATGCTAATCACGCCTGATGGATCCAAAGAGGTCTGTGGATCCAAGGGAGGCACTACTGTTTTAGGATCTGAAGAGGTTGGACCTGAAGTCCTTCCATGTTTTTCAGGAGGCTCCGACGAGTACTTCAGAGAACTCTGAAGAGCTCGATGTTCTTCGTTCCCCATTGCTGCAGTCCTTACTATTGGGTATAGTCCGCGTCCAGTCGGCCCGAATACCAGAGTATAAGGCTGACGTCGGTCAGGGCGCATTAGACTGACGTCAGTACGTCAGGGTACTAATGCGCATGACCGACGTCATATCCTCAGTCTTTTTTGCCGCATGGTCCGATGCAGAAGCAGTTTTGCGAGTGCAGGTTGGCGTTCTGAAATATTTCCGAAACCGGAGTTTCAGACCGAAACAGAGTTGGCTAAGTACCCGTTGGGAACATTTTGGTTTTTTCTTGCCTCAGTATTTAACCGGATGTCAGAAAAAGTGAATAACTGTATTTCTTGTGGGAAACAGATACCTCATAGGGATTACCATACCTTGTGTATACCTTGTTTAGGGCCTGAGCACGATGTTGTTGGTTGCCACTCTTGTGCTAGGTTTAACAAACGCACTATTAAGAGGAGGTTAGACTGTGCCAGGTTAGTGTTTGGGAAGCGTTGCAATTATAAAATGCCGTCGGATGCTCCAACGCCCGCTTCGTCCAAGAAGCGCAAGGACAAAACAGCGAAGCCTAGGGTTGATGAACCGGCAGTCCCGGACGTCGGTTCTTTAGAAGGCTCAGTGGAGCCAGAGGTTTTGCCAGGAGTTTCCATGGAGTCTCAGGCAGAAACTTTACTGTTACAGGATGTGCCTTCTCAGGAGGTAGGCCAGGCTGAGGGGCTTCTCAGGTAACTGTTCTTCCCTCTCTTCCCAAGGTAGTTAGAGCCTCTCCTTCTGTTGCCAAAACTTCTTTGAGAGGTAGGCCTAGTTCAGCTTCAGTGGGGCTTCTCCTAGCATTTCGGGTTCTGTACCTAAGAAACATATGCTTAAAATGGCAGAAGATTTGATTACTATGATTAGAGGTTCTATGCCCCGCCTGATAAGAGGCCTAGGGTGGAACCGAGTTTGATAGTTTTGAACAGTGTTCAGAGGCTTCAGAGTCTTCTGCAGAAGACTTGCAGGAGTATCCTACTTATTCTGATTCTGATGTGGATGATTCCACTCCTACAGCTTCTCCTCCTGAGGATTTCTCATTTTCAGAGACTCTGCATTCCATGAGGGAGCACTTTAAATGGGAAGGCCAGGATTACTCTGATTCCAGGAAAAGGCTTAGGGAATTCTTGTTTTACCCCAGCATAGGCCCTTAGCTATTCCTCCTGTGTTGAATGTGGTGGAAGATGTTTTGCAGAGGCTTCACTGAACCCTGACTCTTTGCCTCCTGCTCCTGTTAAGCCTGATAGGTATTATAGGGTGCCCAAGCTCATAAGTATTTGTTTAAGAGTCCTAGGGCGGACCCAGAAACTATTTCTCAAGGGCCTAAAGGTGTTAAGGCCTCTGTGGTTAAAAATCCTGTTCCCACTGATAAAGAGGCAAGGGCTTTGGATAGGTGGGGAAAGAAAGTGTATACTTCTTCCACTCTAGCCATGAGAGCGTTGAATTGTCAGTTTCACATGCTAAAATATCAGAATTATCTCCTTTCACAATTAAAATCTAAGGTGGATGCTTTGGCGGAAGGTATTGAGTGTAAAGAGTTGCTGGATTTGGTTCATGTGTCTGAACAAGTGGGTAAGCATTCTTTGCAATGTGGTTTTGATGCTGTACAGGCCTCCTCGAGGGTGGCTGCTACTAGTTCTGTTCTTCGCAGGCATGCCTGGTTGAAGGATCAGAATTTAGCTGAGCATGTTAAGACAAGGATTTTGGATGCTCCTTTACAGTCTGATGTGTTGTTTGGATCGCCTGTGGAAGCAGTTTTAAAGAAAATGGAAGACAAAGCTAAGTCTATGCAAACTGTTAAAGATTTTTGCAGGTGCAGCCACCAAGTTTAGTAGAAATTGGCCTGCTAAGGGGTGGACATATCCTGCTTATGATTCCCAGTCTAGGGGTAGGTCTAGACGTGGTAGGGGCAGGGCTCAAGGTTCTTTTAGGCCTAGAACAGGGAGTTCACCTGCTCAGACTTCTGGTGAGGGCAGGGGTCAGTCCTTTCGTAAACAGACCCAATGACCTGTCTTTTCAGCTGCCAGTAGATTCTCGTCTGGCAGCTCCTTTGGGAGGAAGACTGTCTCTTTTCAAAGAAAATTGGGATTTAATTACTCAAGACAAATGGGTGTTGGATATCATTCACCACGGTTACAGATTTTATTTCCATACAATGCCCCCTTTCAAAGGCATGCCAGACGTTCCTCCTCCACAAAGAAAGGAGGCTCACAAGCAAGTTTCTCAGTTACTCCGGATGGGGACCATTCAGCCAGTCCCTGTATCAGAAAGGGGCCTAGGATTTTATTCTCGCCTGTTCCTAGTACCAAAGAAGGGGAACACGTGGAGACCAATTTTGGATTTATCTCTCCTCAACACTTTTCTGGACATTCCCAAGTTCAAGATGTTGACGTTACAACAGCTTTTACCTCTGCTGGGCAAAGATCACTGGATGGTAACTTTAGATCTCAAGGAAGCTTACCTTCATGTGCCTATAAGGCTAAGTTGCAGGAAGTATCTGCGGTTTCGAGCTGGAAATTCTCATTATCAGTTCTCTGCGTTGCCCTTTGGCTTATCTACTGCCCAGAGTATTCACAAAGGTTCTGGCTCCAGTGATAGCTTACTTCAGGCTTCAAGGAATTCAAATCTATCCTTACTTGGACGACTGCCTGATTCTGGCTCAAGAAAAGGAAGACCTTCTACAACATCTGGAATATGTTATAGCAGTGCTAAGATGCCTAGGGTATTCTGTGAACGAAATAAAGTCCAGTCTAGTACCCTCTCAAGACATGTGCTTTCTGGGTGTGAGACTGAATACAGCAGCCCAGATGGCCTTTTAACCCCGGACAAACAAAAGAGTCTGTCACTTTACTTCCATCAACTATCTCATCAGTCCGTGCTGACTGCAAGGACAGTCCTTCAAGCATTAGGGTTCATGGCATCTTGTATTCTGGTGCTTCCCAATGCCAAACTGCATATGAGGAAGCTACAATGGTATCTCAAAAATGTATGGACACAGCACTGCCAGGATTTGGACACTGTCATTCAAATAATACCTTGCCTTCAAAAAGAATTTTTGTGGTGGGCTCAGGAATGTCACCTAAACAAGGGACTCTCTGTGACCCGGCCAGAGGCGAGTCAGATTTTGACGACAGATGCCTCGGACATTGCTTGGGGAGCTCATCTAAATGGAAAGTGGATACAAGACAAGTGGCCTGCCAGACTACAGCATCTACATATCAATATGAAGGAGATGTTAGCAGTCCAGTTTGCATTAATGGCTTTCAAGGAGTTACTTCTTCCAGGGCAGGTGTTGATTCTAACAGACAACACAACTGTCATGTGGTACATCAACAAACAAGGGGAACACATTCTTATCCTCTATGCAGGCAAGCAATGATTTTATGGGAGACTGCGCTAGGCTTGCAACTAACTCTTCAGGCAAGGTTTCTGCCAGGAGCACAGAACTCCTTAGCAGATGTGTTAAGCAGACAAATCATGGATCCCCATGAGTGGAAACTGGATCTTCATGTATTTCAAAAATTGACAGTGTCATGGGGGACTCCAGACATAGATCTGTTCGCTTCTCCACTAAACCACCAGCTGCCACAGTATTGCACAAAGGGGTTTCATCACACAGCTTGGAAAGTGGATGCTCTGTCTTTCAGTTGGAAAAACCTTCATGTGTATGCCTTTCCTCCTCTGCCTCTTCTTCCACAGGTACTATTAAAGGTCAGACAAGACAGGCCAAGGATGATTTTGATAGCTCCAGATTGGCCTCGGCAACACTGGTACCCACTACTACGGAGTCTGGTAAGGAAGCCTCCATGGCCTTTACCTCTGATTCCTCATCTGTTATCTCAGAAGGATGGTCATCTGCTCAATGTCAAGCTTCACTCTCTTCATCTAACAGCCTGGCATATTCTGTGTTGAAACACAGCAGGTCTCAACTTCCTCAACAAGTTTTAAATGTGATTATGGAAGCTAGAAGACCTAGTACAAGGAAAGTGTACGCAGAAAAATGGAAGAGATTTTTATTTTGGAGTACAGCAAAGAATTTGCAGGTTTCTGAGCCTAATTTGAGTGTGGCTCTTCAATATCTTACTGAGTTATTGGACAAAGGTTTGTCCTTCTCTTCCATTAAGATTCATGCTGCAGCAATTTCAGCTCACTATGATTGTGACCCGCCATTGTTTTCGCACCCTTTGTTCAAGCAGTTTCTTAGAGGGCAAAGAATATAAGACCCCCACGTAGAGCTCCTACTCCTGCTTGGGATCTCAATTTTGTGTTGGAAAAACTTACTCTACAACCTTTTGAGCCTCGGCTACTGCTGAATTGAAATACTTGTCATGGAAGACTGCTTTTCTGTTGGCTAATACTTCTGCAAGAAGGGTGTCTGAGTTGCAGGCCCTTATGGCAGTAGAGCCATTTTGATTTTCCATAAGGATAGGGTATCATTACGTACTAATCCTTCCTTTATGCCTAAGGTGGTTTCTAGTGTGGCTTTAAACCAAACTATTCATTTGCCTACTTTTTATGCAGACCCCCAAAATAAAGGGGAAAAGATTTTGCACACTTTAGATGTACACAGGCAATTGCGTTATTATTTAAGCAGGACTAAGGATTTCAGGCAGTCTCAGCAGTTGTTTGTTTCTTTTGCTTTGAGTTCACAGGGCAAGCCTGTGTCAAAACAAACTATTTCTAGGTGGATTGGCTTTTGCATTGCATTTTGTTATTCCCATCATGGCAAGGAGATTCCAGCTGGGATTAGGCCTCATTCCACTAGGGCTACTGCCACTTCAACAGCATTTCTAAGGGGTGGCAACTAAGGATATTTTGGAAGCAGCTACTTGGAGTTCAGTGCATACTTTCTCTAAGCATTATCACCTTCCTATCTACTCTAAGTCTAGGGCTGGTTTTGCCACAGCTGTTTTGCAAGGCATGTTGTCAGCTCCTGCTTCTTTATGATTTGCCAGCCTCCCTTACCTCTGCTTTGGGATTCTACCCAATAGTAAGGACTGCAGCAATGGGGAACGAAGAACATAGTACAGTTTTGTACCTACCATAAATGTAGATGTTCGAGGATCCCCATTGCTGCAGTCCAATTTACCCTCCCTCCTTCCCCTCTGTGTTTAGGGGTGGTTGTGTAGGTGAGGTTACATGCTTATATTTTTGTATATATTCTTGTATATATTGTACATATTTTTGGTGCAGGTATTTTGGGCCTTGTCTTTTTAGGGTCTTCTGACATCTGGGGCAAGAAAAGACTGAGGATATGACGTCGGTCATGCGCATTAGTACCCTGACGTACTGACGTCAGTCTAATGCGCCCTGACCGACGTCAGCCTTATACTCTGGTATTCGGGCCGACTGGACGCGGACTATACCCAATAGTAAGGACTGCAGCAATGGGGATCCTCGAACATCTACATTTATGGTAGGTACAAAACTGTACTTTTCTTGGATTCTGAGAAGCCATGATGAGATTTAGTAGGGGGTTTGATCCCGAGAAGAAAAGGAGGCTTGAAGTAAGCCTTTAATTATTAATTTATTGCACCAGTCAGAAATGGTCATGGGGTTAAACAAGGCACATATCTCACAGTCTAACTTGAGATGCTCTGGCCCCAGGCAATAACCGCCCTTCTTGTGGGCATCAGAATTGGGGATTTTTAGGCTCACAAGAAGTGCATTTCTTAAAACTAGGCTTCTCAGACATGTCCACAGTCTTAATAAAGAACTGAACAAAAGAACAGCACACCTATACTAGCTATACGAAAAGGTCTAAAATTAACAGAAAAAGCACACTGTACAAAAGCCAACACTTAAACAAGTGAGAGGTTAACGCTGAAACAGTAGCTCAAGAACTACACAAAAACTGTAGAAGAATCAGCACAGTGACTGAAGTCAGCACTAAACTAAATATCTACCTAAAAACCCACAGAAGCTTTTTTTGTTTTTAATAAACACACAACTAGAGTTACAGAAATCAGAAGGGCACCAAACAGGCACGAAGGAGAAGGGATATGTAATAAACACCTAATGCCAGCTAACTGCTAGAAACAATTAGAGGGAGGAGAGAGCAGCAACACAAGATACCTAAAATTTTGAGAAATACAGACAAAAAAAGCACACACTCATGCTTGAGATTAATTTTGCGATCTTGTTCCGATGGTGGCAAATGAGGTCTGGGTAGAGGGAGGAGCTCGAGACTCAGATCCAAAGTGTTGTAGATGTGTCCAAGTCAGATCCAAGGACTGGATTAGAGATCCATTCATGAGGAAGCATAAAAAGGACATCATCAGATCAAACATTTAAGATGCATCAAGGGGGTTCCAAGAATACTTCTGGAAACTTCCAAAACCAAGGACAGTCAAATAAGTCAGAATGACTCTTTAAGAAACTTTTCTTCCCACTTCTATCCTAGTACACCATTTTGTCTTCAGCAGTGTTTGAATCTCCACTTTCCTCTTTAGCAAAAGATAGTTTCAGATAAATGAGTTCTGAAGAACATTCAACAAGGTTACATATGGCAATACAAAAAAAATCCTCATTTCTAGGGGTAATTCCTCATCCTTCAGAACAGACTCTTATTTCTACTTGTCTTTCACTACACACTGTCCAAGGACTGACATAATCGGTCCCCCTGCTTCCCCCCTTTCCAAGTGGGAAAGTGATTTTATTCAAGGATGTCTTTAGTGCCAAAGAAATTTGTTGGAGACCATTTCTGGATCTTTCTTTCCTAAACCTGTTTGTGATACTGCCCAAGTTAAGAATGATGTCACTTCAAAAACTCTTACCTCTTCTTCCTCATTTAAGTTTCCTGGTAACACTAGATTTAAAAGATGCTTGCAATCACATCCATATTCATCCAGATTTCAGGTGTTTCTTAAGGTTCTGTGTGCCTGGATGACATCATCGGTTCACTGGCTTACCCTTTGAACTATTCACTGCACTGAAAGTGTTCTCAAAGTGTCTAGCTCCAGTTACAGCACATGGCAGGTTATAGGGTATTCACATTTTTCCATATTTAGATAACTTGCTTATCTTTGTAAAGTCTTTTTTTCAAAGAGTCTGCAGTATCTGTCTTGGGTGAGAGATGTGTTTCACATATTGGGTTTCAAGACTGTGTTCAAAAGTCCTTCCTGACTCCTCACAGGATGGTGTCTCTTGGATGTCAACTAGACGCCACAGTTCAAAGAGCTTTTCTTTCAAAAGAATGATCTATATCTAGATCTTCTTCTAGGAGTTTCTACTCAGACTTCAGTCATTGCGAGTAAATACCTCAGGATGTTTGGTGTCATGGATTCTATGTTTCTCATTCTACCACTGGCAAGACTCCACATGAAAAAAGATACAATGGTATCTTAAATTTCTTTTGTCCCAGCACCAACTCTCTGTCTTTTCAAATCCCAGTGCTGGGGTTTGCCAGGAAAAAATCATTTGGTGGAGACAACAGATCAACCTAAATCCAGATATTGCCTTCTCCCTCCCTGTTTCAAAGCAGTCAGTCACCACAGACTCCTCGGACTTTGCTTGGGAAGCAGTTTCAGGAGGGATAAAAATGCAAGGTGTGTGGCACACCAAAGACAGATACAAGCATATAAATACAAGAGGTGCTTGCCCTGATCAAGGCACTCAACTCTCTGAATCATTTTTGGTCCCCAGGACCTCTTCAAGTTGCTGCAGACAATACAAGAGTCACATGGTACATAAGCAAGGGGTACACCAGGTCATACCCCTTTTGCAGCCTAGCCATGTTAGCTTGGGATATAGCTTCACAGCACAATCCCACTCTACAGGCATCCTACATTCTGTCAGAGCAAAACTGTGTGGCAGGCAAGCTAAGAAAAACAAGGGCAGACCCTCACAAATTGAAACTAGATCAGGGGGTCTTCAAAGATTTGATTTATCTGTGAGGACTTCCTCAAGTAGATCTCTTTGCCTCCTCTCTGAACAATCCTCACAAATGGAAACGAGATCAGGGGGTCTTCAAAGATTTGATTTATCTGTGAGGACTTCCTCAAGTAGACCTCTTTGCCTCCTCTGGGAACAATCAGCTGACAAGATTCTGCTCCAGGACTCCATGTAAGGAGGCCTGGAAGACAGGTGCCTTTTATTTTCCTTGGACAGGAATGTTCCTGCATGCTTTTCATCCTTTACAATAATATCCAGGGTACTTCTGAAGATTCAAAAAGAATCTCCCGAGATCATTGTGGTGTCTCCCTTTTGGCCAAGGCAACTGTGGCTCTCCCTTCTTCTGGAAAAGGCTAGGGACAATTATCACTAGCTTCCTCACAGACTGGATCTACCCGCCCAATAATGGGGTATGTAATCCACCCTAAAATCAATCAACTTCAACTGACTGCCTGGATGATGCAGTCTTAATTCCTTTTCAGCACCTCTTTATTGAGGATGTGCAGCATGTACTAATGGAGACAAGAAAACATGCTACAAGAAAATCATTCAACAGCAAATAAAAAAGGTTTTCTTGCCAGTAACAACATAACCAGTATCCATTCATGGCTAATTGTTCTATGGTTTTATAATATTTGTGCAAGTTACTATTCTATGGCCTTTCTTACTCCTCGGTCAAGGTTAATTTATCAGCCATTTCAGCATGTCTGTCCATGGATCCTCCTCTTTCAATGCAGTCTCATGTCAAAATGTTTTCAAGGGGGTTTTGCATAACAGACCTCCAAAGAAAATCATGTGGCCCCTTCTTGGGATCTTAATTTTGTGTTAGAGAAGCTAACACTTGCTCCATTTGAACCAGCTAACCTGGCTGACTTGAGGTTCTTAACATGGAAAACAATTTTACTAATTGCCCTGGCCTCTGCAAGAAGAGTATCTTAGTTGCAAAGCTCTTATGGTGACTCAAACCTACCTCATTTTCCACAGGGACAGGGTTTCTTTGAGAAGTAATACTTTTATGCCTAAAGTGATATCATAGTTTACTTTAAGTCAAACTACCCATCTCTCCGTTTTCTTACCTGAACCAAAAAGTGAGGGAGAAAGGGATATTCCATATGTCTACAGACAACTCGGATATTATCTTGACAGAATTAAATCTTTCAGATCTTTGGATCAATTGTTCATTTCTTGTGAAGATAAGAAGAGACAACATGTGCCAAAAAACAGACTATTTTAAAATGGTTGCCTAAGGTTATTAATTGTTATGCTCACCACAACAAAATTATTCCAAGGCAGCATCAAGGCATGCACTATCATAGCCTTGGCTTTATCTATGGATTTTTGGAAAGGTTTGGGTTGCAGAGGTATTCTAAAAGTAGCAACTTGGTCCTCTGTAAATACTTATATAAAGCACTAGAAGCTTGATTCCTTCTCCAGGTCTAGATCAGGCTTTGCAAGGATCATTCTCAGGGGCTCCTGGACTCTTCTCCTTCCACCTCCCAAATGTAGTAAGCTAGGGTAATCTACCAGCTAGCTAAGAGCACTGCAGCAGTGATCAATTTGATGAACACAGTAAAGTCATGTGAGTAAACATACCATAACAGTAGATGTTCGAGTGATCACTGCTGCAGTAGCTGCTCCTTCCCTCAATCTCCCTTGATTCTTGGTATGTTGTTTATGATAGGGTGTGGTTATTTTTTGTTCTTCATACTTTGTCTTTTCAGGGCTCAGTCTTCCTCTCTTTGTTGACATGAAAGCTCTGAAGGGCTTGGCACCCAAACTTGTCTTTTAGTCAGGTCAGCTCTAGCTGCCTGATAGTTTGGAAGCTGGCTGGCTGTTATATCTTTGGCAGAATATAATCCATACAGCTACGGCTACTGCAGCAGTGATCATTCAAACAACTACTGTTATGGTAAGTTCAGCTTATTCAATTGTGCTTTCCAGAGCTAACAAGATATTTAAAACATCTTGATGGTCTACGCAAGAGTACAGGGAGTCCCTTATCACCTAAACAGCAGCACAGGTTACCTACAGGACAAATTAACAAAAGGGAAAATGCCTAACAGTGCTCGACTCTTAGCAAGTCGCATAACCAGATAGTGTTCCAGTCTCACATCATCATCAGCCCCATTTTTCCCATTTTCTACATGGGGTCGGGGTATCGTGTTAACTGTCACCATCTCTCTTGGTTCAGTGCTACACTCCTGCATGCTTCAACACTCATGTCTGACTGTCACAGGTCTTCTTTCACATAATCCATCTACCTCTTTGCTGGATGTCTTTGTTTCCTCTTACCTTCTTCTGTCTGTCATAAATCTTCTTCACCAGATTGTCTTTTGCTTTTCTGCATGTGTGTCCTAGCCACTGTAATATGTTCGCTTTGATATTTTCTGCAATTGGAACTAATCTGGCTTCTGCTCTTACGTCCTCATTTCTTCATCTGTCCCACAGTGTGCATCCTACCACCCTTCTCAGGCACTTCATTTCCATCACTTCTAGCTTCTTCATCTGCTCTGCCTTTACTGCCCAGGTTTCTGTACCCTACAGTAGCACTGCTCGCAATACTGTCTTGTACACCTTACTTTTCAGCTTCTTCTACATTATTCTGTCATAAACTACACCTGAGGCTCAATGCCAGCTGGCTGCACACCCCCTGATTCTAGCTTTGACCTCTTCATTCAGGTTTCCCTTCTCCTCAACCACCCCTCCCAGATACTTGAACCTATTTATCTATTCCACTATCTACCCTTCTATCTCAATTCTCAGCTTCTTCTTATTTCCCCAATTTGCTGCCATTACCACTGTCTTATCTGTGCTTAGTTTCACCCCAGTCTTGCATTCCATTCTTGCTCAGAGTCTGCCTGTAAATCCACATTGTCTGCATACAGTAACTTTGTTGATCTGTCCCCTCTGACCTGTTTGCTAATGTAGTCCATCACCAGTATGAACAGCAGTGGGCTCAGAGCTGAACCCTGGTGTACACCCACTCCCACTGTGAACCCCTCTGTGAGGCCGAACACTGTTCATATTGAGCCATTGGGTCCTTGTACATAGCCTGCACTAACTCTACCGTTTCTGGGACTTTGAACCACCGCAATACTGCCCAGGTCCCAGGTCAGCTTTCTTGAGACCTTGTCATATGCTTTCTCCAACTCTATGAATGCCTAGTTGGAGACTCTCTCAGCTCTGGGTTCTTCTTAACGGTCGGTCTCCTTGCAAACATCAGGTCAGTTGTGCTGCATCCTGATCCAAGTCCGATTACAAAAGATGGTGATCTTTTTAGAATAAGATGTTTGATAAGACCATGATCTTGTCACTTTAAGAAAATGTTTGAGTTCAGGTTTTTGGCGCCTTCTTCACTATATAAGGAGTTTTTATCAGTGATGCATTATGGTCTGATGAAGCCCTGTTGGGTGAAAGCGCTTACCGGATTTATCTGTTTGTTTCAGTAAAAGACTTACAATGGATGGAATTGCTGCCTTTGGATGTGTTTTAAAACTTACCAGCTGTGTTTTGCTCTGATACCTGATTTTTGCTGTTATACCATTTGGACTGTGAGGGGAGTGCAGAGCGTTTACTATTTGTGAGTTTTTGTCTTGGTTTGAAGTTATATTTTTTGCTGCTGTACTCACGAATAGGCATGGCTGGGAGAGATCAAAGCTCTGTAGCATTGCCTTATGTACGTCCAACTGTTGCTGTGAATTTACCTTGCATGGATAGTTTTCTTGATTGTGTCTCTGGGACTACAAATCCACTACTCCTCTATGGAGGGGCCAACAATATTGTCATAGATGCGCCTAAAGAGGCATTTGATCAAGTGGAGCTCTGTTCAGCTGCAGAGAAGCTGGAAGCTGACTTTATAAAGCTGAAGAGGCTTTAAACTCAACGCCAACACTCTGAGGTGTGTCTACAGAGGAGGATTATACCAAGAGTACTTAGAGTCCTGAAGATGCCAACGACAGGAACAGCGTATCCGGACCTTTTGTATAGATGGCAGCAGTTAAATATTGAGGTAAGCCTTAAGTATATCTTCTTCTTCTTCTTTCGGCTTTTCCCGGTTAGGGGTCACCACAGCAGATCACCTGTCCGCTCATGACTGGCAGTGGAGTTTTACAGTGTCGAGTTGCCAGCCCGGCGCCCAACCTTCCAGGGAAGGGACACACACGCACACACTCACACCTAGGGCCAATTTAGCGTGTCCAATCCACCTACAGCATGTCTTTGGGATGTGGGAGGAAACCCACGCGACCACAGGGAGGACATGCAGACTCCACACAGAAGGCACCCCAGCCGAGGATCGAACCGGAGAACCTCTTGCTGTGAGGCGACAATGCTAACCACTGCACCACCGTGGCCACCCATAAGCCTTAAGTATATGGCTCTCCTTAATGAATTATTTGCACCTGAAGAGGATGCACTGCAGGTTTCAGTTAGGAACCAGCAGAAGTTATTATTAGACCGGTTTCCAACAACAGTGGTAGACTGAGTGGTTGGATGGATCCACGATAGACAATGTGTTGCTCTATGAAAAACGTCTTTTTGAGCAAAAGCAGCATAAACTTCAGAGAGACATTAAAGACTTTAGGCTGGGTCAGGTCTTCACTTGGCCCAGAGTAGATACTGTAGATAGTGCAAATGTTGGTCGGACTATAGGGCCTAAGGCCCAGAGTGTTACTAATATCCCTGATAAAGGGAAGGTACGATCTGGTAACATCCAGAATGTTGACAATGTTGATAGTAATGTTAATATGTTTGATGCTGCTTTGCACATGAATGTGAATGAACCTGTGTTTGATAATGCCACTCCATTAGAGTCAGCGGGACCTTCGGGTTCAAATTGTAATAGTATAGAAACTGTCAGCTCAGTGAATGTGGATGGTATGCAACAACCCAGTGTTCATATTAAAATAAACAACGAAGAATATATTAATAAACAGGCTGGTGAACAGCCTACAAATGTGCACAATGTACATTGTCCTTTCCCCATCAATGCTTTGTACAGGGGAGGAGGGGGGAGGACGAGGTCTATGAGCAGGGGCAGACAGAAGGTGAAGTTGTCTGCCGAGTCCCAGACCAACCACAGTCTGAAGAAAATGTGGGGGAAAGCAGGGACACTTTAATAGTTAATATTTCTTCACATTCCCTTACTGTGGATGAGACTGCTGTCTTGTCCGGAGGGCTTACATTTATACCCACTTATTATGGTGATTTTACTGATACAATAGTTGATTTTAAAATGTTTATTAGGAGTTTATGTTTGAAGCTAGAATTTAGGGACAGGGCATTTAGTACACATGCAAAGCAGTTTAAGAAACCCAGATTCTAAGTTCCTAGTGCACCACCCCTTGTAGCAGCCTTTAGTAGACTAGTAGAGAATGACCTGTACAGAATGAGAGATGAATGCAGTAATAACAGAAGGGAGAGAGGGAATTTGACCCTCAGACAAAGGAGAGCTCTGATGGACCTGTGAAATGACTATATGTTAGCTATTAGACCTGCTGACAAGGGGGATAGTGTGGTAGTTATGGACCACAAGTTTTATGATGGAGCTATGAAAGATATGCTAAGAGATGAGACTGTCTATCTTGCCAGAGATCGGGACATGGTCGATCTGCACATAAGAAGGATTTCTATGATGTTAGATGAATTACTTAAGTCATATCATTACTGAAGGATTCTATGATTATTTAATGGTTAGTGACCCCCTCATACCTTTGATGCAGGTCCTCTCCAAGATACACAAGGATGTTCAGAAGCCTCCTATGAGGCCCATTGTGTCAGGTAGAGGGTGGTCCACGGAACCTTTTTCAATCTATGTTGAAAAATATCTACGACCAGTAGTTGACTCCAATAAATATGTGTTGAGGGACACTAAACAGTTTCTTCTTGATCTATATGAACATGTGCAGGGAGTACCTGTGGATTTAAACTACCTTATGGTGACCATGGATGTTCAATCCTTGCTCACAGTTATCCCCAATGAGGAAGGTGTTCAAAGGATGTATGAGTACCTTAAGGGTCATTCTGGATTGAATGGTAATGTTACAGATCTCATAGTTTCGTTTTTTGGAGGTAGTGTTGGAGAATAATATCTTCAGTTTTGATTCCCAGTATTATTTGCAGAGGGATGGCATAGCTATGGGTACTTCTTGTGGCAATAGCTACGCTAACTTTTACATGGCCACCTGGGAGGAGGATTATTTGAATTGGTTGAGTTTCTTGAGAGGGTTTCCTTTTATAGACGATTTGTGGATGACTTCTTTTTTATCTGAACAGGGACCATTGGTGAACTGGCTTTATTTTTTGATCAAGTGAATAGTTTATCCAGTGTTTGACGTTCACGTATGAATTTTCAGACACTTGGATGTGTATGTAGAGAGAAGAGAGAATGGAATGTTAAACACTGGAGTGTATAGGAAATCATGCTATTGGAATCCTTTATTGTACAGATATAGCATGCACCCAGGATATGTGTTTAAAAATGTGATTAGAGGTCAAGCCATGAGGACTTCTCATTATAACCCCTCACAGGAAGGCTTTGAAATTGAATTAGAGAAACTATGTGAGAGATTTAAGTCTAGGGCTTACAAGGATGAGGAGCTCGAGATGGGAATAGCTCGGATCTCCACTTTAAGAAGGGATGTGGCTACCCCCTATTTTTCAGATCCTAAGGAAATAGCCTTTGATCAGGTAGAAGTAGAGCACCCTACAGTTACAATGGAAAACAGTAATGTCAGGATCCCCCTGTTTTACACCAAGGACATGGGCAGTGCTAACGACTTCATTAGATCACACTGGGAGGTGCTAACCGGTGGTTAGAGAGGTGGTAGGGGATACACCAAGTTTCGTGTATAAGAACAGGTCCAACCTGAAGAAGTTGTTGTGTTATCCTAAGAAAGGTAGGAAGGAGAATGTTTATGACACTCTTGGTACAGTTCCTTGCACTAGTGTAATTTTTGCCACTTTATAAATTCTAGAGGTAATTTTGTGCACCTCTCAAATGGCATGAGTTATGAGTTCCATGTCTCTGCAGCTTGCCAGCCTGAGCATGTAGTTTACCTTGCTACTTGTGTAGCATGTGATGGATTCTATGTGGGCAAGACAGACAGAAAACTCAGAGACAGGATACGTGAACACATTTATCAAATTAAAATTAAGTCCACAGTCAATGCACTATCTAAACATGTACTGGAGAGAGGTGACACACATATGTTCACCTTCAGAGTCATTAAGATGTTATTCACAGTTCCTAGAGGTGGTGACACTAGGAATCGTACTGAAACACAGGAGGCTAAATGGATAATTCTTATTAGGCCTGACATTCATCCAGGTCTTACTGACAAGGTACCCCTGAAACCGTTTTTGAAGTCTAGAAGGCTTAGAAAGAACCAATTGTTCACCAGTTGATGAAGACCATTATATATTGTGTATAACAGACACATGAAATTTGTGTTCTTATGAAATGAGAGTATTTATTAAATATTATCAGTATTTATGTATTTGTAGCAGGGGCGGCCCGTGCTATTGGACTGCCGGTCTGCAGCTCCCTCAACCTGAAAGTACAGATAAAATAAAAAATAAAACGAAAAAAAAATTTTAAATTTCGTGGACTTCGCGCAAGCGCACTGCTGCTGAGACAGTCTAGTGCATGGAGCATGCGCACGGCAGTCCTGATTGAGAATCATGGACAGGAGCGCTCCCACAAGTCTATGCAGTTTTAAACTGCATAGACTGCCTGGGGAAACGCGTCGGGGTCGGACTGCAATGTCGGCAGTCAGGGGAAGGATCGGATTGGAGTTTGCTGCAGGGGAAGATCTCGCGACGGGCAAGGTAAGGATCTGGATTGGAGTAGAGTTTGCGACGGGCAGGGTCGGATTTGTGCGGGATTTACTTACTGGATGTATGGTGGCTGCAGTCTCGTCGGGATTTACGTACTGGATGTATGGTGGTGTTATGGACAGGGATTTACTACAGGACTGTGTGTGTGTGTGTGTGTGTGTGTGTGTATGTGAAAATGCCTCAGGTGGGATGTACTGGTGATTAGACTCATGGTGGTGTGGTAGGGAATACCTCAGGCTTGAACCCTGTACCTTGTATGTAGGTGTTAAAGACCTGAATTCCCTACCCACCACCATTTGTAAAAAAATTGCAGATTTTTGCCTCATATTTGATCTGATCTATTCCTCATAATATCTGTGTTTTTTAAATATTGCAATGCTTGAAATTTGATGGTGCAGTGGTAGCATTGATGCCTCATAGCTATCGGTTCTTGGGTTTGGTTCTTGGCTGGGGTGCCTTCTTTGTGGGGGGGGGTCTGTATCTTCTCCCTGTGTTTGTGTGGGTTTGCTTTTGTGTCCTCCCATGTTACAAAGACATGTCTGCATTATTTCTTCCTGGGCCTCTGCTGAGAATTGTTTTGTTTTGTTCCAAGCCAAACTGTCCTGATTAACAAATGTTAAATAAAATTGACAGGCATTTGAATTTCAGACTTCAGGTTTCTGAATGTTTAATTCCTTGCATATTTGATGGTGCAGTGGTAGTATTGTTGCCTCACAGCTATAGGTTTTCTGGTTTGATTCTTGGCTGGGGTGCTTTCTGTGTGGAGTCTGCATCTCCTCCCTGTGTTTGTGTGGATTTTCTCTGGTGCCTTGTCATTTTACAAAGACGTGTCTGCAGTATTAATCCCTGGGTCTCTGCTGAAAATTGTTTTTGTTCTGTCAGCAGTAAAATTGACAGGCATTTGAATTTCAGACTTCATGTTCTTCAGAATACATAGTAACACAACCTTTTTTTTCTAGCAATTTTCTAAGTTTATAAGATGAATATTTTAAATTTGTTCCTATTTTTGGGACTGTATTCCCCCATTATTGGTTTCGTCCAGGTTTTTGTGCTAAGGTTGACCGCTATGGCAAGAACTGAATTCACTGAATATGTTTGAGGGCTGTATTCCCTCATTACTGGGTTTGTCCAGGTGTTTTGTACTAAGAGGTTGACAGCTATGGTGAGAACTGAATTCACTAAATGGTAGCCATTTAAGTTTCAGTCTTCCTCTCTTTTACAAAGCAGCTGATGTGGCGTAGTGGTATGTTACTCTGACTGTTTTGCTCAGGGACTTTGGCAGTAAAATGTATGGTGGTAACACAACATTTTATTCTAGCAACTTTCCAAGATTATACAAGCAATGTTTAATGTGTCCCTGTTTTTGGGGTTTTGACCCCCCCCCCCACAAATACATTTTGGCTTTTTCCAGTTTTCTTGTGCTGTGAAGTTGAGATGCAGTTGAGTATTAAGTAGATTTTACAATGAGCTGAGAGCTGCAGGGGAACAGAAGTTTAGTGCTTTGCCTTGTTAATACTATAGCACAACAGGATGTGTACTTGCTTTTGATGCAGAAGGCTGTGGGTTCTACTCCCACAAGGGGTGGATGCTGCCGTACTGAGAATGTTCTCCTTGGTGAAGATACTAACTATGAGTCTGTTATCAGTTTGCCATCCATTTCCTCTTGCAATATTATTACTAGCTTATCATATTTTAATGTAATATAGGCAATTTATTCCTGAGGGGCAACAGACACTTTATTTTTCGATGAAACCATGAAATATAAAGGTGATTGCTAGCAGCAACCTCTTCATTAGTTACAGATTTCTTTAATGTGGAATTATTTAGATGACTTTTACTTCAGAGATTGTGCATATTTACTGATAATGGACTGTAGAATTGTGCATATTTACTGATAAAGGTGGACTGTAGAATTGTGCATATTTACTGATAATGGTGGACTGTAGAATTGTGCATATTTACTAATAATGGTGGACTGTAGAATTGTGTATATTTACTAATAATGGTGGACTGTGGAAGTCTGAGTAGACTTTTTTATGATAAATGTTCTCAACTGGGCAGTTTTGCCATTATGGGTGCATACGTTTTGTTTCATTGCTTACTGGAAAAATGTTCAAAACAAATTTAAAACACCCTCTAACAACTGTACTGTATTGTACAAGGAATATAATTTTAGTACAGTGAGGAAGGTGTATTAAAGAGCACATGTATGTTTGATATGCGAGGGGCCTATGATTTGAAAACAGCCCAAAATTAATCTTTATCTGCCACTGGCAAAATGTATATTCTTTGAATGTGGGTTTCAATACTGTTTCAATGAATGCGAGTTTCAAGGGCAGAGAAGTTTTAATGCTAAGTTTTCATTGAGAGACTGCATTGCTTTGTTTAGCAGATGACTTAGTGTTTGTGCTGTAAAATACAAAATTTTATTTATTTATTATTTTACATTTGTTGACCGGGCTAGTCCAGCTGGATAATTTCCATTTTCAGTGGAGGCCCGGGGAGAAAAGCTCCACAGATTAAAACAAGGTTATAGAAATTAAACATTTACAATAAATGCCTGTGACACAGACAGTGAGCAACAATGCATACATATTAGTCTAGATCTAGTAATAAAAAACACATAGTGCTATCTACGTATTGAGAAAGGCATTAATTCTTTACAGTACAATTATGTGAGGATGGGGTATTACATATTTTAAAATGTATATACATACTTGTAAAAGACATTGTTTGTACCCTATTTTTTTATATGAGAACAGTAGTAACAGTACAGTCATTAAGTCATTTGTGATCACAGAGAAAGATTGCAGTTTTGAAATAAGGAAATATGATAGTAGAATGAAGAAAGTAGATTAGTCTGGATTGGTACAAGAGCAGAGCCAGAAGTTGTTCAGATGTAAAAGAAGTTGTTTTTTAAAAAGATGAAAGGAGCCTAGAGAGGTAATGTGTGAGGGGAGGTTATTCCATATTTTGCCTACTGAGTTGGAGAAAAGGCAGTTACCTGCAGAATTTGTAATTCTAGTTGTGTTGACTTGTAGCTTTCATGAGCAGCTGTTTCAAGTTATTATAGGGGTCAAGAGGTTACTAAGAGCAGGTGTCTTTGATGGTTGATATAGAATGTTATGTGTTATTAAGAGTTGTTGATAGATAAGTTTGTTAGGAAGTTCCAACCAGTGTAAGTGTTTTAAGTTTAGACAGTGGTGAGTTCTATACTGGGATGCTGTGGCAAAACGAGCTATATTGTGGTAGGATGTAGTCAGTTTCCTAAGGTTGCTTTTAGAGAGATTAGTGTAAATAGAGGAAGCATACAGTAGGGTAGAGATAAGATGCGATTGTGCTAAGGTGGTCCGTGCTTCTGGTGTAAGGAAGGGTTTAATTCTATACAGTGAACCAATCTTTTTATTAACTGCTTTTATAGTGTTATTGACGTGATAATCATAGTTAAGATTATTATCAATAGTAACACCAAGCAGTTTGGTAGTAGAGTCGGGGGAGATGAGGGAATTATCACTTGCAGTAATAGTGAAGTTTAGTTGAGAAGATTTGTGGGTAGGTGAGAATAGTAATAGTTTTGTTTTCTTGGGGTTGAGGAGAAGACATCTTTTTGAGAACCACTGTTCGACGGTAGAAAAGGTAGATTGTGTCAGTGACTGGAGTTCAGATTTAGTGGAAGCTGTGCAAATAATGGTAGAATCATCTGCATATTGTATACAGGTAGTGTTTTGGATAGATGATTGGAGATCATTAATAAAGATAGAGAATAAGAGTGGGCCTAGTATAGATCCTTGAGGTACTCCTAAAGAGATAGGTAGTAGAGCAGATAGAGAATTTTTCCATAGTACTGCTTGTTGTCGGTTTTCAAGATAGGATGAGAACCAGGTTAAGGAAGAGAAATCCAAGGCAAGGGATTTTAATATGTGTAGAAGAAGTGTATGGTTGACCATGTCGAAGGCTTTTGACAGGTCTAGGAAAAGAGAAGAGGTTAGTTTGTTGTTGTTATGGTTACAGTTGATGGTGTTGGTAAAAGAAAGTAGTGCAGTGGTAGTACTATGTGAAGGTCTAAATCCATGTTGAGTGTTAGCTAGTAGGTTGTTATGAAGGAGATGGTTAAGTAGTTGTTTGTGTGTACATTTTTCCATGATTTTAGCTAGTGGAGATAATAGCGCTATAGGGCGAAAGTTAGAAAGGTCAGTGGATTTGCCTCCTTTGTGTAAGGGTATGATGTGTGATATCTTCCAGATTGCTGGAAAAGTACTTTCTTTTATGGATCTGTTAATTAGGATAGAAACAGGGTAGGCAATAGCTTTAGCTGCTACTTGAAGGAATTCAGCAGGAAGCTTATCTGCTGAGGGGGTAGTGGGTTTAAGTTTTTGTAACAGAGATTGTATGTAGGAGGTGGGTATGGGTTGAAGTTGAAGGGGAAGAAGGGAGTTGTTGATGTTACTTAAGAGCAGTTGGGAAGCATCAGGAGATAAGTGGTTAGCTATCTCCTAAAATAAAACTTTCAAATGAAGTCCAACTCATCATAGAAGTAAAGCAGTATGCACATTAGTGTTTATGGTAAATGGAGTGAAATAGCCAAGTAATGGTTCATTGGAATGGCTGCAGAGGCTCCATTCAACCATGATTTTGTCAGGGGGGAAGGGCAGCAAACTCAGACAGGCCCAGCTGAACTATACCTCCCAACTGTTCAGATTTTCAAAGAATTAATAGATTTTTGCTTCTTATTTTTGGTTTGTTCTTCATAAAATTTGTAGTTTTCTGGCAAATCATTTAGGAATTAAGTCACTAAATAATGATACACTGAGTTTCAGACTTCATAACCTTCAGAAAAATGTTTGTTAAAGTAAGAGCTGTTCTATCAACTGTCTCAATTTATACAAGAGCAATTTTTAGTACTGTTTATATGTGCCGCCAATATATTTGGCCTTGTTCAGATTTACTGCATTAACAGGTTGAGAGGTGCATGCAAATAAATTGCTTTATAGAATTAGGCATAGCCAACCTCTCAACTGTCCCCGATTTATGGCTCAAAATGTTGCTCTTCCCCTAATAATCCCTCCGCAAAATAGCAATTTTGGAAGAAAACATGGAGGGTTTACAATTAAGAAATAACTGTAATAATCAAAGTTATAGATTACTTAGTTGAAATGCATGTAGATTCTTTTATTTTGTCAGCTGCTCAAGGTAGCAGTACTAATATTAAAGTGTCCCTCCTTGGCAGGTTCCCAGCTGTATTGTGTGTCTATTTTATATTTTTGCATCACATTTTTGGTCCATTTTTCATAAAATTGTGTGTTTTGGCAAATTAGTGACAAATCACTAAAGACTGAAGTTAGAAAATGACAGACATTTGAGTTTCAGATTTTATACCCTTCAGAAAATTCATACTAATGCAAGACCTATTCTATTATCTTTCTAAGTTTATTAGAGCAGTATTTAAAAATTGGCCTTATTTTTGGGCCTTTGTCCCACTTCTGTGTATGGCTTTGTCCAGATTTCTTGCTCGAGGTTGAGAGGTATGACAAATGTGTCAGGGCCATCACAGTCAGCCAGAGACATTTCAAATTGTGACATACTTGTTGCACCCCACTCCCCCATGTAGTGACTCTGGATGTGTCCAGGCAAGGCAAGGAGTAGTTGTGTCTACCTTGGATGGGGAGGACACACTGCATAAGTACTACAGTGGCTTTTCATCTGTCCTTGATTTTGCAGAATGGTCTGGTTTCTGTCATATTTTTGTACTGTTGATTTATGCTTATTACTCAGATTTATGCTTATTACTCAAAGTGCCTGTTGCTCTGTGTTTAAGTAACAATGCTTTAATGACCATAAGGTAAGTTTGTCTGAGATCGTAAGATGCAAGTAAGCTTTAATAAGCATACTGTTAAAGAATTGCCAACATTGAAAGCCTTTCTGTTGTTGCCATGCAGAGAATACTTGACTAGATAATGTATAAGGCTTGGGTATTAAAGGACAGGATTCCATTATTTTAAAAAGCTCATTACACTTGTTGGAGACTTCCAGTCATCTCTACAGACTTTACCCGTAAACTAAACAGAATGCCAGTCATGTGTGGTCCATAACCTGTACAGTAATCCTTTAAGCAATGTATCTTGAGCTTGTTTCTTGTTTGCTTTTCATTTTTTACTTTGATCATGTTTTCCCCATGAAACAAGTTGTCAGGCAGCAGGTCTTTTTTGGATAAGAAACATTTTTACAAGTGGGGGCATCACAGAGATTTCTACTTTCAGCATGTTACTTGCTACTTTAATAAAGCTGAATATATTATAATTAGAACTACAGTGCAAGGAGAAGTGGTTTGAGTTGAGTGCTTCTGGTTTTTCTTATACTTGATTTTGACTGGCATTCCAGTAATGTATTTAAAAATTAATTTATTTTTTCATGCCTCACAACCTTTTGTTTCCATCTAGATATTAAGTAAGCTGTCATGCAGCCAATGCATTGAAATATTTTTATTCTTCTACACTTATTTTTGTCTTGATTGGACTTTCATAATGATGGTTTGCCACCCAGGGCAGCGTATTTAATTAAAGTTAGTTTTTGTGGTGTTGTGCATAGCTCCTCCCCTTTCTAGTTGACCACACCCCTTCCTCTTGACCCCACCCATTCAGCTGTCTCCTGCAGCCTCCCTGTGATTTGAAGTCACCAGCCGCCACTGATTTGTAGTAAAATGTGATGTATTTTCTATATGTTTTCTATACATTTTTTAGATATATTTTTTATACATATTTTCATGTATATTTTTATGTTATTTTTTAGATGGTGATCTTTTTAAATAAGATGTTTGATAAAACCATGATCTTGTCACTTTAAGAAAATGTTTGAATTCAGGTTTTTGGCGCCTTTTTCACTATATAAGGAGCTGTTATCAGTGAAGCATCATGGCCTGATGAAGCCCTGTTGGGTGAAAGCGCTTACCAGATTTTTCTGTTTGTTTCAATAAAAGACTTACACTGAATGGAATTGCTGACTTTGGATATGTTTTAAAACTTACCAGCTGTGTTTCACTCTGATACCTGATTTTTGCTGTTTTACCATTTGGACTGTGAGGGGAGTATAGAGCATTTACTATTTGTGTGTTTTTGTCTTGGTTTGGCCATAAAATCACTTGATGAGTTTATTATCCATTTTTTTGCACCTGCCTGTGTATTTATTAATTTCTGTTCTGCCCCATTTCTTACAATAATTAGCAAATCATCGACTGTCCTGCTGTCCAGCCGTCAATTTTATCTTCTCCTGTCCCTAGGGTTATCTACTTCACTCCACAAACTGCTGATGTAAGCCTTGAACACTGAATCTAGAGCAGATCTTGTTAACACACTTAGAAATTATAGCAGTTACCATACTGCTATCCCAGCTACTAGACCTTCTTGTAAAGAATAAATAAATTATATATATATATATATATATATATATATATATATATATATATGGATTCCATACATTTGGTCGAATTACACTTAGTCGAAAAAATGATTCCAGGCATTTCACTTCACTGAAAGCTCACTTGATTGAAAGCTCACTTGGTCGAAGTTCATTTGGTCGAAAATGGAATATAGCCCCTGCCCCACTGCAGTGCAACCCTGGAGTGAGAATATTAAATAAGGGGGGGTGGGGGGCACAGCGCCCACATTGGGTGGTGTGGGGAGCATCGCCCCCCACATTATGCCAATAGGTTTTACTAAAGATATATATATCAATGTATTTCTAATGGATATACCTTCTTATAATAGTGAATACATTAAAAGTATGTGGGGGGCTACACCCCCACACCCTCCATTGTGGGGGGCTGTGCCCCCCACCCCCCTTATTTAATATTCTCACTCCAGGGTTGCACTGCAGTGGGGCAGGGGCTATATTCCATTTTCGACCAAGTGAGCTTTCAGTCAAGTGAGCTTTCAGTGAAATGCAATGCCTGGTATCATTTTCGACTAATTGTAATTCGACCAAATGTATGGAATCCATTTTGATAAGGTCACTTGCTGCCAAAATTCTGTCACTAGATTTTTCCCCATTACTCATCTTCCTACTAGATTTGAAAACAATGAAAACTGGTTACTCACAAAGTACATATATGAAAGTGAGTGGGTGTGTGCATGCATGCGCGTGTGTGTCACGGATTTTAAAGAGGTACTTGTGAAGCAGACCATACAAGAATTATCACCTTTTATTCGACATAATGCTAACAATATCAGCAAAATCATTTGTGGGTCAGTCCTACCATGCTTTCTCCATAACAGAATACTCTGAACCTGTGTTAAAATGAACACTACATACTCTGGTTCTTTACGCCAGCTAAAATAAGAGATCTACCTAACTGCAAGGAAGTAACTCCGCAAAATGATTACTTCATCACAAATCTTTGCTGAAATCCCTATTCCAATTATGTGCAAAGGTACAAAAAAAGGTTAGTATGCTGAGCTAAAAGTTCACTAGGAAGGAAAAGGACCAACTTCAGAAGCTCTTTTCATAGGTCCACAGGTGATTACCAGGTTAATGACTCCAAAGGTCCCTTTTAAGCCTACCCATGTTTTCCAACTGTATTTGACAGGTTATGATATCACTCATTTTACAGTGGGTATAACTTGAATACGAATTATTTCTGAACCCAAGGTTCATCTATATCATCTTAATTTAAGAGGGCTCATCACGCAAATGTAGTTAGCATAACAAAATCCCTCAGGGAAGGCAAACTAAAGACTCATACAAAGATATAACCTCCTGCAGAACAGCCATGCCAGAAAAAGTCCTGCTCTTAGAACAGAACTTTAATTCACACTGCTTAGAAAGGTTAGGCAGAGATGGCTAAATAGTTATGTTAAAAAATATCAGCAGCAGAAACATTACTAAAACATGCCCTAGAAGCAGCCTGCCCTTTAGAAGGAAGAAGCTGATGGGCCTTTTGGGCAGAGATGATAATCATCCAACCATTTCACAGTGTCTATACTTTTTTGGGTTCCCTTTCCTTCCCAGGGTAAACAAGATGAACAACTCGACCTTTTATATATATATATATATATATATATATATATATATATATATATATATATATATATATATATATCTTGGGGCAATGCAGCAATTGCCTCATGTACACAGACAACCCTCTCCTCCTACCACCCAACACTACAACCTGTGAGAGATGCACTCTTCACCTAAGACTGGACTAGACAGTCAAGAGGAGAAGGTAAACACTTGCACCACACCACACTCAGCACATACTCCCTCAAAACCTACATCACCAAAACACACACATAGAAACACAAAACACACACCTACATTCGCAGAGGCTCTCAGTAAAAACCTGCCCAAGCAATAGGGACCTCCAAAGCAGAAACACAAGCAACCTCCACCCCCAACACAACCCAAATGACACATAGCCCACAAACTCAGTGTGCCACTCAACCACAGCCCATAAGGCATAACAACGTACCCAACACTCTAGTCATAGGTGACTCTATATTCAAGCACACTGATGTTCCACTCACCAGGCTAAACAAGGAGAAAGTTACTGTCAGCTGCCTGTTGGGTGTCAGGATCTGCCACATAACGGATGCACTCAGGTCACTCCACAACAAGTACAAATATGACTCTGTCATTGTCCATGCTGGTGTGAATGACCTGAGACGTATGTCCCTGGACTACATGAAAAGGGACATGGAGCAGCTGTCCGATCTTGTAGCACAGGCAGATATGACCCTAGCCCTGAGTAGCATCCTGCCATCACCCAGAATAATACCACAGTAGAAGGACAAAATGATTGACTTCAACAATTGGCTAAGCTTCTGGTGTCATTCTAAGGGGATCCAGTATCTGTCTGGCTGGGATGACATGATCGACAAACCACGATGCTTTGCCAGAGATGGCCTGCACCTGTCGCCCCTGGGATTCCAGATATTGGCTAAGGCTCTAGCCACCCCTATAGTGCCTTTTTTAGGCAAGGTTCAAATGACAAATTCACCACCGTAACAGGTACAAGCAAGAAGAATCTGTGGGTATTGCTATTCAATGCTAGAAGTATAAACCTCAAAATGCACTCACTTGAGGCACTCCTTAAAATGGAGAACATCGACATCTGTGCAGTGACAGAGACCTGGTTCAAGGCTCCAGAGAGTACACCTGCATTACCCAGGCTATAATTCATACCTCTCCTTTTGGCCACCTAACCTAGACCGAAACACTAAAGGCGGAGGCGTGTCCATATTCATTAAGGATATCCACACCTCCAGGCTAGTTGCTCAGCATAATGCATCTGAGATTATCCAAGTGCAACTAACTCTGGGCAAGACCGCAGTCCAAATTGTAGCTTGCTACAGATCCCCCACCATGCTCCAGGATTCCCACTCCTCATTTCTTGATACACTGGAAAATATTAGGGTACAACCTAACACCCTAATAATGGGCAATTTCAACTACCCCACCATTAACTGGGAAAACTACTCCTGTACCAACTCTTGTGCTCAACGTTTTCTGGAATTCATAAATTCCAATGCCTTGGATCAACTTATCCACACCCCCCATCAGGGGCAGCAATATCCTAGACCTGGTTACTACCAACATGGGCAACCGGTGCTCCACACCAGAGGTCAATTCCTCGTTGTCAGATCCGACCAAAAGCTAATCACCTTAGACATCCACATCCCTCCCCCACCGCCCATTAGGGAAACCACAGTAATAATTTCTCCAAAGCCAACTTCACGCTTCTTAAGACAGAAGTGGCAAACTTCACGACACCCATGCTGACGGACAATAGAGGCATGACTGCTGAATCCTACACAAATGCACTTTATAAGCACTTACACGAGTGCATGGATCATGCAATCCCTAACAGAACCAAGATGCTATCCTCCAAAAAAAGGAAGCCAATCTGGTGGTCCCCTGCCATAAATAAACTCTACAACAGAAGAAAAAAACTGTTGCAAAAAAAGAGTAAAATCCCATGACTGAGGAAACTCCATGGTCAGCCTCAGTAAGAAGCCGAGATCCCTCATAAAATACTCCAAAGCTAGTTACGAAAACAAAATCGTCACCGACTCTAAAGACAACCACAAAGCATTCTATAATTATGTCAAGAATCTCAATGGCAACACTCAGATCTGCTCTGAGTTACAGCACAATGGCACTAAATATACAGAACCAACTGATATTGCCAACATCCTGGCAGATAGGTTCAGTGCTAACTTTTCCCCCCGTCATCCACTAAAGGGCCCATCTCTGTACCAGAAGAATGCAAAGTTCCTGTAATCATGGCTGCACAGGTAAAAAACACACTATCCAAAGCCAAGAACACAGCATCCATGGGACCTGACAACATCCCAGGCTGTGTTCTACATGAACAACAGAATGAACTGGCACCCCACCTAAGTACCATGTTCAATCATAGCCTCACCTCAGGCTATGTGCCCACTGAATTGCACACATTGACGGTTATCCCACTCCACAAAGGGGGAGCCACCATGGACGCCGGAAACTACTGCCCCATTAGCCTAATGAGCCTGGTCTGCAAGGCTATGGAACATATCATCATGGAACTTATAAACAATGACATTGGTAATCTCCAAACTCAGGACCCCACCCAGTTCGGGTTTGTAAAAGGCAGATCATGTCTCCTAAACCTGAGAGACTTCTTTGAAGCAGTCACCAAAGCCTTAGATGAGGGTAAGGTGGTAGACTTCTTTGAAGCAGTCACCAAAGCCGTAGATGAGGGTAAGGTGGTTCACACAGCCTATCTAGATCTCACCAAGGCTTTCAACACCATCCCCCACTCTGGAATTATAGATAAACTCACTAAACTAGGTATAAATCCCTATGTCACAAGATGGGTTGCCAACTGGCTCACTGACAGAACCCACACTGTGAAAGTAGCAGACTCCAAATCCAACTTCAGACCAGTGACAAGTGGAGTACCACAGGGTTCAGTCCTGGGTCCTCTCCTGTTTGGTATCTACTTCTCTGAAGTACAGGCTAACACAGAAGGTCTTTGGCTGACAAAGTTCACAGATGACTGCAAACTAGGAGCCATAATCAAAACTCCAAAAGATGTGGACATCCTATAAAAGGGCCTTGCTGAGACAGATGCCTGGTATCAAAGCCATGGCCTCAAGCTCAATGCCAAAAAGTGCATTGTCATCCCTTTTGGTAAAAACTCTGTACCCATGAACTACCACATAGGCGGTAGTCTATTTAACACTGAAAGTGTGATAAGAGACCATGGGACACAGGTGGACAGTAGTCTCTCCTTTGATAATCACATTGCCACAGTAGTCAGGAAATCTTTCTACATGGCACACCTCATCACAAAAGGTTTCTCATCCAGAAAAAAAGAGGCCATTGTTCCCCTCTACTCCTCACTCATTAGACCCATTATAGAGTACAATGCCCATTTTGGTATGTACCTCACAAGACATCTAGAACAACTGGAAAGGCCGCAGAAATACCTCACAAAGATGATTATTGCCCTCAAACAGATGCCCTACACAGACTGTCTCAAACTACAGCTTTACTCCGTCGCATATCGCCTACTCAGAGGCGATCTCTGCCTAACACACAAAGCTATGTCAAACCCAGAGCTTTTAGACATGCTCCACTTAAAGAAATCCCAATCCCTATGAGCTACACGCTCTAGGGACCTAAACCTTGTCACCACAATAAACTGAACATGCTGGAGGGATCGATTCCTGTCCCAGAGACTACCCATACTCTGGAACAAACTACCTATCTATATCAAACAAAGCTTCTCATTAGCACTCTTCATGAAAAATCTTGATGATTGGATGGGAGATAGGAAATTCACCCTGGGGATCACTTCTGTGGCTCTGCTCGACAGTGGCACAGGAAAATAATTTTCTTGGGTGGCCCTAAGGCCAATAGCCTAGTACCTGCCTATATATATATACACACACACACACACACACACACACACACACACACACACACACACACACACACCCTTATAGCAGAGAGAGCAAATCCACAAAGTTTCCCCAGTTTTTTATATAAGAAGCAGAAATGAGTAAAGGATAGTATTTTCTGAAATGCAAAGTGCATTATCAATGGGCAACCAAAGCAGACAAGAAAGCTGATGGGCCATCTGTGTGAAGCTGAATGCATAATGGAATCTGGCTCACTGCATCTTCCCCAAGAACATGAACTGCAATGATAGATATGCTGCATGCGAACATCCCTTTCCAAACTCCAGTATCCTCCTGAACAGGAAACGAGACCTAGTTACACCATGCTTGTTCAGCTACCAAGTTATGGACAAATAACAGATATGACCCAAAATAATAGGAGAAACAATGTGTTTTAGAACTGGAAAAAACAAAAACAGGTCATCTTTTCAAAGTGTCAATGTACAACCTTCATGCCACATTATACTGAAGGAGCCCCCTATATGTGAACTCTCCTGGATAAGCATATTGCCCCCAGGAAAGCAACCTTTGTTTGAACCAAACTCAGACTTTAACAGAGAAAAGGCAAAACATCACGTAGGTGGGCGAAACTGCCTACAAAAGCCAGAAGTGCATCCTATACTTCACACTCATTCAGTTATAGCAAGCAATGTACAACACAAAGCAAGAACTTCCCATGCACAAAAGTATGCAAAAGACTAAAGTACAACACTGTCAAGCTATGAAACAGCGATGCTCGAAATACAACACTACCAAAGTACCATATTTACAAAATATACAAGTTCTACAGCTTGATCTTGGGGAAAAGTCATAACAGCACTCAGACTCAAATCACCTTCAGTGAAAATGTGCTGTACTGGGGACTTGAGATATCTTCTTACAACTGATAGAAATATTTAAAGAATGCAAACAGAGAAAACCCTTAACAAGTTCTAAGATTCAGTACTCTGAAAAGGGGTCTCAAGTAAATGCCCATTCAGATGGCACAAAATGAGAGTTTAGGCCGGGTACTTTTTATAATTTTGTGCAATGAAATTTTCCTAAGTTTATATGTTAGTACTAGGCTAACTGCCCTTGTGGATTATTTTACACCTAGCCAATTATCGCATCTAAGAATCAAACCCTGTACTTTGTGTTTGTACGGCAAATGCCTTAATTATTACACCAACTCCACCCCCTTCATTTTTCACAATTTAAATTTCAAAAAGATAAAATAAAAATATGGACGTCTGCTGTATTTGTTGTGTTATATATTTAACTTTTTCCTTCTGTTTACGTTTGTCAACTTGAGACTTTTTTAACTTACTAAAAAGTATGCTCTCTAGAAAAATATATTGTCTATGGTAGATTGGTGTGTGGGACAGAAGTACACACTTGTAGACAGTATGCCGCTCGCAAACTCTTTACTACACCACTGGCTAGGAAAATACTCTCAGATCCCTAAGCTGTAAGACTACAACCACCAAAGAAAAACATTTTTGAGTATTGTCAAATCCAACAGACTCTGCATTTGAACTGATGCAAACACAAGACAAACTACATAAATAACCAGTGCTCTGAATGACCTTTACGTGGCAGCTGATATCCATAAATTCTATCAAGTATATTAAAAAAAAAATAAAAAAAATTAAAAAAAAAAACATCCAGAATAAGGAGAAGTGACCACCTTAAATGTTACATGCTTCACATGCTGGTTGAAAGCACTATTCATAACTGGTTTTAATGGAACTAAAAACAGTCTTTCAAAAAGAATCTTAAATTTATTCCATCAAAAGATATGTTCCTGATGACTCCCTTATGGAGCTGATGAGCCTAAGATTTCATTTTCAGGGGAAACTGTCTTTATGCTTTATTTCATAGTAAGGAATACAATTGGGGTTGGGAGACAGTAATTATATACAGGTTCTGCAGCAAAATATTAGTAATACTTTCTGGTCCATGGGTGTAGTGTTTCATACTACTACAACGCTGGAAAACATCACGGAGGACACCTACAATGTCTACTGCATAGTAAGGCCTGCTAAAAGGGCTACACAGACAAAACAGTGCCTTTGGTGAATTTGGAGAGAGGATTATGTATGGATGGAAGCATGACATTTAATAGCCTTACTACTGCAATGCTAAGGCAGCCTTATACATTTCTCGTGCTAAGGAGCCAGAGTAGAAGCAAACAAGCTACATGGCACCAAAAGTCTTATAATACTATTGCAGGTCCTCCAAAAATACCCACGGATTCTATCACCCCTAAATGAAGCCATATTATCTTGTGAATACATATACCTGCAGATGAAACCTTTGCAGCTGCAGAATCGCATGGAAATTAGTTTAGAAGCTGTGATAGAGGGTTTTTTTTTACTACACTACACTGTATTTCAATCTGAGGGGGTGAGATCTTCTCCAGAGAAGACTTTTAACTAGTTTACAAGGAAAAGCCAGTAGTACACCTAAGTACTGTGGAAACAGTATAGTACACTTTGCAGAAACACAGCTATGCACAACTCAGGTAAACCAAGTGCAACAAACAGCCAAAAAATGTATAAACACAGTCCACAAACGTGTTGCACTAGGAACGACACAGGCAGGTAAAATCTGTTGTAGTTTATTCCACAAATAAACAAGGATAAGCACTTTCACAGAAAATAAAAACTCTGCTTCATCATATCCACCATATTCACAAAAGAAGCAGCTTAAATACTACATACCCCACCAATCATAATCTAAATTGACTCACACACCCTTTTTCATTTAAATGTACAAATACATACAACCAAAGACATATGTAAAAAGCATTAATATATAACAAAAGCATTTAAAATATTCACCTAAACAACCTGCATGCTTTTGATACAGGTTTAAGAGGGACATTCTCATTTAGTCCCAAACCTTTATGTGGTTGCATCCCAACAATCCACTCAAGTTCCACAGTCTCTGTACGATTCCTGATGCCACCCATTCTCAAGGTTTCAAAAACCCTATCAACTCTAAACTTGAACTTATGCTCAGCTCCCTTCTCCACTACATGTTTCACTAGAGCATTTGACATGTACTTGATATTAATGGAATAAAGGTGTTCCCTTATATACTCAAACTTCCGATTGCTCTTTCCCACATAGAATGAAGAGCATGTGACATAGTGCACTAAGTAAATAACATCTTTAGTATCACAGCTAGCAGAGACTTTAAAATAAAATCTCCTGCCACTATCAGGGTTCACAAAAACACTGTCTCAATATATATGCAATATTTACATCCTCCACATGGAAATGTGCCACTTCTTTCAATCCCATCTCTACTCTCCTTAACTCTATCGGGGTAGCAAAGGAGCCACTTAAGATTCTTTTTATTTTTAAACACAAAGGCAGGTTCATCACCCACAACAGTCCTAATCTTCTCATCCGTTAACAGAACCGACCAATGCTTCTTAATAACAGCAGTAACATCATTCACGTTACTGCAATATGTTATTGGTAAGCTAAAGTGTCTAAGTGGTTCCTCTTTCTGTTCTAAGTTCTCTTCCCTATATTTCCTAGAAAAGTATGGTCACCCTCTATCAGACCTAAGATGGCGACTAGCATTAAATCCAACTTCCATTTCCCTGTTTTTATATCCCCTCTCCTTAAAATTGTGTTCTAAAACAGCCAATTCATCCCGGAACCCAGAATCTCGAGCATTACGTTTAGATGCTTGCATGCCCTGCCCCTTAATGATATTACAAAATACATATGAGGGGTGCATACTAGACCTATGTAGGAAGGAGTTCCTACAACACTCCTTTCTATATAACATGGTGTCAGATATCATATCTGGTAGTCTAACAACCTTCACATCCAGGAACTCTATCTCGTCAGGTGAATATTTGATCGAAAATTTCAAAAAAGAAGTGGTACTATGTATATAATCCAGAAAACATAGTAACTCCGCCATCTCCCAGCCACAGCATATAAATGTCATCAACAAACCTATTATATAGGCTAATATACTTAAATAATCTATTTCTTCCATTCAACGCATGATCATTCTCCCATTGGGCCATGACCATGTTGGCGTAGCTACTGGCACAGGATGTGCCCATAGCTACACCGCAGGTCTGAACATAATAGGCTCCATCATCAGCAAAACAAGAGGCAAATCAATCAATTTACCATCGTACCCACTATGTTGCTTCAGGTATTCACTGACCCACTCTATGTCATCCTTATTTGGGATGACAGTGAAGAGTGAATTCACATCCATGGTAACCATTAAACATTGTGTTATAATACCATCATGTATTCCAAGGAACTGTTTGGAATCTCTCAATACTACTGTGGAAGCATCTAGCACTGGTCTCAATAGCTTTTCAACAAAGACAGAAAAGGGCTCAGTCACCCACCCACCACCCGCTAGTAAGGGTCTAAAGGGGGGGGTGTATGAGGTCCTTATGTATCTTAGCTAACCCGTGAAAAGTAGGCACACAGGGATGTTCAATAGTCAAACCTTCTTCTTCTTTTTCTTTCAGCTTTTCCCAGTTAGGGGCCGCCACAGCAGATCACCTGTCCGCTCATGATTGGCATTTTACGGTGTTGAGTTGCCAGCCCGGCGCCCAACCTTCCACAGAAGGCACACACATGCATGCATTCACGCCTAGGGCCAATTTAGTGTGTCCAATCCACCTACAGCATGTCTTTGGGATGTGGGAGGAAACCGGAGCACCCGGAGGAAACCCACACGACCACAGGGAGGACATGCAGACAGAAGGCACCCCAGCCAAGGATTGAACCAGAGAACCTCTTGCTGTGAGGCGGCAACACTAACCACTGCACCATCACGGCCGATGTTCAGTAATCAAATAACTAGCTAAATCTGCTGAAATAGATTCACCCATAAGACAATCTTGTATAACACAATGTACTTGAGAAACCATGTGCTGAATTTCCCTTGATGTGATTTTAACATATACAGTAACATCACTCAACATAGTAGAAACAGAATTAAAATAAAAATCCCTATCCATGACTATGATAGGATCCCCCATTATCTGCGGGGCGGATAACAATACCATCATCTGTACGTAATCTATCCAGAGCTATATGCTCATCCTGGGAAAAATTATTAAAAATATGATGTCCACCATGTCCATCAGAGATCTGTTGTAAATCATCTTTGCATAGTCTCATAAAAGCTTCCACCAATGGATGATTTGGTGGTACAAACGTGCTTGGTTTTCTAAAAACAGAATCAATCCGATTATTACCATTACCGTCATTATAAATCAATTTCAGCATCAAATTTCCCCCAAAAACCCTTAAGTCAATACAGAGTTTTCAGACTGTGATAACGTTCTATGTGAGATATTATATATCAAGGGCTCTGAGCAGTTTGCCACATCTTTTTTATGGTCTTGTTGCCACCCGTGTCTATGGGTTGTTTGCGTTTTCTTCTGCCTTGATTTGGTTGGCCCAATGACCAATTGGTTCCATGCTGAAATGGAAGTGGTAGGCAGGAAAAAAATGGTTTAAGGGGGCCAAGACTGTTCTCAGTATCCTTAAAGCCCTCATGATTTGTTTTACGTCTAACAACTGGTTCCTTAGTTGTTTCAGTACCATCGCCCCTCAAGGTCTTATAAACAAAACCATTATAAGACCCAACACCTCAGACTCAGCCCTTTCATTAGTAATAACTACATGGCTAATTATACCATTTTTGTCACTGGTGGAAGCTCGCACTGAAGTGAATATTATAAAATGCTTTTGTTATATAGTAATGTTTTTTACATATATTTTTGGTTGTATGTATTTGTACCTTTAAATGAAAACGGGTGTGAGAGTCAATTTAGCTCATGAGTGGTGGAGTATGTAATATTTAAGCTGCTTCTATTGTGAATATTGTGGAACTGATGAAGTAGAGTTTTTATTTTCTGTGAAAGCGCTTATCCTTGTTTATGTGTGGAATAAACTACAACAGATTTTACTTGCCTGTGTCGTTCCTAGTGCAATGCTTTTGTGGACTGTGAGTATAGTACACTTGCCACATCTGTCCAGTCTATAAAAGTAAATAAATCCAAAACAGGTTCGAGAAATCAGCAACACAGTCCGAAAACGGTCAAATAACACTGTTTATTCCACTGTTTTAAGCGCTTTTCATCAGCCTGATAGCAAACTTCTTCAGAAACAGTTACAGCAGTAAAAAAAAACTTCCTTTTAACTAAAACAGGTGATCAACATTCACCAATTGCATTACCACTTTCTGCTTGAACAAGCATAATTTAAAATTAAAGTGAAGACTACTAATAACCAGAAATAGAACATCAAGATAAGTCGACACATTTAAAAATATAAACACATCAACAACAACAGCCACAAGATACATATATAAAACCATTGAAAGTTATTTTAAGTAATTCAACCATTACCTAAAGAATATGTGTTTGACAAAGAATGACTCATCTCTGCAAGCTCTTTAGTTTAAGGATGCTACTAATTGAGCATGAGTCATTCAACCCAGGAAAATTGTAGGCATTCAGCCTCACCTGCCAAGTTAATTCCAGTTCTTCAAGTTTGAGTGGTCTAGGGCCACCCCTACTGTCATACTTGGCTTGATCAATAACAATAAATTTAAAAGCATGCTCTTTATTAGAAATAATATGCTTAGCCAATGCATTCTCTAGTTTACATTTATTAATGGCGTATTGGTGTTCATAAATTCTGTCACGGAGCCTCCGCTCCGTCTTTCCTATATAGAAAGCAGGACAGAATGCGCACCTATCCAAGTAAACTACAGAAGATGAATTACAATTGAATCTGCCTTTCAATTTATAAGTTAAACCATTAACCTTAAACGAATTGGTGACTTCAACAAATTTACAGTAGTTACAGTTTTGACATTTATTCATCCCAGTATTTCGTACTACTGGGGTGCATTGCTGTTCTAATATGGTTTTGAGGTTCCTCCCTCTTCTAAATGTCATCCTAGGGGTCTCACCTACTTTGGCATAAATATTAGGATACATCTTAAACAGGTCCCAGTTTTTCTGTAATATGTCCAAACATGAATAACTGTGTGAATTGAATGTAGTAATAAAGGACAGTGTAACATTCTTGTCCTCAAAAGCCAATACTCTACTGGTCATGTCTAGCTGTTGAGCTGTTGATCTACTACATTGTGCATACTAGACGGTGTCAGTAGTGATTTAACACAGAGTAAAGGAATATATACCCTATCCACTCTCTTAGTGGTAACCCCTTGGATTAGAGCGTCCAGGAGGGGCTCCGAGTATCCACGATGCAAAAACATGCTTTTTAAAACAGCACATTCATCATAAAAGTCTTCATCCAGACTGGTTATTCTAGAGGCCCTCACTAACTGACCCTTAATGACTGACCTCTTTTGGTGGACGGGATGGCTACTAGTAAAATGAAGGAACGTATTGGAATACATATTTTTTCTGAATAACCATGCTACATAACTATTGATAGTGTAATTTTTCACTAGACAGATATCCAGATATGCTATAGTGTCAGTGTTGAATGTGGAGGTGAATTGTAAAAACTGTGTGGTGCTGTTAAAATATTCCAGCACGTGTTCACTATCACGCTCATCTCCATTAATAAGAATGAAGATGTCGTCCAGGTATCTTGTATAGAAGACAAAGGAATCACAACATGTGTTATTATTGAACACGTATTGCGATTCCCAGTAAGCCATGACCAGATTTGCAACACTAGCTCCCCGCATGGTGATCCCATCGCTACCCCTACTTTTTGTAGAAAAAACTGGTCTTGGAACATAAAATAATTGTTGGAAAGAACCAAGTCTATAAGTTCCATGACCAAACTAATTTCTGCAGCTGTAGCATTGTGTTTCTTTAACATGAGAGCCACCCATTCTATAGCTACTTCGTGGGGCATACAAGTGTAGAGGTCTCACATCAATTGTGAGAAAGTTGAAATTCACATTGAACTCTAAGGCCTCAATCTTTTTCAAGAAAGACCATGAATCCTTACATATTTGAGACGCATGACATAGATACTTTTGTAAAATGGCATCAACCACTTTAGCACACGAGTATGTTGGTGAACCTCTACTATCCACTAGTGGTCTCAAAGGAGGAATCTCAATACACTTGTGAATTTTGGGGATACCGAAAATACATGGATATCTAGGGTACAAAGTTGTCAAATAATTATAAATCTTCTGGTCAATTCTACCTTCAATAAATAAGTCTTCTATACAGTTCTTGATAGAACTATAAGCTGTATTTACCTCTGAACGTGAACTAATAGTGTATGCATCGGTGTTCAGCAGTGCATTCATACGTTGCTGATAATCTAAGTTATTAAATACAACCAACCCTCAACCTTTATCTGGTTTACAAAACCGCAGTCCTTGTGACTTGATGAAGTGTAAATATTCACGTTCATCCCCACTGATGTTGTTAGCCACTTTGTATTTAAACCCTACCTTAATGGCATGCCTAATGTCCAGTTCACAAAGCTTCTCAAACAAATCCAATACAGGATGCAGTGGAGGGCTATATGTACTAGGAATACAGAAAATGTCAGGGTTACCAGTATTCAATAAGTCACCCATAATTAAATTGAAGTTCAACTTCCTAGTATATGTTTTAATGTCCACAATAGTATCTATAATGTTCAATTCTTGAGAAGGAACAAAAGTTAAACCTTTAGACAGGAAGTTGACAATGTCCATATTAAACTCTATAGCAGTAAAATTATAGAGCTTAAAGTCCCCTGATTTATTCAAGATGCTCTGTGGGTATTGATGAACAATTTGATGGACAGTCATTGAATGGCAGTCTTGATGTAGAGCCTGATGGTCACGCATTATAGTTTCCTGGTAGCAACCATGAATAACATTATTTGAAAGAAATAAAAGAGGTAGTAAATTAGGCTGATCATGGGCAATTAGGTATTGTTTTTGTTGAATTTTTGTTTGCCTTTGTATTGGGTTTGTTGATAGTTCTTCTGTTTGGACCTGGCCACTAAATAGGGGCCCTGCCGAAAATTCTCCTGCTGGTGAGAGTTATTTTGGCCAGAATGGCCACTCCGAAGTCTCTAACTCCAAGACACCCCCCTAGGTTCAGCTGGATCATTCAAATTACTAGTGGGGCTATTGTTAGCATGTTGGTTAGGACTAGTCCTATTGACGCTACAGTTGTCAGCATCATTCACATTATTGACATTCTCATAAATAGTGGCGTTGGAATTAGCGCCAGAATTATGAGGTTGATCCCGTAGAACATTACCCTTTCTCCAGACTTGAGCCGGTGAAGGGTCTGGATATGCAGTGCCTGATTGATACGCTTTACAATCCCTTTCTAGTTTTTTAAGTTTGTTAGACTTTAGTTTGAGCATATACTGGTCGATACTGGTGAAAATGCGACCATACTCAAACATATCTCACAAATTCCATGTCTGATTGTATACTTTTACCTAATTCAGTCACAAACAGAGATAGATCCTCCACCCATAAACTGTAATGTTTAACCATAATTTCAAGCAGCTCAAGACCCTGACGGCCAAATAACCTGACCAGTTCAGTATGAAAGGCAGAACCAGCCTCCAACCCCATGGGGTAAGAGGAACGCCTTAAACCTTTCGGAACTACTTTCCGAGTGAGGCATTCACGAAAGTATGAAATCTCCAATTGTAACTTCCTCAGTTTAACAAGACAGACATGAAATGATTTTAGTTTTTCAATAATATTGCCAGAAATTGAATTGTTACCTTGCTCAAATTGTATACGAAAGTTGTCAAGATTGTCTCCAACTGATAAGCATTCTTAAATTAAAGAGTTTGCAGAGATGAGTCATTCTTTGTCAAACACATATTCTTTAGGTAATAGTTATAGGGTACATCATGCTTGCCAAAGGAAACTATCAATTTTATCAATATGTATCCACTACTGAAAGAATGTCCTTTTCATGTGTGCATATTAGTAAGGGTATAGCATCTAGGTCCAGTGATGTGATCATGCCACTGTATTCAGAACTTATTTGGCCAATCATTGAGTATGATTCCCACTTTGGTATGTACCTGTCCAAACTTAATACAACTTGAAACACCTTTTCACCAAGAAAATCAAGGAAGCTTCATCCCTCTTGTTATTAATCCTCTCAGATCTACTGCACATCTTCAAGTCCAATGGGGGCAAACAATATCCTTAAAGACTTCCTTTTACTGCTGTAACTGTTTCTGAAGAAGTTTGCTATCAGGCTGACGAAAAGCACTTAAAACAGTGGAATAAACAGTGTTATTTGACCGTTTTCGGACTGTGTTGTTGATTTCTCAAACCTGTTTTGGATTTATTTAGTTTTTCTGCCTTGTTTGTGTTCCCATTCTATAAAAGTCTTGTTTTTTTTGGGGGGGTGTTAAATATTATGCTGTCTTTAAATAATGTAGAGTAAAATAACACAGAAATTCCTTCCTCAACCTCTTCCAAAGGTGTATGTAAATTAAGGGGTGGCAATTCTTCAAAGGATAGAATTTGAATCCATATTAAAAAAAAAAATTCATCACTCCTGGAGCAGCTCCAAAAGAGGGGTTAAACCACATATTCAAAATTTCTGTGACCAGGTAACTAGTCAAATACTTCTTCAGACAACAGTAAGGGAATCAGGGTTAATTCAAGGTGTTTGTTATTCTGAAAATATTCTTAAACTCAGGGAACAACAAATGAAAAAAGTCACCTCTCAATTTGGACAAAAGTAATCATCAGATGACTCAGAAAGGGAAATGAAGAAACTTTTGGGGTAGCAAAATGACTAAGTACTAGCAGTGGGTGCTGCAGAGATACAGGTAAGAATGTAGATACTAAGACACAGGCCACAGGGAACACTAGAGGCACTGGCACTAACTGCAGAATTGTGCCAGTACTGATGTCAGGGAAGCCTAATGAGATCCCTGCCCCTGCAGTGGAGTGTCCTTATGCCATGTTCAGTCATTAAAACCTGCAAAAGAATATAAATATGCCTGAAGGAGGAACTTGCATTGGCATTTAATGAAATCAAGCATGGCTGACATAGCAACTACATTCAGACAAATTCTGGAAACAATCTTCAACTCCATTTGAGGGTGACATAATTTTTGAACAGGAAATGCTTTTCATTCTGAAATCAAACTGAAGAAAATTAGCATTAATACAAAGATGCATCCACCTCTGTTTCCATAAGCATATTTCTCAAAATACTGAATATGTGAAGATTTTTATCATAAAACATAAGATGTGCATTTTCTGAATATCTAACTTGGCTATTGAGTACTAAAATTAAACAGTGACACTGCAGATAAAAGCTTACTGAAATACCCTGATCAAGTAGATCCTTCCAACAAATAAAGGCAAAGGCTTCATTCTTCTATAGTATTTGGCATAATTGAGTGCATATTGAACAGACTGTCTACCATAGCCAGTTTCAGTCATGCAAAGACTTCAGGACCCAATGTACTCTTCAATATCATGATCCACTAACGTGACTCCAGGGATTAGAAAGAACATCCTGAAATAATAAATTGATGATTTTATTTTATTTTATTTTTATTTTACATTTGTTGACCGGGCTAGTCTAGCTGGATATATGTCCATTTTCAGTAGAGGCCCGGGGAGAAAAACTCCACATTAAAACAGAATAGACACACAAAGTATTAAGAAATAAGTTACAGAACATTAAACTTCAGATGCAGATAGGTTGCTAGACAAAAACAGCTGATTAAGGTAATTTAGCAAACATTAATGGAACAGAAGAATAGCACAAAAATAAGATAAGGTGATACTTTTTTTTTTGGGTGAATGCTGTGGGAAGAAAGTCTTCTGCAGAATATGCGAGATCAGGTAGTTGAAAACAGGATTGGGAGAGTAAGTGGAGGGGGAGAAACTCAGGAGACAGAAAAGAGGTAAATTACATCTTAGGTGAATATGAGCAACTAGAGCATCTAGATGGTAGAGGCCTTAAAGTGGCAATAAAGTGAGTAAGAAACTTGGGAAGACTGATTGTGATGTAAGTAGACAGAGATAGTCTTACTCAGGGTTTGAACAGGGACATAGCCAATGGTTGTTAAGGTATTGTTTTAGTTTCTTTTTGAAGAGTGTAGTTGAAGATAGTGATGTAAGTTCACTGGGAAGTAGGCTCCAACTTTTCCCCACAGTATTAGAGAAAAGGGAATCTCCTGCTTTGTTGTTGGGTTTATGTATGGATACCAGAAGTTTATTGGCTGAGCGTAGGTTTGTAAGATTTTTATATGGGCAGATTAGACTAGTGAGAATTGGTATGTTTTCTGGGTGGTAAAGGTTTTTATGTGCAATATTCAGTTGATGAAATAAAATTTGATTGTGGAATTCAAGCCAACCAAGCTGCTTCAGATTTAGGCAGTGGTGTGTTCTAAAAGGGGAGCTGGTAGCAAATCTGGCAATATTATTTTAAGAGACTGCCAAGCTTGTGGAGGTTGCATTTGGATAGATTTGTATATATAGGAGAGGCATAAAAGAGAGTAGAGATAAGGTGGGTTTGGGCAATAGTAGTTCTAGCTATGGGAGTAAGGAAGGGCTTTATTTTGAAGAGAGCGCCAAGTTTTCTGTTTACTGATTTGATTGTGATGTTGATGTGAGTATCATAGTTAAGGTGTGGTCAATAGTTACTCCTAAGAGTTTTGTAGTAGTGTCAGGAGATATGACTGTACCAGTTTTAGATTTGATAGTGAAGTTAAGTGGGGTGGACTTTTGTGTACGAGTAAAGAGCAAGAGTTCAGTCTTTTTGGGGTTAAGGAGGAGACACCGCTGTAGAAACCATTCTTCTACAAGCTCAAAGGTATTCTGGGTGAGGGACTGCAGTTCAGACAGCCCTGTGGCTGAAGATATTAGCGTGGAGACATCTGCATATTGTATAGTTACAGCTTGGGGAATACTAATATATAGATCATTTATGAAGATAGAGAACAGAAGAGGGCCTAATATGGATCCTTGGGGTACACCAAGGGTGACAGGTAGGTGGGAGGATAGAGTGTTTTCCCATAGCACTGCCTGTTGCCTATTGTCTAGATAGGACTTGAGCCACTGTAATGCTTGAGTATCAAATGAGTGGGACTTGAGAAGATTCAGCAGTAGCTGATAGTTAACCATGTCAAATGCTTTTGAAAGATCAATAAAGATAGCAGAGGAAAGGGTATTATTGTTGCAATTTTTGTTGATGTGGTCAGAGAAGGAAAGGAGGGCAGTAGTGGTGCTATGGAAAGGTCGAAAGCCATGCTAGGAGCTGGCTAATAGGTTATTTTGAAGAAGATGGTCTAATAGTTGACAGAGGATGCATTTTTCCATGATCTTTGCTATTGGAAAGAGGAGGGCAATTGGACGGAAGTTTGAAAGCTCTGTTGAATTGCCACCTTTATGTAGTGGGATGATATGTGAAACTTTCCAGATGGCTGGGCTAGTACCTTAAATAATGGTTCTATTTATAAGGATAGAGATTGGGTAGGCAATAACTTTGGTGGCAATTTGAAGGTATTTAGAAGGCAAATGGTCTGCTGAAGGGGTAGAGGGTTTGAGTTTTTAAATGAGGGTACAGATGAGGGATGTGTGGACAGGGCAGAGTTGGAAAATGGGCGATGAGGTATGTGAGGAGGAGGGCAGATTAGAGGATACATGAGGTAGAGAGTTAGCAAATTACTGGATGGCTTCAGTAAAGAAGTTATTGAAGGAATCAGCAATTTGTTTGGGAGTGTCAAGGGTAATTCCAGATGTGGTTGCAGTTTTAGAATTGCCTGGGTGAACGAGTCTAGTGATACCTGACCAGAATTTCTGTGGACTTTGCTGGTTGGTATTTTGAAGTTGGAAGAAGAAGTTTTCTTTTGTCTGATATTATAGATGTTTTAGTAGAGTTTCTGAGTTGTTTAAATATTAAGTGATCAGATGGGGTTTTAGAGGTACGCCATTTGGCCCAGAATTTGTTTCTTAGCAAAATTTTTTCCTTAGTAAGCCATGGAGCTGTTTTGGTGGTGTTCCTAAGGCTACAGGAAGGGGCATGATAGTCAAGGATTTCAAGGAACTTGGAATTAAAGTATGCCACAGCTTCTTCAAGTTGGAGGTATTTTAATGGTATCCAGTTACATACACTCAGTTCATTTCGGAAGTGTTCTGGGTTGAAATGTTTATTTGAGCGAGTAGTTCTAAAAGTTGTAGGGCAGGGTATATTAAGCTTTTTCCTAATAATATAGGTTAGGGAGTGATCACTAAGGTCATCTGGCAGTATACCTACATTATAGGTTATGGACTGGGTATTTATTAGGATCCAATCTAGGGTGGTTTCTTTGTTGGTGGGTTTATGGGTGTGAGTAGGTGAGGTGATAATTTGAGAGAAGCCATGTAGATTTATGTGATTAGATGGGTTGTCAGTATTACAGGTATTCCAGTCTATATTAAAGTCACCTAGCACAATGGTTTCCTGTGGATAGTTAATGGACAGCCAGCAAAGGATATTTTCTAGGGAGTTGATGTTATTGTCTGGAGGAAGATATGAGCATAAAATGTAGATGGATTTACAAGTATTTAGCTGTAGCTTAGTGATAATAATGTCAGAGTTGGTATTGGATGGTGGGTGAGTATCTAGTAGTGAAAGTTGGAGCCCTGCTTTGTATATTATAGCCACACCCCCACCCTTCTTGTTAAGGCGATCCACTCTTAAAATGTTATATCCAGGAGGGGTGATTTCATAGTCTTGGGTTGCTGGTTTTAACTATGTTTCGGTTAGGTAAAGGATGTCAAAGTCATGTACATTAAGTAGGGCATGAAGGTGTGTAACTTTATTGTTTACACTTCATATATTTAAGTGAACTAAGAAGAGGGAGTTATGAGGCCTTGTAGGGTGTTGAGGGGGAGAGGTAGAAGGTCTACTAGGGGAAGCAGGACTAATGTTGGTAGGGCCTGGATTGGGATGTATATCACCATCTTGTAGGAGGTGTAGGTGTAGTCTATATGTGTGGATTAGAGAAGGGTTCAGTATATTATGTCCTCTCTTGATAAGGTGGTGTTTGTAGTTAATATGGGTGACTCTATGATACTTTAGGAGGAAATAGTTGGTAGTGGATGTTATGGTTATGTGTTTAAGGCTAGTTGGTAAAGCAGGAGGGGATGTTTGTTTTTTGGGCTGGTGGAAGCTAGAGTAACTGAGATGTTCATAGGCAGTTAGGGTGTAAGGAATGCAAAGGAAAGGAAGTATTGAAAATAGAAGTAGTGTTTTGAGGTAAGGTGATAAGGATAGAATAGGCATAGTGCTTCTAAAGTAGAGGGTGGAGTGTGGAAGGGCGAAGTGTATGTTAAGATAGCAGGAGTGTCTTAGAAGATGGAAACCTATAATGAGATTGTGGGATGGGATTGGTTAATGGTGTAAGTGGGTGTGGTTAGGGAGGTATAAGGTCAGATGCAGTGGGGGTGGGTGGGAATTGGGGGTAGGGGAGCAGAGTGAGCCCGCAGGGCGAACGGAGCGGGTAGAGCTAAGTAAAAGAAGAAGACCTGAGGAAAACAATTAGTGGAATGCTGACTACTAGAGGTAAGTTAGGAGGAGGTAGCTGAAGGAAGAAATATAGGTAATGATTGTTTGAGTAGGTTGGGTAGATAAGAGAATTATGGTGAATATAAAAGGGGAAAGTGGGACAGAATGAAACGAGTAAGGCAAAACTAATTACCTAAGAGATTCTATTCAGAAGCTGAAGGCTAGGTGTACTGGGAAAAGGGTGCCCTCTAGTGGGTACACACTGAACTGCTGCAGTAGCTCGAGGGGGGAAAAGTAGGTTTAGGAGTAAGGGTGGGAAGAGTGAAGTCAAGTGCAGGAGCAACAAGAGGGAAGGGATGAAGTTAGAGGAGTACAGAGTAGTAATGCTGCTGGCTATCCAGGCAGGGAAGGGACAGTTACTACCTACTTAGTATGGAAAAATATCTTTTACAAACAGTAACAAACATACTTTCTGGCTTCCTTGAAGGGATGAGTTCTGGGAGAAGATAGCCTCTTTTCCTTGATTTTAGGAAGAGAAAGCAGGAGTTATTTAAAGCAGGGACCCAGGGTCTTCAAGTAGGGCAGGTTTATCAACCCTAAAGCAGGACAAGCAGCTAGACAGGTTTCTGGCTTCCTTGAAGGGATGAGTTCTGGGAGAAGTTAGCCTCTTTTCCTTGATTTTAGGAAGAGAAAGCAGGAATTATTTAATGCAGGGACCCAGGGTCTTCAGGTAGGGCAGGTTATCAACCCTAAAGCAGGACAGGCAGCTAGGCAGGTTTCTGGCTTCCTTGAAGGGATGAGCTTCCTTGAAGGGATGAGTTCTGGGAGAAGATAGCCTATTTTCCTTGATTTTAGGAAGAGAAAGCAGGAATTATTTAATGCAGGGACCCAGGGTCTTCAGGTAGGGCAGGTTATCAACCCTAAAGCAGGACAGGCAGCTAGGCAGGAATAGGTAGGTAGGTAGCTAGAGCCCAGGATGCACAGCAGCCAAGAGTTAGTCAAGGAGTTAAAGATGGCGCCTCGGAAGACAGGGTATCAAGTGACAAAGTAATAAATAAGGCAGGAAACATCCACAGTAGGCACTCCATCAGGGAGAAAGTCTCAGGAACAGATACCCTGATATTCAGAAATTATACCAAGGCTAAACGACTAAAATTGAACACTGCTTCTATCAGGCCTGGTGACACACAAGTCTACATACTGGCCAGCCTGAAACAGGACCTGTCAAACGCCCTACAGAGGCTATACAATATCAGCCTCCAAACAGGTTCCGTTCCACATGAATGCAGGACAACAGTCATCTCCTTGCACAATGGTGACGTGTCAATGGACCTGGATAATTATAAATCTATATGTCTGACCAGCCCAATCTCTACAGATAGGTAGACAATTGTTATGGAATTAATAAATAAGGGCATAAATAACCTACAAACTCTTGACCCAAGACAGTTTGGTTTTGCCAAGGGCAGATCCTGCCTGCTTATCCTGGTTGATATCTTCAAAAAGGTTAATGAAGCAACGGATGAGGGAAAAGTGGTACTCACTGCATATCTATACCTCAAAAAGGAATCTGACACCATCCTTTATCAAATTATCACTTAATACATAGGCAAACAAACATTAACCACACTCAAGTATATTGCTGATGAACTCTCCCAGCTTAACGTTCATATCTATATGTAACTTGTTGGATGGCTAACTGGCTCACAAAAACAACACATGAAATTAAGGTAGGCAGTTCTACCTCCTCCAAAAGACCTGTCACTAGTGTTGGACCACAGGGTTTAGTCCTTGGGTCACTCCTCTTTGGCATTTACTTCTCATAAGTCAAAGCTAATGTTAAGGGTTTATGGCTGCAAACTTGATGTCATCACAAGCTCTCCAGGGGACACCAAAATCCTCTATGAGGGCCTTTTCCAAACAAATAGCTAGTGTCATAACCATGGACTAAAACTAAATGCTAAAAAAAATGTGTAATAGTTATAGGGTACATCATGCTTGCCAAAGGAAACTATCACATTTTCAAGACACAGCTGAAAAATTAATTTGGTAGTTAGGGATGTGGTAACCTATATGGACCACAAGCTGTCCTTCAATCAATCACCATGTATCCACTACTGAAAGAATGTCCTTTTTCATTGTGCACCCTATTAGTAAGGGTATAGCATCTAGGTCCAGTGATGTGATCATGCCACTGTATTCAGAACTTATTTGGCCAATCATTGAGTATGATTCCCACTTTGGTATGTACCTGTCCAAACACTTAATACAACTTGAATGATCAAAACACCTTTTCACCAAGAAAATCAAGGGCCTACATCATAAAAACTACACTGATCGTCTCAAAGCTTCATCCCTCTTGTTATTATCATATAGGCTACCAAAGGGTGATCTTTGCCTCGCTTACATAGTTAACAGAGCCTATCCTCTCAGATCTACTGCACATCTTCAAGTCCAATGGTGGCATAAATATCCCACTTAAGAGATCTTAATTTCTTCTATGACATAAATAGAACATGTTGGAAGGGCAGATACATATCACACAGGACATCACTTCTTTGGAATTGTCTTCTTCTCCACATACAGCAAAGTACTTCCTCTTAATCTATTCAAAGTAATCTAGATGAATGGGTGGGAAACCACAAATTCACCTCTAATTTAGTACCTTGTCCCTTACAGATAGGGCTAACATAAATGTTCTGCTGGCTCTGGGTTATTGGTACTTAAATTACAAGGGATAACAATTTCATGGTAACGAAGGACAAGGCCTCTAAAGCATCCTCATAGATCAATAGCCTAATAAGTACCTATGATCCAAATGAGCACATGGACATGGCTGGGTCATGGTCCACAGCACTAAAAGTTATTTCTTCATTTATCTATTCTTTGTTGACCAGGTTAGTCCCACTAGGGCAGTGGCTCTTTGCAGGGAAAACCCTAGGTGGTAGTCGTACTGACTAGGGGAAATTTGGCTAGTTGTTGGGGAAATCTTATGAACAACAAACTAGAAAATGAGATATTTACTCAGTCCTGACATTATTCATCTTGACTAAACAGATAAAACTATTACTTTACTACTTTATCTAATAATATGTTGGCAAACAATAGTAAAGTTGGGGAAATCACTGATATACACACAAACCAACTCCCAGCTAGTCTTGATGCTACTAAATCCACTCCAGACAAGATTTACACAAATTAACTCATCTCTACCTAAAAAATAAAAATGTTCTGTTGACACTGTACTCCAACTCTGTCTCAAGAAAATGGAACTCAGTTCAAGTGTCTCTGATTCAATCAAAACCCTAACTGCTTTTAAAGCCAAACTAAAGGAATATCTTGAAAAAGACAAGTTTTGCTCTTGTGTTTCCCCTGGTTAAACCATCTGTATTAACCTAGACCACAAAGCCATGCATTAGACCACAAAGCCATGCATTACATCGTCTTGAAGTGAATTTTATCAGCCTTAACTCGCTTAAAGATTATATTTTCTGCTGTATTTACTACACTGTATTGTATAACCTTAGAACTGTCAAATGTTTATACTATTTTGATAACTGAACTGTGTATCCTATGAACTGTCAAATATCTGTAATGTTTTTATTATTAAACTGTACTGTTATCAGTGTTATTTTCTTGGAGCTATTCTCCCCGTCCCTCTGCTGAAAATGAGTTTTGTGCCCAGTCAGACTTTCCTGTTTGACAAATGCAATAAATAAAGTTGTATTAGAAGTGACAATCTTAACCCTGGTCCAGCTAACACATTGTAAATTTATACTTGACAATAACAATTCTGCAATAAATACATGATTAAAAATATGCTATATTAATGCAAGCTATATGAGCAACATGTGATAGTCTGAATGCATGGATTAAGGATGTTGATCCTGATTGTTTCTGGCATTACTAAAACAATGCTGAAGCTATATACTTGTCCTTCATCTTTTATTAGAAACAGCTACACCTTAATTTAGAACTAAACACTTGGGAATAAATTCAGTGCTGGTGGTGTTTTTGTTAAATTATAATAAACTTACTGCCTAATTCTTCTCAATTCCTTATCATCTCCTTGGGAGTCATACAAATCTAGGCATTACAACAAAATAAATCCCCCACTATCAATGCAAAAATCTTTAAAGAAAACCAGCATCCACCTTTTTCCTGAAAATGGGACAACCAGTGGCAAGCCCAAAGAGCTCTGATATAGTGGAACTGCACGATGAAGCCATAGTAGGAAGAGGAGCAGAAGATGGGGAGAGAAGATCAAATGTTACCCAATCACAATTCTGCTGACACTTAAAGATGGCTCACCTGTCCAGGGAAACTGGGATTGACACATACACATCCCAACAGCAAGTCCAAACTAGAGTCTAAACTGCAGCACAGAGGTCAGTGAAGACCAACCCAGGAGGTTTCCAAATGGCACACACAATGAGAATATCAAAGGATACTTGGATTATCAGCAGACATACTTTCTTCTCTGCACAGGAAGGCCTCCCACTGCTCAACAGTCATACTGGAATATTGCTTCTATTCAGCAAGCACCCCAGTGAAAACAGAATATGAGGAAGCAGGGGAAAAGGATGCCAAACTCAATAGTGCTTAGAAAAGAATACAAAAAAGATACTTGGTCTTGCTGTTAGGATAGGATAGGGAAAAGGTCTTCCCTTCTTCTTGGAGGACATCAAGAAGATTGCCAGGTTTGTCTTCTTAAGAATGCCCTTAATATAGAACTGAAGGCCAGACTTTGACTGATGGAAAGAATAAGCTGAACTAAATGATCCATCAAGACAGCCTTTTTTGCTACAGAATAATATTTTCCAAGTCTGTTTTTATCCCACACCCTTGCATGACAGCAATTTCCATTTATTTGTCTTCAGTTTTTATTACTGCTGCAAGATCCAGTGTGGTAGAATCTCATAACAGCAGAAAGGGACCTTGCAGCATATTGATAGAGAGAGGGTGGTGACAGCTAGGAATGAGGTGTCATTCTAGGCGATGACACAAAGAATGGTGGTAGGGAGCTCCCTGGAAAAACCTAACTCCTTCCATAAGTAGACATCAGTGATGTGTAATATGTCACTCTTACTCCTCTGTAAATGTGCTCCCACACTGCTTACTTAACATATTGTACGTGTACTCCTCATACCAAGTCCCTGACCTTGACCAGGGTATGCTCCTTAAGCAGAAAAATGTACCCACACACCCTCAAAACAATGGAGGAGGAATGACTGCTGCTCAGTGCCTACTTGCCCCACTAAAGCTGTCTGAATCTTAAGTTACTAGTCAAACTCAGGTCAGTGGTGGTGCAGTTGCAGTATGCCAATAGCCTGACCTGGAAATTCTTAAAATTAAAAAATGGCATTTAACTTTTCTACCCCATCTTTGTGGAATGGGCCACCAAGCTTTCCACTTGAGCTCCTTCCATCATAAGCATGTAAGGATGATTCAAAGGTACTCCAAAGATCAGAAAGCAGCAGTAAATGCCTCCTGTGTGACCAATGAAAATCTCTGGTAACATTATACATTTCTAAATGCATTGTATTATTATTTCAGTTAAAAACTGTACTATACTTTTCACTGGCACTTTATACCTAGTTTCTGGGCATAAGTGACTTCTCTTGCATTACAATATATTTTTGCTGAATGTGGGAATACTAAAATATACACTGCACAAAACTTTAACAAGTCTTGCAATGTAATTCTCCACTTTCCTTCTGTAAACAGTTTTAATGCCTTTTATGTGTTAGCCAAGACAGTGGTGTGTTAGATAATTTTATGACCTCACTGCATCACATGCCTTTGGCTTAGGGCAGATCATTTAGTTTCGGTACCTATGTGTACATTTTCATCTACCCCACTTTCTTTCTCACTTTCACAAGGAAAACTTCAGGGACACTGAAAGTGGTATATCTGGTGTGCTCCCACTGATGCAGTTTTCAAATAAATAAATATAATTTTACTAATCTACAAAAATGATGTGTGAGGGTATGTGTACATCAGTTCACTACTGTAAAGTAAGAAGTTCATATAAGCATTCATAATGTAAATGAAAGTTACTCTTTACAAAGCTCCAGCTGCTAAGAGTCTCAAAAACATGGCAAAAAAAGCATGGAATTCCACTTGGTGGACCAGTTTAAAATGCACGACACACAGCACAGCTGTGTCCTTGTGCCGTGGAACACATCTGCAAGATTGTCATGTTGTGCTTTTCGCTAGGCAAAGCATTTTTAGTTAACGTGATAGAACAAAATATATGTTTTTAATCCTTAGAGAATACAGTACTGCACTCAATTCTTTCAAATGCAAAGAAAGTTTGTCAAGGAAATTTAACACAAAAAATCATTGCAAGGTTTACGCCTTCAGACTGCACAGAGCTTTATAATAGCAGAAAACAATTATGCTATTTTCAGATGCTGTCAGGCTGCATTTATGAAATAACTGTTACGTTTTGGAACATGTATACATAAGCTCTTAAAACAATCTGCCACTGAAGCTAGTTCTGGTGCAGCAGGTGTTTTAACACTGAAATATCATATATGTGAACATCTGGGAGGGCAGAAAGAAACTGGGTTAACACGCCTGAGATTACCTGACTGTGTCCTGTATTTAGTCACTGACTGGCACACAGAGAAAGAAATGAACTGCAGCAGTAGTACAAGCCTGGAGACTTATTAGTCAGGAAGCTGCTGCCAAAGGTAAGGAGAGTAGATGTCCCAAGAGTTCATAACTCCAGCAGTCTGCAGTGCCCTCAGAGACTCAGCTGGAAATCCCTTAATACAATGTGCCCTTCATTTCTTTTTGCTACTGGACATCTATAAGCATTTAAGAATATATTTTTTCAGCAGTTGCCTACTGACTGGCTTATACCGAAGAAAACGGTCCAAAACACATTTGCATAAATATATAATATACTTACGCAGCTTTGAAGAACCTTAATATGAAAATGCTTCCTGTTTCTTCAAGACCTGCTTACATTACCAGCTCTTGAGTGAAGTACATGTTCAATTTAAACTTTTAAATGTTTAAACTGGTTTACAGCAGACCTCCTTCAGCCATGACTCAGTCCTAGACTGGCTGGCAAAAATCAATGTGTACTGCCTTGCTTATAGCACTGTTATACTAATTAATTACTCAGTCACCTTCCCAAACATTCCGAAATTAAGGAAACGTACATTTACTGAAAAGGCTAAAAAAAAAAACACTACTTTACACAGAAAAGTCAAGAGAGGATAATTATTGCAAAGTACATTGGTTTATAATCTATTCTGTGATGTAGCAAAACTGTGCAGGTTTACTACCTTCCTTCACCCTGGCAACCTGGGATAGATAGATAAATAACTAAATTAAATTGCAATAAATAAATAAAACCTGAATCCATTTCTAAATACTACTAAGATAACCTCTTATGCTTTGTGCTAAAGTTGGTGTGTTGTCTTAAACAACTTAAAAAGCTTCTGACACTGCAGCAAACGGTACCCATCATTAAAATTAATACATAAAAAAATGTGCTTCACTCATGAACAGATGGTCATGGATGTAAACTGCAGTGTAGTCATAGCTGCTGAGAAATCTTACAAAGCATAACTTAAAAATGAAGGCACTGAGATCATGTAATAATATGCAGTTTGATAATTTCTAAACTGTCACGACATCTGATCCATCATTTCCAAACTATCACCACATCTGATCCATTTAATAACACTAATAATTGATTTAAAAGACATGCACAGAGGATTTGACAAATGTGTTTCTTGACAAGTGCACATATGGCACTGAGCCTAGCATTACTAACTTTTTTGCTTAATCAGTCAACAGCCATGCAACTGAAAAATGCAGAGTTCAGGAAAGGCTTAGAGAAGACATCTACATATTTTAAAAATGAAAGCAGATACTGAATTTAAGAGCAAGTAGCTTTCCTATTTCAGAGTGGAAATGCCATCAAATCTGTGCAGACAGCATGCAAAGCATTTAAACATGAAACCACCTTACATCACTTGCAGTTAGTTCAAGGATAACAGAAAACATTCATAGCAATTGCCCATCATCATAGGTCTATAACATAAACCAAGATTAGGAAAGCATGCATCTGATGTAACTTATTACCATAATTGCTCGTTTTCAAAATAGGCCTCTGTGAAGAGGGACTAAGACTCTGACGTATATCTGTAAAAGCCATAAAAAACAATGCAGATGAAAATTGACCTCACAAGAATGCAACCCACAACAGCAGGCAATACAGGTTACATATTTCTGGGAGACTAACTCATCTTACACAGGAACAGAGAGTTTGGCTCTGTTTAGGCCAAGATGACGATGCACTACAACCCACTGAAACAGAACTTGCACTTTTATTTATAATGCAATACAACCCACTGAGCTAGAATATGTATTTTCTTATGGGCAAGCCTTGTCTTTATAATCAGACTACGTGGAGATCAGTGTGCTGATTTACAAACTAGCAGTGACATCAGCCAAATGGAATAAGCATCAGTGTAGCACTTGTCATCAGAAAGAAAGTACATATGTTGCCCCCTTTAAATTCTTTATTCTGTTCCTAACTTATTTATTTAATTAAAACATTAAAGAGGTATCACAATATGCCATCATTTCGTAAGAATTAACCTGAAGCAGAATAAGGTTCACCTTTAGGCCTTGGTGCCCGTTTTCTCCGATCTCGGAATGCAGCACCGGATTGCAGAGCCTCTAGCAGACTATCCATCACTCCAGTCTCATCACCTTCTGTGGAAAGAAAGACAGGGAATTCTGTTCAGCCCTGAGGGTTATTACAGCAATGGCAAAGATTACATGTGGGAAAGGGTCATTATGACTTGACAAAATCCAGCAATTAAAAAAAAAAAAAAAAAAAAAGACAAGCGTTTAAGTTAGTTATAAATCAGTGCACAGTTAGTGAAATCAGGTTTGGTTGTAGTTTTGACACTGCCCACTAAAAAAAGACCAAACTTCAACTGATTCTCCTTAGGCCATTGCGTTTTATAGGGTTTTTATAGGGAAAAGGAACAATAAGTGAATGCAATATGATCTTAACTGCAGAATCCTTTCATCTGCGAACCTGTAATGGAACCATTAACAATCATAAATCACATTTCCCTTGCAGAAAGTAGTCATTTTCAGGAGGTCTACAAAGAACAAGCATCTTAATAAATGGATTTTTTTTAAACCTTTTTTTGTGGATCCCAAGGGTTCCTGACAGAGTCCATGTTATACCTGCTGATGATTTATGCTAGGATTTTTAAGGGACCTACTTTGTGAGACAGACTATGGTTACTCTATTTCCCAAAACTGATTTGTCAAATTAGACAAGCCAAATAGACTTCTTGTAAAACAGGCTCATTCAGCTGCCCTATATAATGCACAAAGAACAGCACCGAATGGAAGTCATCTCAGTACTGTAAGCCTGTTGTAATGATAAATTATAAATATGTTTGAGGAATTCCACAGGCAATTAAAGCAGTACCAAAGCACATCAACCCACCCACTAAAAGTCACACAGTGGGAACCAGATTTATTAATACTTTTACTAGATTGTTTTCTTTATAAATAAGATGTGTTTAGTCATATGAAAAGTCTTCGTTTAATTATTAGAAATGGAGTTTCTGGTGAATGCAGTGCTAAAATTGTACAACACGAAGCTATTCATGTTGGAAACAATGGCTAGGGAAGACTGTAAGATAACCTCTGCTTCTGAGTAAACAGAGACCTGTGTAGACAACTTTATATTTCAAGCAACTGATCAAAAATCAATATCTGTCATGAAAACCTTGTGATAAAGTTTATGTCTGAATGAAACATGAACAGGGAATAATGGTCTTGCATGGTACTGATATGACACTGTACAACCAAGAAGTAATTTTAATCATGATGATCCTGAAAGAATGAAAGTATATAAGCGTATTGTATGACACCCTCATGATACCAGAATGCCTTCTGAGAAAGGCATGATGGAAGAATATCTAAAGAGGAAATTTACTGAAAATGCCTACCTGTGTTGTAAAGTACTTCATGTAGGCAAGGAGTCCAGCTGAAGCCTACCAAAGGGACTCACTACTTTAAGTGGCAATTAGCTACCTTTACACTGACCCCAACTGCTAAATATACTATCTGTTGTAAGAATTTTGTGGTGCTGTCCTATAACTTAAGTAAACGTATACAGGCTGTTTTGTTGACTTTTCCAGTGCAAATATCTGAAATGTCAGTGGGTCAAATTAATATTCAGTGAATATAGCATGAATCATGTTCATGTAATCAGTGGCCTGCATAGTTATATTAACAGAAAAATAAACAAACACGCTGGACATGAAAGAATCTCAACGTACAATTTCAGAAAGTCCTGCGCATACCAGGACACAAAACAGGCAGTAGCATTCTTTGCCACAAATCTGTAAAAATCCATCTTTACCAACAAAAGAGAAGTATTATTGAAATAAACACCATGTAACACAAACTAAGTTTGAAAGGCAACCTCATGCACCTGTAGGCACTTGCCTCCCTACAGCAAAAAAACTCAGCTACCTCTCAGACCAGATTACATCACAGAATAAAGATATATTAAAAAAAAAAAAGAAAGTTTCTACAGATTAAAAAGTATTACTGTTAATAGACTACACTTGTTAAACAAGCAACTGTTAAGGAAAACAGTCTATAGAATAAAAGGTTAATACATTTCATCATGACATTTTTCTACTTCTCTGTGTGCATGTCCTCTCTCTCATAAAGATTATGAGGCCACCCTTAAAGCAGTCACTGTTTTATGCCTCGCAAAAGGCATTACTGGCATTTTAAAAGGAAGTAGGTCCATCAAGAGAGGGAACAAAAGCATTTAAAAAAATGTATCTGTATAAAGCCTAGAATGGGTCACCTTCAGAATATCGAAAGCTCATATTATAGAATCACACTTCATCGAGACAAATCCATCGAATCTTCAGTTCACTGAACTCCCGTAACAGTGAAAATCAACCCCAGGGAAAGAACCACTTGGCCACCATGGTGAACCTTGCCCTTTCCCCACTGTAGTGCAATCTTGGAGTTGGTATATTTAGTTTGGGGGGAGGGCCCCACTTTGAGAGTTTTTTTTGTTTCGCTGTTTGTTGTTCTGCCCTAGTGGTCGAGTGGTTCTTTTCCCGGGGTTCATTTTTGTTGTTCCAGGTGTTCGAACTGAAGATTTGATGGATTCATCTTGATGAAGTGGGATTCAATAATGTGAGGATTTGATATTTTGAAGGGGATCTGCCTAGAATAGATCCCAGTTGTTTTTTTTAGTATACTCTCATTGTAATTAGTAGTACTGGAGTCCTTGAACTGTGTACACAATACTGTGGAACAAATTATCTTTATTTATTTTATTGTTTTTTTTTTTTTTTAACAACACAACTTCAGGTAAAGAAAACAAATCAGTTCTGTAACTGAAAAAAAAGAATAATCATCTACAAATGCACTTTAGAAAATGTAAACAGTGCCCATGATCCCTGCTGATAGTGGGACTACAAAGATGCGACTTGCTGGACAGATTTATGATAAACCGCCTCCCAACCTTAATTTCTCCAAATGTCTAGGAGTTTTGAATGCTATGTCTGGAAATGATCCATTTCATGAAGCACTATGGATTCATTTTCTTTAATATCTGCCATGAATGTACTCCTCCAGACTCAGAATAACCTAGACTGCCTCTCCCTGTAGTTCATACGGTGGTACCTGTATGGGTATCATATTTAAATATGGTGCTGGAAATTCTTTATTAGCTCAGCATCTCACAGAAGAACTGCACCTACCTGGGTGTTTTTGTTCCACACTTCTCTGGCTTCTTCCTGCAAGTCTTTATTTTCTCTCTCTTAGAGTAGACTGCAGGGGTCACTAGGTACGGATATTTTAATGAGCAGAGCTAACAATTCCATTTTTTCCTTTAACTATAATATCCAATCTTTGTTTCTAGTTTCTTAAGGATGCTTTGAAATTAGATTTTGCATGTCAAAAGTAGGATTTTTTTGGTGTGTGTGCGCGCGCACACACTTTTTTTTCTTGTGGGGAGGGATGTGAGTGTAAATTTTATTTCTTAAGAGGAGGGATAGCAGTCTATAACTGTAAATCCCACACCACTTAATTAGAGTCAAGGAGGGTAACATCTTGGGAGAAGTGCATGTTTTACTTATCCCCACTCCAGAACACATTTTGTAGTTATTTAGCAAAAAGGTGTAACGTGCAGATCTACATGAGAAATACTGCACAGACACAGAACAGAAACAGTATTCAAAAATGTGAGCTGTATATCTTTTAAATAAAAAAGGCTAAGAAAGCAGATGGGAATTATATTGTATGCTGATGCCCTGGTATCACTGCTAGAGAATATGTGAGCCCAGAAACAGGCACAATTACAAAGACAGCAGTGTGTTCGGAAAATGAGATGTGTTGCTACCTTGAGAAAGTTCTGACTGATGAAATGCAAAACGTAACAAGCTATGTGCTGCACCTTATAGCAATCCAGTATACAGACAAGTGGCAGGTACGGCAATGATAACAGGAAACCGCAGTGCAGGAATTCTAGCCGATTCGTACAACTCCATATAATAAAGACAATGTTGTTTCTAGGTTTCGGAAATGAGGCCATGCAAGCAAGGTCAGTAAGGTAACCATCAATTTTACATTAAATTCTGGGCTTTTACATTAGGAAGAAAATTTGGGGCAATAGTTTAAAAAAAAAAAAGAGGTCATTACTCATGCAGAAAATCAAGCAGGTAGGTGCTCTGGGATATATTACATCATCCTCCAACTATAAAGGAAAACACAAGAGCTTAAAAAAAAGTGTGACAAAAGATCTGGGCATTGTCACAGATTTGCAAATTTATCTATGTTGTTCTCTTTATCTCATTCCCTCTCTTTTTATATACATAAAGATTGAAATTTGTTGGCTAGGTTAGTGGACTGTTCGAAATGGAGTCATTTCAGCCACAGCCCAACTTATAAACAATGAACAACACTGTAGCAAAATGAGCATCTATGTAGCTGGGATACATAAACAACAATTACATTAAGGTATAGATTTTTGTAGTGCATAGAGTGTGATTATGCTCCGCTATTCAGAAAAACACAAATCAGTTAACTGCCAGAGTAGTGTGAGGTCAAACTTATCAAATGTTAAGCATTCCTGCTTATGTAATTAAGGTCGGGTCTACCACTCAGTAGTAAAATCTGCCTGTACCGACTAGCAAATGACAGCAGCAGAAAAAAACATTTATTCGTGTCTGCTGTCTGTACCGTTAACATGTCCCTAACTTCCTGTAAAAAATTAGAAAGTTGCTAGACTAACAGAATGTGTTTGACTGCATAATGTGAAGGATATGAAGTTTGAAACTCAAATATATGCCATTATTTAGTGACTTCAATCCTCAGTGGTTTGTCTGAAAACCACAGATTTTATGAGGAACAAACAAAAAAATATGAAGCAATAATCTGGATGTAAATCTATACAGTAGAGAGGCATGAAACTAACTGCAAATGTGACGGACGGTGTTATACTGCCTTTCTGACGAGCAGCCAATAAGTGATTTACGGCTTTGAAAGTCAACAAAACTCTTACCAATTTTTTTTCCAAGTTCCATGCATTACAAAGAATTATGATCATCTCACTTATCATAACCCTGTATTGTGCTCTCAACATGGTTGCCAAGATTCACCTCTCAAGCAAGAACAATAACCAGGTTATGAGCGGTGAGCCACTAATAATACTCTATGTTATGCATAAGAAATACAAACAATTCTGATGGAATTACAAACGTCATAAAACAGATATAAGCAATGAAGATAAAAAATGATACAAGACTGATACACAATATGTAAAGGGAAGCACTGTCAGTAGCTGAGAGAGAGAGGTCACCCATACATACAAAACATAAATATATGTATGCACATAATATGTAGGAATTCTTTAACCAAAGTCACGAACCCAGCATGAACAGAAATGTAGAAGTCATAAAGAACCACAAGTTTTCAGTGAAATAACACAGTCAAGAAGTGAACTATCGCACAATCAAATGAATAGCACACTCGGAGAAATCTAATCTTTCCTGCAGACAAGACGTGTTCAACACAGTTGGTCCTCCCACCGATAAACCGGGGTCACCTGAGGCTCAAATGTTAAATAAATCACATCCCTTTCCTGAGTCTTCCCTGTCTAGGACACTTAAAGTGCAACTGTGTAGGAACTCACCATAACAGACGTTTAACCAATGTTGCAGTAGTTCTTACTACTGGGACTTCAGCCACAAATGTCCTGGCACTAGATCTGATTTCAGAGCACAGCACCTTTCCCCACCAATGCCAGGCAGATATTCTCCCCCGCCTCTACATCAAGAAATTCCCAGTTATAAGCTAGCATCTGCCCATGCCACTTTAAAACATTCTTACCGAGAGCGACCACAAGGTATCCACCCTGCTAGCCCTAAAGAAGATCCAGAAGATCCTTTTAAAGCAGTGATTATATATATATATATATATATATATATATATATATATATATATATATATATATATATATATACTTCTTAGTTCAAAGATTTAAAAAAAATAGGGTTACTCAAGGCTATCTAGACCAGAGGACCTGAGAGAGGAGAGGGGGCACTTTCATAGGGATAGAATGACCAAGATGAGAATCAGAGTTGGTGGGAGGGAATCACTACTGCATCAGTGATTGACTTGAACATCTACTGTTATATAAATTCCTATGCAATTGTACTCTATTCTTTGTAAAGATTACTGCTGCAGTAGACCCTACTATTGGACTGATTCCAATATAAGAGCACAGTGGTAGGGCTGGACATCAACAAGCTCTGCAGAATGGCAGTTGCAAACATAGCACTACCCTTGGAAACCATGTCAAGTCTACAGTACTTGGATAAATGTGGGCCAATGACTAGACAGCTGCCTCAAGAATAGCCTGTGCACTCATCCCCCTCAGAAAAGCCACAGTAGCTGCTTTAACCCCCTACTGCTGTGGGCTTTCATTTCCCTTCCAATTTCTTTCCATGATGACAGCAGCAGAAATAAATGCAATGTGAAAAACACTTAGAAACCATCTGCTTAGAAACTGCTTAACTTCCTTCCTCAATGTAAATGTCACAAATAATTGAGCTGAAGTTTTAATGTGCTGTTTTTATCTAGGCTATCTCATCTGTATGTTTATGTCGAAGGAATGAAGGACGTTTTATCCCTTTTTTGAGTGGTTAGGGAAGAAAACAGGGAACTGGATAGTTTGGTTGAGGGCCAACTCAGTCACTACTTTGGAATAACTATGGGTTTGATTGTGAGACCGACTCTTATCCATATGAAAGACTGAAAAGGGCTCTCTGCACAAGGGCCTGTAATTCTGAAATCCTCCTAGCTAAAGTGATGTCTGTTAAATATATGATGAATATCAGATGAAAGACTCCTTTCAGGAAGTGTTTAAAAGGCTTCAGAGATGTTGGGTGTTCTATAGGCATGCAGGCTGAGATAACTGTGTGATGTACCTTTAGAGAGATGCACTCCGGGCATGAACTGAACAGTTTACTTCAGTAGTGCAGAATCATCAGCTGTGCTAGAGTTCTGATCCTTCTTTGACACCACAGGGAGCTCCTCTGTTTTGGTTAAGTATTTTTTTCTTGAGGTAGGTTTCCCAACCTCCTTAAGTATGGTCAGTATGTATACCAAGAGCATCATTTAGTGCTTAGCCACATCACTGGATCTGGTCTAATAATTTTGTCTTCAGATTTCCATCAGACACCTCTCTAAAATTCTCTTTCATCTGGCTTGTCAACAATTTGAAACTTGGTCATGTCTGCTTGACAGTTAATGGCTCTGAAAGCTACAATGTCAGCTGTGTGCACTTTCTTCTGAAATCCGTACTGGGAGCAGGCACCAGTTTTGACTCCTCATCTGGATCTACAAACACTGATGGATCTGATACAGCTAACCAGAAAGCAAACTAATTGTGAGTAAATGGGAAATAGGTTAGGTATAATGAAAAATTAGGGGGGATATGGGAAAAAAAAGAATAGCTAGTGACAACTTGAAGTAAGTGTTTGTGTGGTCTACATTGCTCTGAATATCACATCTCTAAATTTAATTTTGATTTGAAGCTCCTGATTTAGGTTTTGATCACTTCTATTTTGTATCTTATTCTAGTATTACATTTGTTTTGTTTTAAGTTTTCTGTTCTGTTGGAGTTTTAAGAGTTCTTGGCTACGGTCAGTTAAAAGTTACCAACAAATTCCTTTGCAAACTGTGAATGGCATCAGTTAATTAGTGGGGGGAGCTGAGAAACAGAATTGCTCTTTATTTAGAAATATCTGTAGTTAGCTGAAGTGTTTTTGCGGTCTGCATTGCTCTGAATATCTATAAAACAAAAATTGCACTGGGTGTAACAAAAAACAACCAAGAATCAAAAACACACTGTGCCAACAGAGGAACAACTCAAACTCCAATAGAGTAGAAAAGTTTAATCGCCGTTTTCGTAAAAACTTCTTCAGAATGAATAAACAGTAAATTCAAAACTGTTAAAATACACTTAAATCAATTAAAAAACACCAATCATTCAATTAACAAGATTGTTTAATTGGTTTTAATTGATTTAAGTGTATTTAAACAGTTTTGATTTTACTGCATATTCATTCTGAAGACGTTTTTACGAAAGCGGTGATTAAACTTTTCTACGCTATTGGAGTTTGAGTTGTTCCTCTGTTGGCACAGTGTGTTTTTGGTTCTTGATTGCTCTGAATATCACTCATCTCTGCATTTAATTTTGATTTGAAGCTCTTTATTTAAGGTTTGATCACTTCTATTTTGTATCTTATTCTAGTATAACATTTGTTTTATCTGTTCTGTTGGAGTTTGAGTTTCCCCTCCCTTCCACCCAGTCCTTGTTGTGTTCTTAATTTGGTGGCTTTTGAGTTGCCTGTCCCTACTATAAATCTCATTTTGGACACTCCTCCCAGTCCCATCTCATCAGCTTATTCCACTGAATAGAGAGAGATCATTTGGGAAGTCCCACCCCCTTAGTTTCTCAACCTTGAATTATCGTGTTTCATCCCTTCCCACTTAACTTAAAAAAAAAATGCACTTTATTCATCTGCTTTTACTGTATTTGTGTTTCATCCTACTTTATTACTTTATTTTGCTTCTGCTGCTTGTTCCTAAAAGTACTCAATTGCATTTATTCTGCTGCATTTGTTACTGCTTGTTAGTAGCTTGATTAAATTGTAACTGTTATTCTAAATGTATTTATCTATTTATTTATTTAACATTTGTTAACCGGGAAAGTCTGACTTGGAACAAAGCCAATTTTCAGCGGAGGCCCAGGGAGAAATGTACCAGATGCATGTCTTTGTAACGTGGGGGGAAACCAGAGCACCCAGAGGAAACCCACACGAACGCAGGGAGGACATGCAGACTCCACACAAAAGGCACCCCAGCCGAGAATCGAACCGGAGAACCTCTTGCTGTGATGTGGCAACGCTACCACTGCACCACTGCGCCATCCAAACTTCCTTTTGCTTTTTTTTACTTTGCGTCCTTTTGGTTTAAGCACTTGGGCTTCAGGCCAGTTGTTTTACATTAAGAAAGTTTGTGGTCTATACTCTTGTGGCTGGAAAGGTAGCTTACATTCTTTTGTAAGGAGTTGGGAATTGCTGGTTGAAGGCTTAGTGTCTGTTATTCAAAACTTATCTTAGTTCTGGTTTAAGCACTTGGGCTTCAGGCCAGTTATTTTACATTAAGAAGGTTTGTGGTCTGCACTCTTGCGGGAGGACAGAGTAGATTCTGCCATTCTGAGCTGGCAATTGCTGGTTGACGGCTTATTGTGCCTGCTTATTTTTACAGTTTCTTTCTGAAACTGGTGTGCCTTGTTTGCTGTAGCACAGACTAGATTCAGACCTGCAAAATCTAACTCTGTTTGTATAACTTGAGCACTAGTCCAGGCCATCTTTTTGTTGTAAGGGTTCCCCTGCACCCTAGTAGAGGGAGTGTGCAGTTAGAACATGTCTGAGTGAACACTGCTGGAACAGGGTTCAGTTTTGATCATTTTTATTGGTTAATTTGTTTAAATCAGTTTGTGCTTGTTTGCTACTGTTATATTTAAGTGTGTATCTGTTCTCCTGTGTTAAATCTACCTAAACAGAGTTTAAATATCTTTAGCATAGTCTGGTCACAGGTTTTGCTGTATTCAGATCTATTTGTGTGATTCCTGTGTTTCCTGCTACACCATCGTGTGTTAGCCAGGACCTGCCTGCACTTAGTAAGTGAAATAGTTGGAACTGGTCTGGCATAGGGTGTTGAGCTAAGAGCTCAGAGTCAAGGGTTGATTGGTCAATTCCAGTGTTTCTATTTTACGTTCATTTTTGTGGTATTTAAACCCAGCATTTGCGTGGGTTTGTGCCTGTTTTTCATTCATGCCTCATTGCTGGGCTGTTTTAACCTTTTGAGAGGTATCTCGATTGCATTCCTTTCCTTACCAGCACTCCTGTATAAGTAAGGCCCTCACCTGCGGCTACCATTTTGATTTTATCCAGCCCTACTCACAACTATAGGTACACTCCTCAGATAGACCCACTTTACTATCCCTGACCTCTCTTCCACAGATTCTGATAACCATGGACAGACAATTTCCTATGGTTTCTACTGTTAGTCTGGTTGATATGGGCATCCTGGGGCAGTGTAGCAACTGCCTTATGTACACAGAACACTTTACTACTACCACCTAGGAACACAATATGCAAGAGATGCTATTACATTAAGAACCTAGAATCCTTGCTGTCTCAGTCACAAGCCAGTACATCTGGCACTGAGAAGGCTGCCTACACAAACACTATGAACACTACACCTCTACCACCACCCACATCTGTAGAACACACTCCTACATATGCAGGGGTTCTCAACAAAAACATACCTAAACAAAAGAGTCCTACGAAGCAAAAACACACATGCACATCACAACCCACAGCACCAAGCATCACACACAGTACACACGTCTGTGTCTCACAGCCTCTAAGGCCCAGCCACAAACCCAACATACTAGTCATAGGAGACTCTATTGTGAGAAACACAGATGTGACTCTCACCAGGCATGCCAAGAAGAAAGTTACAGTAAGTTGCCTGTCAGGTGCTAGGATCCGCCATATCATGCACCCTCTCAAGTCTCTTAACAACAGGTACTGTTGTGACTCTGTCATAGTCCACGTTGGCGTGAATGACTTGAGACGTACCTCTCTGGACTGTATGAAGAGAGAAATGACTGAGCTTGCTGAATGTGTGTCCCAGGCAGGTACGTCTCTAGCCTTAAGCAGCATCCTACCATCACTCAGAATGATGCCTCAATGTAAACAGAAAATGACTGACTTTAACAATTGGCTAAGTTTCTGGTATCATTCCAAGGGGATCCAGTACCTGACAGCCTAGGAGAACATGACTGACAGACCACGATGCTTTGCCAGAGATGGCCTTCATCCGTCTCCCCTGGGGATTCAGGCAAAGGCTCTTGATTCCCCCATAGTGCCTTTTTAGGCAAAGTCATGAGCACAGAATTACCAACATGAAAAATTCTTATAAAGGAAATTTAAAAGTCATGCTGCTAAACGCTAGGAGTCTTAGCATGAAACTGCACTCATTGCAAGCATTCCTGGCCCTGGAGGATGCTGACATTTGTGCAGTCACCAAAACCTGGTTCAAAGCTGTGGAGAGCACCCCAGCCTTACCAGGTTACTCATCCTATCATACTTTCAGACACCAAATGGAGGGCTGCATAGCCAAAGGAGGTGGAGTTTCAATATTTATCAAAGACACACACACCTCCAGGCTGGTCAAACGGTATGACACACAGGAGACACTCCAAGTGCAGTTAACTGCTGACAAAACATCTATTCAAATCATAGCTAGCTACTGACCCCCAACTATGACTCAGGATGCCCACTCCCACCTATCTGGACTTACTTGAATCCATCAAGATTCAACCATCTACTCTGATCCTGGGTGACTTTAAATACTCAACCATAGAGTGGAAGACCTATTCTAGTGCAAACATGAACGCCCAGAGATTCATCAACTTCGCCAATGCATTGGATCAGCTGGTCGATAGCCCAATGAGAGGTGAAAATATCCTGGACCTGGTCCTAACCAACATGAGTAGCCACTGTAACACCCTTACAGTGTCATCCTCCTTGGTAAGGTCCAACCATAAAGAGATCACTTTTGAAGTCACCATCTCCTCTGATCCCCCCCCCCCCCCAATCAGAGTCAAACGAAAAAACTTTGTCAGAGCTGACTACAATCTCCTGAGAGCAGGTATAAGCAGCTTCACAACCACTGTCCCTTCAGTTACAGCTTAGCACTAATGTCCAAGCCTACACCAAAAAACTATATGAGCACCTACATAGCTGTATGGATTCAGCAATACCCGACTTGACCAAATCATCCTCTTCAAGTAAGAGTAAACCTGTCTGGAAGACAGCAGCAATAAACAAACTCTATAAATAAAAGGAAAAAAAAACTGCTGTCCAGGACCAAGAAGGAGCAGGTACTAAGTTGGAAGCAATCTCTGCTTTGTCTGAACAAGCAAATAAAGTAACTGGTGAAATCCTCTAAGGCTAACTTCGAGTCCAAATTGGCCACATACACTAAGGACAATCTCAGGGCCTTCTTCACATATGTCCGCAATCTCAAAGGTAACACCCAAATCTGCTGTGAACTGGTGATCAATAACATCACATACACAAACGCCATAGATATTGGCCAACCTGCTGGCAGACAGGGTCAGTGAAAACTTCACCTCCTTGTCCCCCATAAGTAAACCAGGACATCCCCAGCACCTGCCCCCCTCCTCTCATCACCAGGGAGCAGGTCCTTAATGCCCTCTCAAAGGCAAAAAATACAGTCTCCATGGGACCCGATAACATCCCTGGCTGTATCTTACATGAACTGAGACATGATCTCTCAGCTCCATTAGACACCCTATTCATCCAAAGCCTGAGCACCAGCTTCATCCCAGCTGAATGGAGGACAGCCACTGTCATCCTTCTACACAAAGGTGGAGCGTCCACTGACCCAGGCAATTATAGGCCCATCAGCCTAACTAGCCTGATCTGCAAGGCCATGGAACGCATCATAATGGAACTTACAAACAAGAACATTGTCAACCTCCAAATGCTTGACCCCACACAGTCTGGTTTTATGAAAGGGAGATCATGCCTGTTAAACTTGGTCGACTTCTTCGAAACAGTCACCAATGCCATGGAGGAGGGGAAGATGGTGCACACTGCCTACCTTGACCTAGCCAAAGCGTTTGACACTATTCCCCACTTGGGCATAATAGATAAACTCTCCCAGCTAGGCATCAACCCATGCGTTACCAGATGGGCAGATAACTGGCTCACTGATAGAGCTCACTCCTTCAAAGTAGGGGAAGCAACCTCTAGTAGTAGTCCCGTAATGAGTGGTGTACCTCAAGGATTGGTCTGGCGGCCTCTACTGTTTGGGATATACTTTTATAAGGTGCAAGCCAAAACCAGTGGTCTGTGGCTGACCAAATTTGCAGAAGACTGCAAGCTGGACCCCGTCTTAAATTCCCCTAGTGATGGAACATCCTCCAAGTGGGACTTACCCAATCTAATGACTGGTGGCAGAAGCAAGGCTTCAAACTGAATGGCAAGAAATGCATCATTATTCCCTTTGGGGAAAATGGCATCCCAACTAATTATCACATTAATAACAATGCACTAAGCATGCAATCAGTAGTGAGGGACTTGGGCACCAAGGGTGATAGCAACCTCACTTTTGACCACCATGTTGCCTCTGTTATATGGAAGGCTTTTCTACATGACCCACCTCATAAATAAGGGTATTTCATCCAGGAACAAGGAGGTTACAACATCCCTGTACTCCTCCCTTATCAGACCCATTATCAAGAACAATGTCCCCTTCGGCATGTACCTTGCCAAGCACATGCAGCAGGTGGAGAGACCACAGAGGTTCCTGACCAGGAAAATCCACTGTCTCAAACACCTATCCTATACAGACAGGCTAAAAGCCCTGTCCCTCTGCTCAGTCTCATACAGACTGCCCAGAGGTGGCCTGTGTCTGGCATACAAGGCTATCCCAGACCCAGCCTTGATGGAGCTGCTGCATATCTGTACGACAAATTCTACTCCAACAACCTGCATGCAAGGCCTTAACCTTGCCTGTGACATTAATAGAAGTTGTTGGCAGGATAGAGTTGTGTCCCAAAGACTCCCCCATCTGAGGAATAAACTCCCCTCTCCATGTCAAGCAGAGTACCTCTCTAGCCCTCTTTAAGAGGAACCTGGACGACTGGATGGGAAACAGAAAATACACCCCTGGGATCCCATCTGTGTAACTAATGGACAGCAGAAACAGGTGCTGATTTTGCAGGAACATGGATGAAATTCTTAAGTAAGCTTATAAGGGTCTCCGGGCCAGTAGTCTAGTATCATCCTATGAACCTAAGACCAAGTTAACTAGTAGCAAAATTGCTTCATGAAGGAAAAGATAATTAGCACTACACAAAAATGATAAAATAGACTTAAAGGTACATAACAGTCATAAAGCAAACACTGATAACATGTGAATAAGACTATAATAAGAAATAAACGATGGGCTCAAATAAATAAAAAAAAATGTTTGTTATGGTACCCTAAGCTGATTCCCAGAACCTAGATCATCTGCAGTGGTGTGGTAAAAGACTTATGTAAATTAACTGTGATGTACAGAAACAGGACATCTCCAATATGCTCCATCAGCATTAGTTGCTTTATTAGGAGGTCATCCCTTGAATGGTCCCATGACAATTACCCTTTCAATTAATAATTTATCATGTTTTTTCCCAAAAGAAATCTCATACTTGGGGTCACAGCACTCAGTTCAACTACATGCTACATCATTACCCATAAAGTCCCTGAGTCCACTAGTTCACCAGTATGCTCTCTTCTTGTGTAGTTATGATACAAAAAATTGGTTATCTAACTAAAGAAGGGCAACATTAATGGATTCAAAATCCTCAAAAAGTTGCTGGCTTCAGAGGCTCAGAGATACCTCAAGAATTATGGACTTTTCTCTGATTAGTTTCATAGCCATATTGCTGTTACTACCCTGTCTTAAGCTATTTGGTGACTCCTAAAAAGATTTCATCCTCTGCAAATTGGAGAATGGGCATCTTATACCTGATATATTTGTACACCTGAAAAAAGAGGGGGGCACTTAGATATGGGAAATGCACTGGGCACGAAATAATGTAGCCATGGTTCTGCTAAATGCAAAGTATATGCCACTAGGCCAACTCAAGTTTCTTGTACTTCTTTATATTAAGGCTATTACAATTTTTCTTTTTCAGAGTTGCATATGATACACAAAACCATAACAATAAATAACCGAACCCACATAGGTCTTCCATTTTGTTTCATCTCCGAGTAGTAGTTGGCCTTAAAGAGGGAAAATCCTTCACTGTGAATATCTTCCCTAACTGGTTGACTGAACTTCCATTCAATGTTTAGAATAAAGTAAACATCTAGTTATCATGATGAGACTGATAAGTTTTCAGGGAGGGAGTCTCAAAACAAAATAATGGTGCTGTGCATTAAAGAAATGAACAAAGACCCAATTCCTGTTCCAGAACACAAAATATTTCAAAGCTCAGTCTTATCACTAACCCAAATAACCAGTGACAAATTGAGAAAGTATATTTCTCGGAAAGCCACGATAAAGCAAATGAGCTAAGTATATCAAAAACCCACGTGTGTGCACTGTATTGCAGATACTTAATAGAGCTTGCTAAGGCTAAACAGTAACGTCAGCAGCTATTCTGCAAATTCAGGTCATTAACCCATGCAGCTCTTCAATCATGTCACAGCAGTGTACCACCACAGAAAGTAACTAGCATGAATCAAAATGAGGGAAAGGGTCATAACAGGAAAACATATAGGAATTCAGTCTTCTAGTGTTACAGTGAGTACTGCACACAACTTCACTACAGTATACCATTTCCTTTTATGTCTTCCCAGTTATTCTTTACCTTTTAAAAAACTGTTGACACCACAAAGTCCAGTGGCTCACCGACGACGTTAACTCACAGCAGTTACAAACAGCAGGTTTTAAAAAACGCAACTTTAATGACCAGGTAAAAAACAACAAAAAGACATTAAAGTTGCGTTTTTTAAAACCTGCTGTTTGTAACTGCTGTGAGTTAACGTCGTCGGTGAGCCACTGGACTTTGTGGTGTCAACAGTTTTTTATTTGTCTCTGCCCTGGTGGGTGTTTGTGCTGTCTACTATTCTTTACCTTTTATTAGAATATAAACAACTGACTGACGGCCAAGTGGAGACAGCAGCTCATGTCCCTTGGATGACATCTGCTGCAGAGTCAGCACTTACCTTGGAAGACAATTCTAGCTTATAATGCTTTGTTAATGCAGGCAGTTGAGGACTAGGTCACTGATAAACATATGCAGTGAAGATATTTCCCTACTCTGTACTATCTCTATTAATTGTACTCCTTAGCAGTTTGGATTGCAGTATAGACTTTACCCCTTACCACTAATCCCCTACCACTTCATGAAAGCCAGCGAACATTATCAGCAATCAGCGTAGACTAGCATATTTGGGCGGCCCTCACTTTAACTTGTACAGTTCACAAATACCTCCTCTAGCCTGACATCTAATGTTTTTTGTTTCCTGGCTGACCAACACAGGTAATGGTTCATTTTCTGCCTTTTCAACAGTGAGTTTTACACATGCCAACTGATGTCATTGGGGAAACATATGACACCTATCAAAAAACTCAAGCAATGTTACTTCTGTCTGCTTGAAAATCAGCAAGTAGAAGTCTATTTTCTTGCAATACTGTTGAAACAATCCTCTCTGTAGTCCTTCTATTAAACTAAGTTATCAGAACAGCCAGTGAAGATTAATGAAACAGAAAGGATTAAAACAGTTTATGAATGTAAATAAAGGCTAAGAACTCAGAAATCAACATTACTCTGGGAAGAATGGATACAACTGTGGTACAGACTAACACCATAACAGAAGGGAGCAATTATTCTACAATGTCAGCTAAAATTCTCATATTATGGTATACAATGCATTATAAAATGATTTTAAATATATGACATGCTTTCCCGTAAAATGTTAGTATTTAGGAAATTATTTTCATATCTGCATCTACTATACACACTACTCTTCCTTTGTATCACTTGACAAAATGTTTGGGTTTTATTCACTTTCTATGATGAGGGTTGTGTTCCCTGATTACTCGAGACTGTCAAAAAAACAATGCTGACAAGTCTATATATAAAAAAAAAATCTTGAGCGCCTTTTCGTACTATATTGACTGCATCTGTGCTAAGGAGTAAGCATCAAAAAGTGGGACACTTAGGCATAAGCAATACAAGAGTGTTGACTGAAGAAGATGATACAGAAGGATAGACTAAGCAATAAGTTTCTGACTTCTAAAAAATGAGCTACTTATGAATGGAGTTTAATGCCTGGAAAATGGTGAGGACTTCTAATATATGTATAAAGTTGTCTGGATTTATGAGGAGGTCTGAGCTGTCCAGAATTTCACAGAATGACCATATTTTTGGCCAGTTCCTCTTAAAATTTGTGGTTTTCTGGCAAAATCAATGAGGACTGAAGTTACTAAATAACGACATACATTTGAGTTTCAGACTTCATATACTTCAGAAAATAGCAACTTTCTAAATTTGGAAGAGCAGTATTTAAAATCTGCCCCCCCCCCCCCATTATTTTTGGTTCTGTCCTGATTTCATGTATGCTGTCTATCTGAACATATTGGATGACTGTGCTGAAAAGATCTAGACAATCTATAATTTCCATGTAATGGTCAGTATTACTGCTGGTCAGGCTCTGTGATTTGGATGCAAGGAATCAGTTTTTCATTGTGGCCTGGCAGAAGAAACCACTGAGCTTTTTTCATGACTAGAAGCTTATTTTCTTCCCAGATGTTTTACATACCACTTGTTGCAAGTTTATAGAATTTTAAACATTTCACATGCACGCTCATGGCAATAGGAAGCATATTTTGCCGATTTCTTGTTATTGTACTTAATCTAATAATAAAATGCTTATTTTGCTAATCCTACTCAATGCAAATAAATGGATGGAGGTAGCAGAGTAGGAATACAATAAAGGCAGAAGCTGTTCTTTTATCTTCAGTGATCCTGAATATTCTGTTATCTCTTAAGTGAGTCACTGCCCGTTTCTCTCAGCCATGGCTGCATTTTACAGTATCAAATGGTATTCTGATATCATCTTTCAGGTTTCAGAAATATGAGGCTAACAATATTCTAATGCAGCACACAGAGGTAAACTGTATATGAAATAAAGCAGTTTTTTTTTTTGCTTTATTTCAAAATGCCCACTGGGTGAGCAGATGTATTTTACTTACAAATCAGGATGAAAGCTGCTGGTTTTACTCTATATGGTATACAAAACCTTCCAGGGCTACTACCCCTCCCCTGTTTTCCCCTATAATGCTCGGCCAATAAGCTTCTTTTCCAGATCTCTGTTAAGATGCATGATGAAGGCACAGAGCAGAGATATCACCATGAAATTCTTCTAGACCTAGTCTACATCGAGGCATGGGGAATGAGGATGCGTCTGGACATCCAGACTGAACTTCACTGTAAATATATAACAGTTTATCTGAGATGAGGCGCTCCATTCCCCATTAACAAACAAGAGAGAGAGAGTCCCAGTCTATTCTGCATCATCATCCTCCTCAAGGAAACACATCTCTAATGATTATGGCCTCAAAGGAAGACCTAGCTCTACACAACACATCCAAGCTTGTACTGTCTTGTGAAAATACTCCCCGAAACCCACAAAAATTCCGCACAAATACCATCCAAGAATGCATTCCTGAAAAAAGGCTTCAGATGTATCTACTTTGCCCTAGATTGTATGCACTGAAAGTACTGAAGGCAAATGTTCATTTTATTTTTAATTTAATACTATCAGTGAGCCACTGAACAAGATGGTTTTAGAAACGTTGGTGCCAAATGTCTTGACACAGAATAAAATTAACTGGGAGTCCTTTTGGATAGAGTTTGCTCTATACAGATTGAATCCAAGCTGCCTATGTAATGAAAAGTAATTTAAGAATAAATCCAAAACCCAGGTGTAGTGCATTTACCGAATAAAACTAGTAAACGAAAAGAAACGCACCAACAGAGGTAACAACAAAGACACCAATTTTATTATAAACAACCACACAGAAAGATTAGGTGCTTAATTTTTCTGTGTGGTTGTTTATAATAAATTTGGTGTCTTTGTTGTTACCTCTGTTGGTGCATTTCTTTTCGTTTACTAATTAAAGAATAAGACAGATGGATTTATAGACTGGATACGAGTCATCTCAGTGGCTACTTTGGACATAAGAGGTGGATCAGTACAAAAAGACACATTGTCCCTTTAGAAGATTTAATAGCATTGCCAGACAAAGCTTTTAGTTCAGAAATTCATTAATGGTCACCAGAAAAAATATGTTTTTCCAAGTTACACATTTCAATTCCATTACAGCAGTTACCTCAAAGGAAGGAAGAGTAATTTTTTTTCTAATTAAAAGTATAAATTCCAAGGAAGGACAGGATCCTTCATAGAACAGCAGCAGAAAAGGGAAGTGCACCACTGAAGAAAGCCTTGAAGTAGGTAAGTGATAAACCATAACATAATGAAAACTGAAAATTTCTTCTAGGTGAATCTTAATGCTGGAACAACAAACCAGTGTTGAAAATATGTGAGATGTCCTTCAATGCGGCAAGAGGTCTAAGCCTTCTGCAATGACCCACACAGAAAAATACATCCATTCACTTTTGTAAAATTTCCTGGTGCTGATCTCAGGAAAGAAGCAAGCCTTTTCACTGCCCTGTCTGGATAAGATGGCTCTCATCATCACTGGAACTGAAGGAATGATGTTAGCTGAAGGGAGCTTAGATCCAGATGAAGCTGGTCAGACACTGGTGGTCAGAAAGGTTCTGAAGTGCATCACTCACAGCCATCCCTGCAGAAAATAAGGTTGTACAGACAGAATCAAATATGTTGAGGCCAACATGAGGATATGAAAATTTACTATGAACTTTCTCAGCCTGGCATTCTAAATGAATTTCAACTTCAAGGGAAACAAGTAAAAAGAGTAAAGGAGCCATTCAGGTCATTTCTGGATGAACAAGTCCCTGGAACTATCCCCTGGAAAAGGGATGGGGAAGAGGTTTTATTACTCTTGTCATTAACTGACACCACTGAACTTCTTAGGGCCCCTGAACATGTCTCTCGCAATATCTGGCATGTGGAACCATATGAATAGTCATTGCCATAGTTCCCAATGCTCTGCAGCGGGACTGAATAGGCCCTTATGATTTGATGTAAAAGAATCAAGGGAAAGATCTTAGTTGATGAAAGAAGTGCTTTGCAGGACAGTTCATATCCAAGTATGCATCTGATGATTGTAACCATCTCACAGGCAGTGTTCACCATGATTCCCAAAGATGGAAAGAGACTCCCTTGCCTGAATCAGACTGTTCCGAGTTGGAAAGGCTAGTAGTCAGTGATCTAAGTAAGGAAATACTTTTATCCCTAGCAGCTCTTGATTTCCTGTAACCAAGGACATACACTTGGTGAACAACCTAGGAGCTCATGTGATCCTCTGGATAAAAGTGACCTGATCCAATTGTCCTACATTATAGGTTCATAGGTTTATACTAGGCTATCTGCCCTAAGGCATTTATAAGCCTAGCCCAAAGTTTTGTGGCTTACGCCACCCCTTATATGAAAAAATACTGTGCCCATTAGTTTGTTGTGCTTCTGTCCAGCAGTGACACAGAGATGATTCCCAGGGTAAACCTACGATCTCCCATCCACAGGTCAAGATTTCTCTTGAACAGAGCCAGCGAGGTGCTCTGCCTCACATGGACCGGGATTTTATTCCACAGCATAGGGAGTCTCTGAGTGATAAATCTATCCCTCCAGCACGTCCTATTTATATCCGTGCTAAGGTTTAAGTTGCTTGCTCTAGTGGTTTTGGTGGATTTGGATTTTTTGAGGTGGAGCATGTCCATTAATTCCGGGTTGGACATGGCCTTGTATGTCAGGCACATGTCACCTCTGAGCAGACGGTATGCGACTGAATAGAGCTGGAGTTTCTTCAATCTGGCAGCATATGACAGATTTTGTAGTCCCTTTATCCTTTTGGTGAGGAACTTTTGGGGTCTCTCCAATTGCTGCAGATGTCGGGTGAGATACAGCCCGAATGGGGCATTGTACTCTATCATTGGTCTGATAAGTGAAGAGTACAGGGGAACAATGACCTCACTAGATCTGGATGTGAATCCCTTCATGATCAGGTGGGCAATGTAGAAGGTCTTTCTAACCACTTTAGCAACGTGAGTGTCAAAAGAAAGGCCACTGTCAACCTGGGTCCTCAGGTCCCTGATAACCTCTTCTGTGCTTAGTGGATTGCCACCTATATGGTAGCTTGGGGTTACCTTGTTTTTCCCGAAGGGTATGACTATACATTTTTTGGCGTTTAACTTCAGGCCATGGCTCTGGCACCAGCTATCTGTTTCCGTGACTCCCTTCTGAAGGATATCCGTGTCCGATGCACTTTCCACTATGGTGCCCAGTTTGCAGTCGTCTGCAAACTTTGTCAGCCAAAGTCCTCCCATGTTGGCCTGTACTTCTGAGAAGTAGATGCCGAACAATAGGGGGCCAAGGACCGAGCCCTGTGGGACACCACTTGTGACCGGCTTGGAGTTTGACATAGCGCCAGCAACTCTAACCCTGTGGGTTCTGTCCTTAAGCCAGTTTGCAACCCATCTTGTGACATATGGGTTTACATTTAAGCTGGTAAGTTTTTCTACAATACCCGAGTGGGGCATTATGTCGAAAGCCTTTGCAAGATCAAGGTAGGCTGTATGGACTGCCTTTCCCTCATCAATGGCCTTGGTGACTGTTTCGAAGAAGTCGACCAAGTTCAAAAGGCATGATCTGCCCTTGACGAAGCCAAACTGGGTCGGGTCCAATGTCTGCAAGTCCCCTATATCTTTGTTTATGAGCTCCATTATGATCCTCTCCATAGCTTTGCAGACTAGACTTGTTAAGCTTATGGGGCGGTAATTACCAGGGTCCGTAGAGGCACCGCCTTTGTGGAGTGGGACCACAGTTGCCGTACGCCACTCCTTGGGCACGTATCCTGTGGTAAGGCTGAGATTAAACAGCTGCCTTATGTGCGGGTTTAATTCCTCATTTAGCTCGTGTAGCACACAGCCGGGGACACCATCCGGTCCCATTGATGCTGTGTTTTTAGCTTTAGAGAGAGCAGCTTTCACCTGCGCATTTGAGATGTCTGGGAGGCTACACTCCGCTGGGATAGTTATCTCTCCTTTAGGGGGGGGTGAAGTTTGCACTGAACCTGTCTGCCAGTATGTTGGCAATGTCTGTGGGTTCAATGATTTTTGTATCATTTTGGACTAATTCTGAGCATATCTGGGAGTTTCCACCCAGGTTCCTAACATAGCTGAAAAAGGCCTTATGATTGTCTTTTGACTCCATGGCAATTTTTCTCTCAAAATTGGCCTTAGTTGATTTTATGAGTGCTCGTATTTTTTTACTAATAATGATCAGGGGTGACTTCCCTTTTATGGATTTTGTTCCATCATGTAATAGCTTTCTCCACTTATTGTAAAGTTTGTTAATGGCTGGGGTCCACCAGACTGGACGTTTGCCCTTTGTGGAAAGAGTCTTGGATTTATTTGGGATTGCCTGATCCATGCAGTCCTGGAGGTGTTCATAGAAGGCATTTGTAAGGGCTTCCGTAGCTTGGGTTGTGGTTTCCACTGGCTCAGGGGCCTTGAAGGATACCACACCAGTCTTGAGTAGTGTGAAGTTTGCTTTAGAGAAGTTCTTCACTGTGGTCTATTTTGTTTGGGGGGGGGCGGGATGTGGATTTCCAGTGAGATTAGTTTATGATCAGATCTCACCAATGAGGGATATACTTCCGGTGTGGAGCATTTTGTCCCCATGTTTGTGATAATGAGATCTAGTATATTTTCTCCTCTCGTGGGAACAGTGACTAGCTGTTCCATGGCATTTGAATTTATAAACTCCAGGAACCGTTGGGCTAGAAAGTTAGGGCTTGAGTAATGTTCCCAGTCTATATTCGGTAGTTGAAGTCACCCAATATGATGGTGTTTGGAGATACATTTATACCCTCCAGTGTCTTCAGGAAGGCTGTGTGGGGTTCCTGAGTTTGAGAGGGTGGCCTGTAGCATGCTACTATTTGTAGAGCAGTTTTGCCTATGGTTAGTTGCACCTGGATGGTTTCCGAAGCTTAGCGTTGCCACCAACCTGGAGGTGTGGGTATCCTTTATGAATATAGATACACCCCTCCTTTTGTGATGTGGTCCGGGTTTTGGGGCCGGAACGCATGATATGAGGTAAAACCTAATAGTGCCGGGGTGCTCTCAGGAGCCTTGAACCAGGTTTCAGTTACAGCACAGACATCGATGTTCTCCATACTGAGAAGGGCCTCGAGTGCGTGCATTTTGGGATTTAGACTTCTGGCATTGAGCAGCATTACCCTCAGTTTCTTCCCATTTTTGTTTTCTAGGGTGGTAGGTTTAGAATTTGAGCCTTGCCTAAAAAAGGCACTATGGGGGTGGCAAGAGCCTTAGCCAATATCCGGAATCCCAGGGTTGACAGGTGCAAGCTGTCCCTTGCGAAGCAGCGTGGCTTGTCAAGCATGTCATCCCAGGCAGAAAGACACTGGATCCCCTTTGAATGACACCAGACATTAAGCCAATTGTTAAAGCTGATCATCAAGTCTCTATATTGTGGCATCATTCTTGGTGAAGGAAGGATACTGCTCAGGGTCAGGGTCATACCTGCCTGGGCTACATAATCAGAGAGCTCCTCTATGTCTCTTTTCATGTAGTCCAGGGAGGTACGTCTCAGGTCGTTCACACCAGCATGGACAATGACTGTGTCATATTTGTACTTGCCGTGGAGTGACCCGAGTGCTTGTGTTATGTGGCGGATTCTAGCGCCCGATAGGCAGCTTACTGTGCCCCTCTCCTTGTTCAGCCTGGTGAGTGGGACGTCAGTGTGTCTGACTATGGAGTCACCTATGACAAGTATGTTTGGTGTTGTATTTGGCCTTAAGGGTTGTGACTGCTTTGAACACTGATTTTGTGGTTTATGTGTTGCTTGTGGGGTGTCTTGAGGTAGCAGTTGTTTGGGTGTCTGCTTTGGAGGCCTCTGCTGTTTAGGTAAATTTTTACTCAGAGCCTCCGAGTATGTCTTTGCGTGTTTATGTGTTTGATTCAATGGTGTGGTAGCATTATGTGAGGCTGGTTTTGTGGTGTGTGTAGTTGCCTTCTCCTCCTGTCTGGTCTTGCCAGTCCTGAGTTGAGAGAGCTCAGCTTCCAGTTTGGCTAAATAGCTGCATCTCTCGCAAGTATTTGTGTTATGTGGGAGGAGGAGAGGGTTGTCTGTGTACATGAGGCAATTGTAACATTGCCTCAATATTCCCAGATTCACCAACTGGGCAGGAGAGGACGCCAGCATCTGGCCCTTCGACATGCTAGAAAAATTAAGAAGTTAGGTATGAGACTGAATAAGAGAGGACTTAGTAAGGAAGTGGGTACTCCTGGGGGTTTCAAGTGAGGGACTTTGTATAATATAGAAGTGACAAGTGCTGAGCTTTTTTTTTTTTTGAGAAAAAAAAAGAAAAAAAACTTTTAGGAACAAGTGCTGCGCTTTTTAGTCAAGTGATATACTGTTTAGGTTACTAGTAGAGCAGTTCTAAGGGAAAAAATGAAGAACAGACTTTATGGAGCCAGAAAAAGTTTAACCTTGTTAAACCGGCGCTGCCCGATGCTGCTCTAGTGGCAACTCCACGCGGTAAATAGAAGGACTGACGGCCCCAACTGTCTGAAGAGCGGGGGTAGTCTGACAAGCCTTCAGAGATTTAAATGCTGCTCCATTCAAGGAATACTGCAGCATCCCTGGTTATGCTGATTGCTACTGCTTCTGGGTTGGTGACTGTTCTGTAAGTTGCACAGCCATGGCAGTTGCTTCCAGATCCATGATTATTTCTCTACTATTGGAAACAGTGAAGCCAGTGATGACAAACATTCCCCAGCATTCTTGTGAACGGGCACTGGGGAATTTAAACTTTCACAACATCTGATGCCAGTCTTGCCCCTTTTTCCCATTTTTGCTCATTTGCCCTTAACTGCTAGGATAAAAGACAATGACCTGTCAAAAAGAGTGCTGAGAAAGGCTGCCTTGGTTTCCTTGGTGAAATCTGTAATATGCAAACATGCATGACAGGAAAGGGCTATGCCAATGCCTGCTGCTCTTGCACCATTTGCAGAATTATGGGAGAGATGTATATTGAAGTTAATAATGAAGGGCATACTTGCTATTTGGGAGTGAAATTTCAAGTTTCTATTTGGCAAACCTTTCTAGCAGCTGGTTCATTTTGTCAGTTAGCTCTCAGTAGAAACACAACATATGTGACAAATACTTCATCACCCCCAGACTAAACGTACAGGGCACACAGACTTGCTTACCAAAGCCTGTCCACTGACTGAGGATCTTTGATAGATAGCAGAACTTTGGACAGTTGCTGCAACACTGAAAATCTGGCTTGGGTGTCTCATTCCAGCAGGTCCAGTCTTGGGGAAGCTAGAGGATCTTATCCTGCCTCCATGTGTCAGGTGACACAACACAAGGACTTCCCCATGCTGTCCTAATTACAAGCCACATCGTTATACTGAATAGATGAACCACTCAGGAAAGACGAAGAGGGGTACAAAAGGCCTCTTTGCAGGATATGCTGAGAAGAGATCATGGGATCTATAGACCATCCCATTTCTGCCTCATCATCTCTAAAAAAAAATGTCATGGAATTTGGGACCATCCAATGTGGAGTGTAAGACTCCTGAAGGGAGTCCAAGTGTCATTTCTTGCATTTGTGTTTACTACTGGACCCCAGGTGTGAGGGGTTCCAGGAAAGACAAAGAAGACTGCTCTGCACCAAATGTGCAAGACTGGGGTAACTTGTAATGGCATGACAATTTCCCCCCCTTCTGCTATCATGAGAGACAGAGTGTGGCCAAAGTGTCAGGAAAAGGAATGTATCGGGTGGTGATGAAAATTTGTGCAGGCACCGAAGGTTGCAAAGGTGTAAGAGTCTGTATCATCTACATCAAGGTCAAAATAAATAACATCTCATTTGCTGAAATAATTGATCCTAAATGGTCAGAGATTAAACCAATCAGGGGCAGTATTACAACCAAAAGGACTGGCCCAAGCCCAGTCATTGAAATTAAGCCATATTGTCGATCCTGATGCCAGTGCTGAAGGACAGAGGGTCAAATGCAGTGGCATCAGCACAAGACTCTTCAGAATTAGGGATGTCATCAACAATGACAGGTTAAGCCCAAGCCCCAGGGCCGAAGGCTCTCCAATTCCAGTTATTTCAACTTCAAAACCACTGATACACATGGCAATCTGAACATCACAGGCACTCAGCACGACTGTCAGCCTGAGAGTGGGATTGTAGCCAATATCATCCTTATCAACAGGGCACCAAAGAGTTGAAATTTGGCTTCAATATGGAAAAAAGCATGAAGAAGGACTGGTGAAGAGAGTCAAAAACTTCTCGCAGAAAAACTAAGCAAGGAAATGAGGCCTCTGTATGCCCCCTGTTCCAAAGGGGATAACCCAGGAGTTATTTGCTGGACTTTGACAATACCTTCAATATCTTTTGGGAACTGATCAAGACGGGAAAAAAAAATAATGCCACCTGTAAAATATGGCATATGAAGGTATAAAGGGAATCACAAATGTTCTAATTTCAATGTCAGACAAGAAAAACATTTTAATTTTCTCTTCTAATAAACTTGCTGGGAGAATAATCCAATACATCTTGGAAATCCAGTAAAGGAAATAACAGATGGTGCTGTCCTTTGTCTTTAACTTTCTGGAACCAGGACCTAAACAGGAATCTCTTAGTGTTCCTGCACTAGTGTTATACATTCATTCACTCTTGTTCGAACTGTGCTTTTGCTTATGATGATTCTTCTCTTTCTCTCTGTCTTTAGGTTGTTCTCGAGCCTGAATGGGTCAACTTATCGAGGGAACTTAAGATCACAGCTCTGTTACAAGTGGATACAGAGCTTTCCTTACATTGCAAAATCTTGTCTTTTCCTTTCTCTGATAGTTTCAGAAGTAAAAGATTCCCCCCAAAAAGTATGGCTTCTATGCAATGGGATTTTGTGCCCACATTTACATTTTTTAAATGTTTTGCAGTCCATAGCAATAACTAGCAGCTTGTTTTCCAGAAGTTCTACAGCAGCTAAGAACAGTGGCCAGGAACAGCAAACACACTCAGTCATTCATTATATAAGACAACAGAAGTATAGCAATCAGAAGAACATTTTTGCAGACAATAATATGATTTACTAGTAGTAGTAAGACAGGCACCACTTGGCCATAAGCAGAGAATGCTGTAACATAACAAAAAGGTAAGACAACAGTAACTTCTTGGAATAGGAACAGATAAAATTCAATATCTTTAACAAGAAATAAGCACAGTAGAAACAGAGTAATATAGGGGAAAAAATAGGCAAATAATCAAGAGTACTACAAGATGTCTAGTTGGACATATCTTTATGCAGACGTACTTAATATCTATGTATTTCATTATCATTTGTTTACCAGGAAAGTCCGACTAGGCACAATTCCATTTTCAGCAGAGGTGCCCGAGGGGCTCCACATAAAATACATATTTATACTGAACAATAAAAAAACTAAACATTTTAAGCATTACTTTCCAGGCAACATTGAGACAAATAGTAAAATAATAACAGTACTTACCTCCCTAATCAAACAGGGATAATCTTGGGCTAAAATATGTGGCTATCCACCCATTCATAAAGACTAGCCTCGAATGTGGTCAGAGCAGTACACTTTGCCTGACCTGTAAAGGAAAGTTATTCTATACACTGGGAATGTGCTGCACTAGTGACCTATCTCTTCAGCAAGACTTGTTAAATTGTTAATGTAGATTAAGGCCCCTAGCATGGGTGTTTGCAATGTCGCAGGTTTTGCAAAGAAATAAGAAGTCAAACAGGACTGGATGTTTCATAGCTCAAAAGATGACAAAGATCTCTGTGAAGCAGCCAGTAGATAAAGTATAAGGAAAGCTCTGCTAATCTAATCAGGATAGCTGAGGGTTTTAAGACCTTTCATTTTATTGGTTAGAAATCTATGACGACTGTCCAGTAGCGCTATAGTTTGGACTGGTACACATCAAAAGGGACACTGTACTCAATGGCTGGTCTGATAAAGGAAGAATACAGAACGCTTGACATTCTTTTAGAAGTTAACTATGTCATACAGAAGGATCTCTGAATTGTGGTGGTAAAATGGTGACCAAATGAGAGACTGTTGTCCACAAACGTAGCTAGGTCTCTATGACTATGCATTTCTTGGCATTCAGTTTGAGACCATTTCTTATATACAAGCTGTGTGTATAATCAAGCCTTTTAAAGCTTCTTAGAATTGGTGGATGACTGAATAATACTACCCAAGTCTGTGGTCATCTGCAAACTTGGAAAACCACACTTCAGGTACACTGGCTTATTTGTCTGCAAACTATATACTAAAGAGGAAGGATCCAGCACTAAATCCTGTGGTACCCACTAGTTACAATTTTTTTGTTCACACAGGCTACCAGTGACTTTCACAAACTTATCTGCTAGATAACAAATTGTAAATCCAACAAACAATATACAGGTTTACACCAAGTCTGTCTAATTTTTCAACAATACCTGCATGGAGAATACTGTTAAAAGCCTTGGCCTGTTCAAAAGAAACAGGGACCATTGTCCACAGCCTCAGTAATCTTTTAAAAGAAGCTTACTAGGATCAGGAAAGAGGACCTACCTTTCTGAAATCCAAACTGGTCTGGATCTAGGTCAGTTAGGTTTCCTATGTCCACATTGATAAGTTCTGTATAACTCATTCCATGGCTTTGTATACAAAGCAGGTGGGGGAGACAGGCATACAGTTATTTGGGTCAGTGCAGATGTTACCTTTATCAAAGAGCATCAATTATCCAGGCATCAGGCACATACATAGTACCATGATATGGTACAAGGCAGAATCAGTTAAGGGACATTTATGACCAGCTAGAACCCACCTTCAAGGGGCACTCTCTGCCTCCAGAATGACAAAATAGGCTTGACTGGGAAAGAATGTGGATAACTATCCACCTGTCAAGATTTTTTTTCTTAAAGGTAGCTGGGGTATCACTCTACTTAATATGTATAGATAATTTATTCTCAAATGGGGTAAGGATTGAGAGATGACTCTATCCCACCAGCAGGTTATATATAATTGTTGTCGGAGATGTAGATACTTTTTATGGGTGTCTGTGGAGCTATACCTTTTGTGGATGCAATGCAAACGGATAAAGATAGGATATTTTGTGGTATAAAAAGCCAGACAGAGGAGTTTCTAAGACAGAGACTATAATATTTCAAGCCTATCTTGGCAGCTTAGGGTCTTCACACCAGTGATATATATATATATATTTTTTTTCATCAGAAACCTTGGGGTCTTTCTAATTGTGTGACTGATTGACTACATACATGCCAAAAGGGGAGCTGTACTGTAATGGACCAAAAAGAAGGATTTCCTCACCACCATTGCGGCATGGTGGTCAAAGGATAGGGCAATGTCGCTGAAGTTACCAAGATCTCTGATAACTGAATCAGTATGGATTGGGGTGCAACCTATATATACTGCAAGCATGAGAAATGTTATATTTGCCAAATGTAATAATGCTGCACCTTTTGTATTTAATGAGACCACTATCTTTACATCACTGATGTGCAGTCTGTAATGTTTTGTTATCAGAAGATGAGTGAACTACAACACCCACTTTACAATCAACAACAAACAATTAGCCAGATATTGCTTTGTAGTTTGAAAACTAGAGAAACAGATACTGAACAAAAGGGGTCCCAGAATGGAGTCTTTAGATGACTCCTGAAACCTTAACTACATGTTCTGTCAGGCAGCTGTACTGTTGTTCACCTCACAAAATAAGGGACAATGCTTAGGGCTTTCAACTTATTTAAACCTACTCACAGGTTAGTGCCAACGGCTTTGTCCAGAGCGAGGCATGCTTCACAGACTGCACAGCCTCTCTCCACAGCTTCCATGACCTTTTTGAAAACTGAAGATAATGAGATTTAGTGGCTGGGACCTATACTTGACAAAGCCAGACTGATAAAATCCTTACTGCCTTTGACCCTTAACATTGCTATTTAAAATGTCTGGCATGAGAAGTTCCATGCACTTGCATGTTAGGCTGTAGACACTAGGGCCATTTTCCAAGCTACAAGAACAGAACCTGTGGAGAAGCTTAAGTTAAAGTAGTTTAGGACAGGTTCAGACAGGATATCTTTTGGACTGTTTGTAACATCTTCAGTCTTGGACAGGGCAGTTAAGATTTGTTCCACAGCAAGCACAGGAGCAGGAGGGGGAAGGGACTCCGGGATCTGTGAAACTTCAATAAATAAATGTATCTGCTAGCATATTAGCTTTATCCTGAGAGCTGGAATATGTAATGCTGCTATGAATTAACTCAGAAAATCGCTGAGTACTGTTTCTTAGTTTTTAATTTTAATTTCCACTACTAATTTTAGTTTTTGTTTAGCTTTGACTTTCCTGGTGATGTTTCTCAGTTACTTATTGATTCTTTTGACAGAGGCCTTTAGATGAGTAGATAGCAAATGGCTGTGAACATTTGGTATTTTTCCTTTACTGTATAGTTTGCTAATATGGACAGACCACCAAGGTGATTTATTTTTGAATTTCACATTATATTTGATCCTTGTTGGGACTGGTCCATGCTCTTTAGTACATGTAAATAAAATTTTGAGATCTAATTAGCCTCTGAGCCTGCATGAAAACTGGAAATATTAAAATGCAACTTTGAGAGCTCTTCATAATGTTTTAGTAGTTTTGCCTTTTTAAAGTCCTCGAACAGAATGTGTTCACTGCAGTGATACTATTGTTCTGAAGTCTTGCTACAGATGATGACAGAATTATGATCTGATTTGGCCATGGATGGAGATACAGTAAGAGAGGTACAGGAGGGAGGTGATGCTGGTTAGAACAAGATCTTGAACATTAAGACCCCTAGCAGGAAGGCTGACTATTTTTTTTCTAAGATGTTAACATGTATTAGGTCAAAGAATCACTGGGCGTACCCAGCAATACCAGTTTAAGTATTACATATAATAGCTGGACAACTGAAATCCCCCCCCCAAAAAACTTTTTTGTTTGCTTATGCTCCCCCCCCCCCCCCAAAAAAAAAATACTTTTTTGTTTGCTTATGGGCAATTTAATTAACTCTCTTGGAAAATTTTTATGGTAATCAGAGGGCATGGAAGGTGATCTAAAGGATGCTATAAAATTATAATTTACCTTACTAAGGGTGATTTGGACCAGTGTAAGTCCAGTTTGTAGATCATGGTGAAACATTCTGTAAGTAATATGGTCTCTAACAAATACGGACATACACCCATGGCTTCCTGCAAGCATCACTATTACCAAAGAGATATGGAAGTGTTCAGGTTGCATAAGTGCTTCAAAATATGGTAACATATTAAGACTTCTGGCACTGAATAGTACAACCTTAACATACTCAGGGGCTGGAATTTCTGCACATGCTAGGATGTCCACTATACAGACCTTGCCTAGAAAAGGCACTATAGGAGCATCAAAGTCTTTGGACAGTATGCAGAAGCCATGGCATACTGGACCCCCTATTCCCCTTGAATGACACCAACTACCTAGTCCACTGTTAAAGACAATTATCCTTATAATGAATCTCAGCATCATTCTGGATAAAGGTAGGATTCCAGTTGGCACCAGAGTCTCACCTGCATTACACACATAACACAATCCAAAATTTTTGTTTGGGTGGGTGGCTTAATGGTTAAGGTGTTTGCCTTACAAACACAAGGTGCAGGGTTTGAGTCTCACAAGGGATAATTGGCTAGGCTTAAAATGGCGCACAAGGGCGGTTAGCCTAGTACTAATTTATGAACCTATGAACATGTCTCTCTGGCTAAAGCACCCACACACATTCACACAGATGGCACTATCACATCACAGTTGAATCTTCTTGGTGTGAGAAAGTGAAGAGCCCTCTTATGATCATGCATCCTGGTGCCTAAAAGACAGCTACCACCCCATTCTTACCCAATGTGGTGAGTGCTGAATCTGTATGACAAATTATGTAATTACTTATTACTACAACACCACCATTTGATGTGTGCAGTCTTAGTGGAAGATCCCATGGAGTTAAGGTTTCAAGAGTCACCCAAGGGCTCCATACCGGGTCTCCTTTTGTTCAGTATCTGTTTATATCTGGCTAATTGTTTGTTGCTGATTGTAAACTGGGTGTTGTAGTTCAATCGTCTTCTGCATTCCTGTGACTTTCTGACGTACATGATCTTATGCTGTGTGCGCAGTGCGAGGTAGATAGTGATGCATTACTTATTTTGAGGCACAGACTTTGCTCAGATTTTATGAGGCTTGGGGTGTAATTTCTTGACAACCTCAGCATTTGTAGGTTTGATATGTTTGTGCAGAAGTGTGGGTGGAAAGGTCTAAAGCTCACTGGCAATCTGATTTGATGAGAGATGGTTTCCAGGTTGTGAAGATTACACACCTCTCACATGTTGATCGAGCAGTAACTAGCTGGCAGTGAGTATAAGGCAGTTTCTACACTGTCTAATAATGGCCAATGATATAAGGCGGGTTAAAGTTGGGGCAAAAGTGGAATGAACTTCCAAATGTGATCAATAACTAGTCAAGCTCCAGGTTTTATGCAGATAAAGCAAATCTGTTAGGTGATAATTATAAGCATGTAGATAATGGAACAATTATAAGTGTGCACCAGGATCCTTACCAAGTTGGGGGAATGTAAATATCAAATAAGATGTAAGAATGTTAGCACTTGTGTTACAATATCAAAAACAAAATATACAGGAGCTTCACAGTAGTAGTACGGTATAATAGCACTACACGGGTCTGTATCATCGACGTTTTGAAACATTGACCGCTTTAATGGAAATCTCCGTAAGGGAAGATTTCCCTTTACTGCACTGTAGTGTGATCTCGGAGTTGGTATATTTAAGAAGCAGGGGGTGTGGTGGCGCTTGCTTGAAACGTTTAGGTAAGTTATTTTCTTGTTTTTTTTTTTTTTTTTACATATTCGATGTTTCAAAACATCGATGATATGGTCTCGACCATATCAGATTTGATGTTTTGAAGCTTCAGTTATGTGATATAGACACCACTACATGCCACACCACACACAACTTCAATCCACACCAAAATAGGAGACCAGTGCACATACTACCATGCTAGGGAAAGATCAGGGATGGATGCTAGTGAGGCATCAGGCATGGATGCAACTCAGTAGGTCATCAGGAGTCTGGCATGGTTTGCCACACAATTAGATCAAATCTTTGATTGGTTCTGTTGCTACACAGTACTTAGAACAAAGTAGTAGGCTCAAGGACCACACAATAACTACAAACTAAAGACAGGCACAGTACTGCACACAGGAGGCACAATCAATAAAGCCAAAGTAGAAATGGGATGTCAGCTCATTCACAGCAAATATATAACTGACAATAACTGGCTTGAAACACAGAAGTAAATACAGATGTCAATATAAATTTTAAGGTACACATGAACTGGTCTGATAACAGAGAACAGCAGGAGCACTCTACTCAGTGGAACAAGGAACTATTATAAACAGCATCAGCAAGAGTGAACAACACAGTGAAATAACAAGGAACTATTATAAACAACAGCAGTAATACCACCTATAGCAGCCTTTTACAATGGTGCAAAAATTAGGTGGGGACCAAAATAAGTCTGAGCATGAGGAGGTCTATGTTAATCTAAAAAGAACTACTTGGCGTGCACAATGACAGACAGCTTATAATAATTCTGTCATTTGCTCGGCATGAGGATACAGTTAGGCTGATGCAACGTATGGTATGACTTTAGAACTTATTAAACTAAAACAGTAGCAAAACAGTATATTAGATATATACACAAATACATGTATGCACATTATGATCAGCATGAGGATATAGTCAGGAGCAGCCTGTTAGGACAGTAGAAGGTCAAATCAGGTAGAAATAAGTAAAATCCGCTTAGCGGCTGTGTGAAGCTTGCAGCAGTCCAGCAAGTTATAGCACAAGCCACTCAATGCAGGGCAGTATAAAAATACAAGTTTAAAGTCAGCAGCCAATCAGAAAACCAATCTATTGAGGCCTTAAGCAAGCAGATGCTCAGAACATTTCAATTCTGATTTCTCTTGCAAACAAAAGCAGCAAAATGTGTTCTGCACAAATAAAACCGGGCACAAATAATGAGTAGTTACATAAACAATATTTGTGCTTAGACAATACACATATTGCTGTGTATCTTAAAAATATGTAAGACTTGGAGCAAGTAGAAAGAATCCCAGAGCACTAGCAAACTCCTTTTCTCACAAATGAAAACAACTAAGTGTTCTAGATGAATAAAACTCTAGCACAAATATGTAGCAGTCACACATTAGCAATATTTGCGCTTAAAAAGAACATAGATGGCAAAAGATCTTAAGAGAGGTTTGACTACTGTGGTGTCATTGGGATGGGCATAAGGTTAAATCAGATAAAAGCAAGTCAGTTCCAGTTAGTAACTGTTGCAGCTATGCACAGCTCAGAACAGATCAACCCAACAGAGGACTAGGCTACACTTCGTGGCACAAATATAACACTAAAAGTTTAAAGTCAACAGTCAGTTGGAAAACCATTACATCAAGGCCTGGAGCAAGCAGTCAACCTGAGGATAAGTTCAGGCTGAACAATCCAAGTGTGACCGTTTCTACTTGGCAGTGATGAAATGCAGCCTGGAACGTTATCAGGTCCCATGAAAGTATTTTTAGCTTTGGAGAGGGATCCTAAAAATTTGTTTCACAGTGATTTCAGGGTTTTCTAGGCTTTCAAGGACAGTGGGGGGGCCCCAATTTGGGTGGGTAGTTAAATCTAGAAATAAATTTGTCTGCTAAGATGCTGACTATATCCTTGGGCAAGGCTATGTGGTATTGTTGTGGATTAGTTCAGTGCACTTTTGGAAATAATTCTTGAATTTCTTGACATAAAAGACAAAGGATTTCTATCTCATTTTGATGTATGAGGCAACCTTAAGTTTGTACTTCACTTAATATTAAGTTTGTACTTCACTTAATATTTTCTAAATGAACTCTATCAAGATCTTTGAAGGCTTTTCTCAGCGCACTGTACAGGTGAGCGATAGGGGATATTTATAATTACCCAGTATTTTCCACCTTTTGCTATAAACTTTATTGATACATGCGTTCCGAGAGCTTCATTCTTGAGCCTTCTATTATGAAAGTTGGAAGTGAATGTGGCAGTCACTTCATTCAAATCACTTATGAGGGACTCTTGGGAAATTTATCGTATGGGCTTTGGATTTCTTTCCTGGTAACTACTGGATTAAATGTGTTATCTGCAGTGAGTGTAAGTGGTGTGAGATTAAGTGTTGCCTTATCTGCTGTAGTCAGAGAACTGTTAGGAGTGGGCTCTATGAGGAAGCTTTTCTTTACAGCCTTAGCATTAGTAAGGGTCTGGTGGTGTGTTGAAACTGGTGAAGTGTTGTACGAGTATGGTGCGTACCAATAGTGGGCTAGTGCGAGAAGTTAGCCTCCATATTTAATCATTACACCTATTACAGTTTGTACTATTCACTGGTAGAAATAGTGAACAAGAGCTTTCAAAATTGATTAAAAGAATTTGGAAAAAAATAAAAAAACAACTAAGGAAAAGGCACCAAATTAGAAGAAATATATTAAATGTTAGCACTATTATCTTGGACATTCTCAAAATATTTCCAGTTTTAGGAGGAATCAGTAAAACCCAAAAGAAAAATCTAGCAAGGCTAAACTTTCCACCATGTGATTCCTTAAACCTCCTGTATTATAGGCAACATGGGATATATGCAAATGACCCTTTAAGGACATCAGGTATTTCGGCTATATGGCAATTCTGAATGTCCATGAATATTTTTCTTTTCAAGTCTATTTAAGGACAAATGCAGGTCAATAAAGCCTGTTTTAGGAGGAATGGAACAAAACTCTGAGAAACATCAAGGGGTGTCCTTACAAAAAAGGGACAGTTAAGAGGTCGGCAATGAGCAATTAATAAGCATAAGGCAATTGCTACACCATCTTAAAAACAGCAAGCAAAATTAGACTGGCCACCGAAGGTGTGACATCAAGCTGTTGTGCCATGCTAAAAGACAGTGATTAGGCTGGAGTAACTCAAGTTGGAAGATGACAACTCTAGGCATGCCTACATATTTGGAGGGTGATAAAGTGATTATCTGAGACTGTACTGGCTGTGAATTCAGGGTGAAAGATTTCGGAGTATTTACATGAGGTTATACAAATGGGGTTGTTACAACAAAGAGGTTGGAGGGTGGCACCAACAAGAGATGCTGGAAATTACAGTGTGAAGAACTTGCCTGAGGCTGGAAGGCAGCAATATTTAACAGTTCGCAGAGAGTGGATGAAGAAATAAAATGATATTGTCCAGTAAGTAATAACTTCATAAAACTATTTTGTAGTGGCACTAAACAGGATACCTGAATATAGTGCACAACAGTTACTAGTACCTTCAAGCTAGAAAACTATACAGTCCACAGTATTAGATATTACTAGGGAATGGTCCGTAAACAATACCACCAGCTGATGTCAAAAAGAATACTTTCAAGGTAAGGCACATAAAAAGGCATAAGACAAGTTGGAAAGGGGTAAAGAAAGAAAGAAAGAAAAAAAAACTGACAAAGTATGCAAAGAATGGGGAAATATGAACAGAAGTGTTAGTGGAAAGGCAGAAAAGAAACAACCCCACATAAAGATTAAAAAAATACTTGTATAAAAAAAAAATTCCCTCAAAAGAAGCTGAAAATCAAGATAGAATAGTCCAGCTCTGTGATGTAGAGAGAGAGATTAACCCTTTCTATGATGCAGACAATCCTAGATCATAAAACAGCTTATCCTGGGAGATGATGTCTGTGGTCTCGATTAGACAACTTGTGCCATTCGAGTGGAAGCTTGCACACTAGTATCCACAGGACATGAATAAATGAGCTTAGTGATCCAAACCATTAATGGTAGCTCTCATGGAGCATGTTACGGAAACACACATGACAAGGAATGGTTTAAGATGCCCTTGCAGTGATGTAGGTGCTCACATCAACCACTACATTCAGGCAGTCAGTCAGTCAGTAGACTGTTATACACCTAGCCAATAACTAGAAGTGAGAATCAAACTCTGCACCCTTGTGTTTGTGAGGCAAACACCTTAAAGCAAGCACTTACATGTGGCCATATGCCTGGATAACAGCCCCTTAGAGGCTTGATGGTCAGCAGGCACAGGGGCAAAAAAATACTCACCTAAACTTAACAAATAAGAGCTTTTTTAAATAAACAGAATTTTACTCCCGCCTATTCTAAAAGCATCGAGCAAACTAAGTGAGGTAACAATCCTACAACAAACAGGACAGAAAGCACTAAAGGTTCAGATGAAAAAATATATGCAACAGCAAAAAATTAAAACATCCGAACCACCAGGCTAAAAACCGGATGAACTGCATTTCATATGATTCCATGAAATTCACTAGAACACCACCCCTAGAATTAACTCTGATGACTTGGAAAACCAAAAAAGAAAACGAATGTCCTTCATTACACTTAACATGCTGATATAAAGAATTATGTTCATTCTGTAACCGTATTACAGATGTCAAGTGTAATGAAGAACTTAAAGCAGATAGAATCCCAGGTTTGAATGGGATGATCCCGTTCAAATCCATTTTGGAAGGATGTAGACCCAAATACTGATTTGTGACTGGTTAACTATTGTTTAAATAGGCAATTCTGATTTGATGTTTGATCTGATGAAGGGATATCATCCTTAAAGTGCTTATCTACTTATCATTTTATTTTATTAAAGTTCATCCACTTTTTAGCCTGGTGGTTTGAATGTTTTAATTTTTCACTGTTGCAAACTAAGTGATGTATGTCTGTCTTGGCTCTATAACTTCAGTGAATAGCAGAAGTTCATTAATGGCAATTCACTGGACTGCAACAGCTAAACTAAGTCTTATGTTCTTTATATTGATAGGTACCCAGATACCTTTACTGAATTATCACTTGTGACATAGGCACATTTACATTTATATAAAAGTAATCAAACTGTATTAACAAGTTAAAATTAACAAACATTATGCTTTACATATATTGTTATACATCATATAACTTAAGCAACATTACACAAATTATTCAATTTCTGCCCCTTTTTCTTAAACAAGAAACATCTTTATTCAACCCATCATTCACGACATAAGCAATCGTACATTTATATAAATGAAAACAAACCACATCAACACAATCCTAGCTGTAAGCATTTTACATCACAAATTATACTGACACTCCCAGTTGCAAACGTTATACATCACTTATAATCTACCCAATTGTTTTCAGTCAGACATTACATAGCTCATTTAAGCCCTGCTTTCTTTTAAACCTCATTCCTCTACTGTATGTATTATTCTCACAATTCCCAATTTTTCCTAAGTAGTTTGCTCCTGCCTTTTTCTAAAGATTTAAATTCTAGTTGTTTTTTACTATATTCACTACTTCTAATATAGTCGGTTTAGATTTCGATTTCCGTTTTCTAGTAATTGCTTTTTTGGCAGCCACCACAATTAGACACAGCAAGGCCTTACCATGTATAGGAAATTCAGATTATCACAATTCAGAAAAAACATCTCCTCGTCACACCAATCTGTTTACCCAGCATCTCAGACAGCGCATCCCACAGGGAATCAAAGTCTGCCATCTCAGTGCACTCCCAGAAAACTGCTTAGTGCATGCACTGTGATTTTCTGCTGTATTGATTAGCAGCCTACTATTTCATATAATAATGTCACACCTGAGTCTTCAAACTTTATTGATGGGTACAGTCTGTTACAATTTTCCATAAATGATTGCTATCATGTATTCAATATCTACACTTTTAAACTTATGACACATTGAAAAGTCAACAAGCATAATTAAACTGAAGTATCATTTAAACATATACAATATAAGCACTTTTATATCTTCACTAAACACTGTATATGAAAATTCAGCAGCAAACTGAAAGATTGTTTAGCTTAAGAATGAAAGTAACACTATGGGAAGTTTATACAGAAATACACACAGACACAAATTAGCATAAATAATCTTGCCAAACCTGACAATTCATATACCCCAGTCTCAAATGAAATTCAGGGTATACTGCATATTACAAGTTTCACTGCTCATCATTCCCCTTCCGGAGTACAGACACATTAGACTATGTAAATAGCTACTGATTAGATTGAATACTCAAGCTAACGAGTCAAACTAATGCACAAAGAATATGCCACAATGATTGAGTTCTCAATTACATTACAATAAATTTAGTTGATGTTATCATGCTTATAAAGTCCTTTACATGGAGATAAGATCAAAATAATTGACTGGTGTGAATTTTGCAGAGAATCTGAGTCGCATGAACAAAATGAATCACTGCATGCTAATAATATGCATAACACCAACTGGCATTTACATATAGATATCCTTCCACTGGCTATTTATCCTAGAAACCACTGTGCTGTTTTTGAACTGCTTTTAAAATAGGAAGTAAGCATTCATATTGGCATTATGTCTCATGATGAATAACATCTTGCATTTTAGACCGACAAGTCTTTGAGCAGATATGAAAAGTTTCATTTCACTTTCCTGTTACTGTCTGGCAAAAAGTCAATATTCTGCCACTGAGGAACGTCAATTTTCTTTTGCTACTGGCAATTATCTACCACTTTAGAATGGTTACTAAATATTGAATGAATCCAACTTGATAGAAATCTTTGTACTTTTCAGGCAGGTCGCAACTGCTGTGCAGCTCTGCTATAATGATGTGTGTGTGTGTGTGTGTGTGTGTGTGTGTGTGTGTGTGTGTGTGTGTGTGCATGTGCACGTACGTGTACTGGAAAATTATTACTTTTCAATATGACTTGAATACAGCTAGTTTAAGCATTCTAAAATAATATGTCCAAAAATGTAGTTAATGAAACTCAGTAATATAAAATCATAAGAAAGCTTGTGTCATTTTTTCCAACAGATTTCAAGCAAAGCTTTAAATGAAAAAACTATCTAATGTCGTCTTCTCACAAGTGTTTAAATAAAACTGAGATACACTGAAAGTTAACAGCTAAAGTGTTAGCTTATAATATTTCTGTCATCTGCTCAGCATGAGGATATAGTTAGGCTGATGCAAAGTACAATCTGACATTAGAATTCATTAAAATAACAGTAGCAAAACACTACATTAGATATATTCACACAAATGTATGCACATTATGCTCAGTATGCATTTTGCATCAGTCTAACTATATCCTCAATCTGTCTAATAAATAATTAAAATAAAACAGGCACCTCTCTGTGTGCGTGTCTGTGTATATATCTTGCTTTCTCTCTCTCTCTCTCTATATATATATATATATATATATGTATATATATGGGCCTATATTATAAGATCGATGGTTGAAAACATTGAATAACATATGGTCGACACCATATGGTTGATGTCTTCAAACGTCGACCTTATAAAAAGACAAAAGAAAAAAAAAGAAAAAAGAACCTTAATGGGTTTAAGCAGGGGGGCAAGCCCCCCCTGCACCCCCCACGACCCCTGCTACTTAAATATACCAAATCCGAGACCGCACTACATTGCAGTAAACGGAAATCTCCCCTTAAGGAGATTTCTGTTTACCCGCTTGAGATTCTGAGCGTTTGGTATTTTCGTGCTGACAATGTCAGATACGACATTGTCGGCTTTTGAGATATATATCTATATATATATATATATATATCAATAAATATATATATATATATATATATATATATATATATATACACACACACACACACAAACACACACTCACACATATCCACTGCAGGATTAGCCTTCAGGCAGTGTGAAAATTGGCTTCAGATGATTGTCACTGTTGATGTGACCTGTCTATATTACCGTGATGAAAGACAAGTTCGCTGAGCAAATCTTAATTGACACAGTAATATCGACTTGTCTAAAACCAAACGGCCAAGTCAGCGAATTGTTTCCCAGGGGAAAAAAGTCACTCAGACATCATTGGAGGTTTGCCCTTTTCCTCACTGTAGTGCGATCTTGGAGTTGGTATATTTAGTTAGGGGTGTGGGGGGGGGGTGAAGCCCCCACGTTGTAGGGTTTGAAAGTG
>NC_056736.1:65827492-66124992 GCF_019279795.1 Protopterus annectens | reverse complement strand
TTGTATCTCTCTACCCCTTCTACATCTTGTGTACCTATAAAATGGTTTCGTATTATGCTCAACATCTTTACATACATTTTCTTCAAAATTTTCTTGATCTTGTCTCACACTACGCTTAGTTTGTTTGTCCAGTTTGTTTATTTCATTTTTCAAAGTTGTAGTTTGACATTTTTATATGTCTTATATTTTTTTTGTCTCTCACCTTAATCAATATGTTCGTATGGACATATATCCTCCTCCTGATGTTGTATGCCTACATCCTGATGTTAAACTTTTGATTTTTTTGCATTCAGTCAATTTTTCTTTCAAAACTTTCCACACTCCTGCAATTTATTCCATTAATCGCATCATTCCAATTAGTTTTACATAGTGACTGTTCCGCTTCCATATAAACTGTTATTAGCTTCTGTGCACTGGTTTAGATTTCAGTTTGGCAGAATTATTTAGCAACAAATTAACCTTTATAACGACATGATCACTGCACATCAACAACGGTGTATATATATATATATATATATATATATATATATATATATATATATATATATATATATATATATATATATATATATATATACCCTGACATAACTGGTTTCCAGTCATTATTCTTTAACTATGTTTCACAAACAATAACATCAATCTTGTGGGAATGTAGTAAATTTTACAATAAAAAACTTTAATATTAATGCTCCTAGCATTAACAACCAGAGATGCATCAAATATTGTTATCTGTGAACTGTAACATTTCAGTATGGCAAAATTCCTGCCTTGTGTTTGTCAAATATTGCAAAATATCTGCTGCAGAAATCATCTTCCCTGACTGTGACATGTGCACTCCATCTTGTCTGAACATATGTGTGCGCCCAAAATTAGGATCAAATGCTCTACACATTACCATTTTTTAAAACAGGACATTTTTTCATGTAGGTATTTACCCAAAAAATATTTTCATTCAGAGTGACATGACTCTCCTTTCTATATGTGATTTGTGAAAAACACATCCAAACACCTGTACAAGCTGTAAGTTCCCTACTAAGAATCACAGCCTCCTTATATATGAGATCTTTTGTCCCAACATGAAGAAAAACAAATCCGTACTTCCTTACATTAAGGCATTCTAAGTCCTCCTCACGTTCTCTACTTTTGCTCCTGGCAAGCACAACACCATTCAGTGTTCACTATCTTCCATGCAACTTTAAGCACCAGTGCCTCTGCTAATTAAATATCCAATTACAAGAATATCTTTTCTGATCAGATCTGAAGAAGCTTTAACTTCTAATACAGCAATATCTATATCAATTGTTACAAAGGAATAATCTTCATCTCCATTAGTCTTATTAATCCCAATGTTTTCATTGCTTATTAAATTTGCAAGCATGAAATTCTCATCCAGCTGGCTTTGTACATCTACACTTTGAGCCATGTTGTCAACATCTGTCTTTCTCCTCTTTTTTTTCTTATGTTTAAGTTTCTTCAACCCTTCCATGTTCATTTTTGATTTCTTCCTTGACCCTTGCCTCTTTTTCAAACTTCTCCTTTGGAAGAAAGATGCCTTTTTCTGTAGACAAGGTTTACTGAAAGAAAAAGGTTATAATTCCCTATAATCTGTGTGTTGCATAACAAAGCTGTGTCCTTTTAGCATGTATTCTCTCTTTTTAAAGACATTAATTTCTTCTTCTTCTTTATTATTTTTGTGAACTTCTTCCTTTCTTTCTTTTTTTTTAATTTCCTTCCTCAGATTGCCGAATAATTGTATCCAGAATTTCAATGTTGTCAGTATAATAATGGTAAGAAAATCATCCAACTTTTCACGAGGAACAAAGATTGCCAATGTTATCAGGTGTTAACTTTAAATAAATGGTTTACATTCATTTTCTTGAATCACACTCAGTGAAATCCAACTTGCTCCATGTCCTAAAACCGAACAATGAAAATTCCGAACACCAATTTTTCTGAATGACAAATCTCACCCCACTTCTCGACCCATGTTAGTGCTTGTTCCTAGATCCAGAGAGGCAGGCAGTTTTGAGGTTCGGTGTTTATGTCGGGTATAACAGAAGTTGGCATTTCAATGTTTCGTGGAAGCACATCGGTTATACGATGACTCGACCAAGTGTGATTCGGGGAAATGAATGAAAATAAACATAGCATTTATTATACTTTATCAGATATTTGTGCTTTAGCAAATCATTAATGGCATACTCATTTAAGGAATGCATATTCCGCTGAAAACTAATGAAAAAAAATTTTAGGAAAAAAAAAGTAATCAAAATCAGTTACCACAAAATTCAAAGAGAACTTAAACTTTTAAGAGAAAAGTTACACAAACAATATACAACTAGATATTAAATTAAGTACAGTAAAGTTGTTGCTCTGACCATACAAGTTGTGAAAATCACACAAAAGCTGGAATTCCTTTACATCATGACTGAATGCATACAGTAGCTTCTGCTCACTATTGCTCGCAGTCGCACCTCTTTTTGACAGAAAGGATCAAGAAATCACAAACCAAGGCAGGATTGTTTAGATAAACTATGGACTGTTCTCTTTGCAGTCTGTGTGAATTTATAGCTGACTGAGCCCCTTGAGATGGTTAGAGTTTGCCTGTCTAAAACCCATCCTTTTCTAACTAACAGTGAAAATTAAAGATAAAACAAAACATAAATCAAAGTAAATCTCCTTGTCTACAAAATGTCCATTCCTTTCTAGAAATAGTGAACAAGCAGTGTGTAAAAAATAAAACAAATTCAAATAAAAACTTCTCTAGCCAAGCTACTGCATAGTCAATCACAAACCAATACAGGATTCTTTAGATAAGCTAAGTAGTCATAAATTAATACATTTGGATTCTACAAAGAAGCGATCTATAATGTCAATAAAGCATTTGAAATGAGAGGTGGAATTATTGTGGAATTTGCATTCACTGCTATTGTATGTTAGGTGTTTTGATCTGTAGGATGAAATGTTCATAAGCTGTCAAAGGTTTTTGGACAGAAGGTAACTATTGTTACACAGTATAATTTTAGCTTGTATGTGTGGACATTTTGTAGTGAATGAATAGCTTTAATATAAGGATATTTTTGGAGATGAAATACAGAGATGAAAATTGGGTAACAGAATTGCTGAGGAGAGGCACAAATAGGAGTAATCAGATGCCAATTGTCATGTAGACATGATGAAAATGGTTGAAGTGGGGCAAGAGACAGTAAGCTAGATGATGCATAGTAAATAGTCAGGAGGGGTAAACTAGGCTGACAGTTGTTGCAAACAGGGTGACCAGTATTAGATAGCTCCAGTCACTTCTGGGGTGGGGCACGAGTGGGTCAGTGGACTAGATCTTAGAGCTCAGTCACTCTAGCTCATTTGGGTTGACAATGTAGTGGCATCAGTGGGGGGAGGGGAGCTAAGTGTGGAGATGTGGAATATCAGAAAAGTAAATGATTCCATCAAAAGAGAAATGGCACTGGTAAAGGAAGAGGCAGAAGTTGTGTCCTTTCAGGAGTTAAAGATGAGAAGGAGGTAGGCAGACATTTGAGAGGAACTGTTTTAAAAGAAGAAGAGATGTGTTGTGAAAAAAGGAAGAGATAAAAAAGTGGGATAGGGATTTTAGTGAAACTGATTAAAGAGGCAGAAACAGTTGAGTAAGGAGGGCGACAGAGATGGGCATTGGGTGGTGGATAAGTAGAACTAGGAAGGGATAAAGGTTGTCTTAGGTGTCCCTAGGGTCAGTCTACAGACCAAATGAAGATCAGATGGGCATTTTAAGAAGTGGTTAAAGCAGGCAGAGAAAATAAAAGAGGGGAAAGATCAAGTGATAGTTGGAAGGTATTTGGAATTGGAGCCTCAGCGAGATTATCTGGGGTATGGAGTGTCATAAAGTATTCAAAAGAGAAGGGACAATGTGGTTACAGCTGATGTATAACTTGAATTCAGGAAAAAGACTAGGAAGAGAGGATTTACTTTTTCAAGGAGTAAAAAGAAGCTGGCAAGCAAGTTTTTTAGTGTACTAGAAGATAAGTAAACACTGGAGGAGACTGAGAGATGCAAATCACAGAGAGAGAAGCATATGGGACCATGTAATGATTAAGTTGTGGTGGAACTACAAGGACAGAGAGACAAAAGGGTGGCTTCTTGCTTGGACAGATCTGGTGGTAAGCCAGTGCTGGTAAACAAATGACCTGCATATGTAACTTCTGGTAATATGAATTTGCATTTTAGAGGATTGAGCTTTATGTTCATTTCACGTCCTCTGTCTAGAACTTGCTTAAGGTTTCTGTCATGCTCTGCTTCATCATTGCCTCCAACCAATAAATCATCTACTATTATAGCACAAGGATAATCTGAAAAATTTGCTCCATTGCATGCTGAAAGACTTTACTTGCAGAATTTATTCCAAATGGCATCCTGAGGAATCTATACCTGCCAAATGGGGTATGGAAAGTAGTCAGTAATGAGGATTTGCGATCAAGCATCTCTTTCCAAAATTAACTTTTTGCATCCAATACAGAAAAATCAGTGGCATTTGGTATTAGGGCTGCTACTTCCTCGACTGTACACATTGGAGGATGCGGTCTCTTCAATGCTTTGTTCAAATCTCTTGGGTCAATACATATTCTGATTTCGTCTGAGCCTTTTTTGTGGGCTGCTACCATGGACGACACCCATTCAGCTGGTTCTGTGACTGGACAAATTACACCTTGGTGCACCATTTTATCCAGCTGAGCTTTAACGTTATCCTGCATAACTATCAGAACTTTTCTTGATGGCCTGACCACTGGATTGACCTCTGGGTCTAACTTCATGGAATATACAACTGGAAGTTTGCCCAACCTTTCATCGAAAACATCAGCATACTCTGTGAAAATGGCTTCAGTAAAATTGGAACTGGGAGATGTGCTTATATGATTAACTTCTTTGGTAAAAGAAAGCAAATTCATTCTCAAACAGTCTAGGAGACCCAATTATGGCTGCACAAGTCTTCGGACAACATAGTAGTTCCTAGCCAAATAACATGAAATCACTACTGAGCCTTCGGTTTGAATTTCTTCACCTCCATAAGCAACAAGTTTCGCACTACTAGTCACACTAAGTTGCTCATCAGTTCTTACCTTAGCAAATGTGTCTGCTGACATAACAATGCACTTTGAACCAGTGTCTACCTTGAGCTCAGTGAATTTACCATTGATCTGGACATTACAAAACACTTCATTCTTTGCCAACAAATTTACTGCATCAACCTTTTCACCAATTACTGATACACCATCTACGTAGAAAGTAGAACTGCAGCTCTCTATTTGATCAACTTGCTTTCTCGAGTAGCCCTTCTTTATAACTGTGTGAAGGTTACTGGATTTGTAAAACTTGTGAAAATGGTTTCATTTTTTTTACACTTGTGGCATTACTGATAAAATGCTAAGCACTTTTTTCTTTTAGATTCATGATTGGCACCACAACTGCGACAGTTAACAATAAAGCTTGATTTGGCTTTTGCTGACTCACCCTTGTACTGCACTGTGTATGTCCTTCTCTCTGAACTAGTCTTAGAACTTGCTGAAAACCTACGGGGTTTACTTGCCATACCCGCAGGGGTCATAGCTGCTATGTGCTTAGGCCTGCCTCTACTACCCACATGTTGCATGCTGTCTACAGTTGCTCTGGAGCCTGCTGAAACCATGCTCTTATCACTTGCAAACATATTCGTGTGCCTTTTTGTAACTTCATGGATTTGACAAATCTCAATAACTTTGCTCAGGGTTAGATCACTGTCATGAAGTAAAATCTTTCTCATTGTAGTACTGTTAATACCACACACAAGCCTGTTCTTTATCAACTAATCTTTTGTCACTAAACCAAAACATTTCAGCTTTGTTTCTCAGGTCAGTTATGTAAGCTGCAAAAGTTTCCCCTGGTTGTTGATCTCTTGTGCAAAGCAAATGCCTCTCTAATGTAATATTTGTCTGGGGTTACACATTTCTCTGAATTTGTGCTTAACCCTCTGGGTCTTCCCTTGATTTAGCCTGTACAGTAATATGACAGTTTTCACCTTCTCCCTCATATACTACTGGTGCATACACAGATGAATGCTCTCTTTCAATGGCCTCTGACCCAGCTAGGTTTAGCAAAATGAATAACCTGGTGCATGCATCCTTGTCAGAATAAGCTGCTTGTATAAAAATATCTTACTCTTGCTCAAATATTCACCAGTTCTCTGCAATATTCTGATCAAACACCAATGGTGATGGTCTTCAAAATCCATCTGCTATATTAACACATACAACTGAAGGCTTTTGCAAGCATGCACCAACATACACACATACACATATGCCAGAAATTTATGCCAGCACTTGTAACTATGCCCAATAGCACAATAAGCCTCTGAATAACTGAACTGCAAAATAAGTCTCTCAGGCACTGTAGTACTTTTGAAATTACTGTACTGTACAAGGACAAAATGACTGACTTCAACAATTGGCTAAGCTTCTGGTGTCATTCTAAGGGGATCCAGTATCTGTCTGCCTGGGATGACACGATCGACAGACCACGATGCTTTGTCAGAGATGGCCTGCACCTGTCACCCTTGGGATTCCGGATGCTGGCTAAGGCTCTTGCCACCCCTATAGTGCAAGGTTCAAATGACAAATTCACCACCAACAACTCACTATTATCCATAAGAGCTTGTACTACCCCACCTATACACCTATACTGACTACCCTCATTACCCCCTACAACAATCTTAAGAACCTTCGCTCCTCTAATAAGCCACTTATTACTATCAACAAATCCAACAACACAGCTGGAGATTCTTTGTTTTCTAACTCCATAGGCAAACACTGGAACAGACTTCCCTCTGAACTCCTATCTCTGACCTCCACTAGGCTCTTTAAACTAAAAATAAAACAATTTCTCAATTCTCACTGGATTTGTCCTTGTACTAACCCTGACTAAATGTCTTCTCTGCTCATAACAAATGTATACTCCACCTACTTACATACTCTTGCTGCTTCCTATATATCTACATCTCACTGTACCATATGATACATTTATATAATTTATCAACAGTATATACTCTTGGTTATCCTGTTTCCACTTGAAAACTACTAATTTATTCTTATTCTATCGCATTCCATATCACCTCAGCATGTGCTAGGTATGCTTGTAATGACAACTGTACCTTATCTGTATCTCTGTAATCTGTTTAGACCCTTTTTTAATTATCATTATAATTCTTTGAATTTGTGACAATTATTACAGTCATATAGTGTGCCTGTATATGGCTGTAACTGCTTAGAGCTATTTTTACTAGTCTGAACTTATTATTTTTTTATCTGTATATGGCTGTAACTGCTTAGAGCTATTTTACTACTCTGAACTTATTATTTTTTACTGTATAATATTAACTGTGCTGGAGCTTTTCTCCCCGGGCCTCTACTGAAAATGGATCTAATTCCAGTTAGACTAGCCCGGTCAACAAATGTAAAATAAAATAAAATAAAAAAATAAAATAACAGGTACAAGCAAGCAAAATCTGAGGGTAATGCTACTCAATGCTAGAAGTATAAACCTCACAATGCATTCACTCAAGGCACTCCTTAGAATGGAGAACATTGACATCTGTGCAGTGACAGAGACCTGGTTCAAGGCCCCAGAGAGCACCCTTGCATTACCAGGATATAATTCATACCACACCTTTCAGCCACCTAACCTGGACTGAAACATTAAAGGTGGAAGCGTGTCCATATTCATTAAGGATATCCACACCTCCAGGCTAGCTGCTCAGCATAATGGATCCGAGATTATCCAAGTGCAACTAACTCTGGGTAAGACCGCAATCCAAACTGTAACTTGCTACAGATCCCCCACCATGCCCCAGGATTCCCACTCCTCATTTCTTGATATACTGGAAAATATTACAGTACAACCCAACACCCTAATAATGGGCGATTTCAACTTCCCCACCATCAACTGGGAAAACTACTCATGTACCAACACTTATGCTCAACGTTTTCTGGAATTCATAAATACCAACGCCTTGGATTAACTTATCCACACCCCCACCAGGGGCAGCAATATTCTAGACCTGGTCTTTACCAACATGGGCAACCGGTGTTCCACACCAAAGGTCAATTCCTCATTGGTCAGATCCAACCACAAGCTAATCAGCCTAGACATCTACATCCCGCCCCCACCCTCCATTAGGGAAATCACCGAACAAAACTTCTCCAAAGCCAGCTTCACGCTTCTTAAGACAGAAGTAGCAAACTTCATGACACCCATGCAGACGGACAAGAGAGGTACAACTGCTGAATCCTACACAAATGCACTTTATAAGCACTTACACAAGTGCATGGATCGTGCTATCCTCCAAATAAAGGAAGCCAATCTGGTGGTCCCCTGCCATAAACAAACTACACAACAGAAGAAATAAACTGTTGCATAAGAGAGTAAAATCCCATGACTGGAAGAACTCCCTGGTCAGCCTCAGTAAGAAGCTGAGATCCCTCATAAAATCCTCCAAAGCTAGTTATGAAAACAAAATTGCCACTGATTCTAAAGACAACCACAAAGCATTCTATAGCTATATCAAGAATCTCAATGGCAACACTCAGATCTGCTCTCAGTTGCAGAACAATGGCACTAAATATACAGAACCAACTGATATTGTCAACATCCTGGCAGGTTCAGTGCTAACTTTACCCCCCTAAAGGGCCCATCTCTATACCGGAAGAATGCAAAGTTCCTGTAATCATGGCTGCACAGGTAAAATCCACTCTCTCCAAAGCCAAGAATACAGCATCCATGGGACCTGACAACATCCCAGGCTGTGTTCTACATGAACTACACAATGAACTGGCACCCCACCTAAGCACCATGTTCAGTAATAGCCTCACCTCAGGCTTTGTGCCCACTGAATGGCACACAGCGACAATTATCCCACTCCACAAAGGGGGAGCCACCACGGACCCTGAGAACTACCGCCCCATTAGCCTAACAAGCCTGGTCTGCAAGGCCATCGAACTTATAAACAAAGATATTAGTAATCTCCAAACTCTGGACCTCACCCAGTTCGGGTTTGTAAAAGGCAGATCATGTCTCCTAAACCTGATTGACTTCTTTGAAGCAGTCACCAAAGCCGTAGACGTGGGTATCTAGATCTCACCAAGGCTTTTGACACCATCCCCCACTCTGGAATTATAGATAAACTCACTAAACTAGGTATAAATCCCTATGTCACAAGATGGGTTGCCAACTGGCTCACTGACAGAACCCACACTGTGAAAGTAGCAGACTCCAAATCTGACTTCAGACCAGTGGAGTATCACAGGGTTCTGTCCTGGGTCCTTTCCTATTTGGTATCTACTTTTCTGAAGTACAGGCTAACACAGAAGGTCTTTGGCTAATGAAGTTCGCAGATTACTGCAACTAGGAGCCATAACTGAAACTTCTAACGATGTGGATATCCTACAAAATGGCCTCACTGTGTCAAAGCCATGGCCTCAAGCTCAATGCCAAAAAGTGCACTGTCATCCCCTTTGGTAAAAACTATGTACCCATGAGCTACCACATAGGTGGTAGTCTATTTAGCACTGAAAGTGTGATAAGAGACCTTGGGACACACGTGGACAGTAGTCTCTCCTTTGATAATCACATGGCCACAGTAGTCAGGCAATCCTCCTACATGGCACACCTCATCACAAAAGGTTTCTCATCCAGGAAAAAAGAGGTCATTGTTCCCCTCTACTCATCACTCATTAGATCCATTATAGAGTACAATGCCCCCTTTGGTATGTAACCTCACAAGACATCTGCAACAACTGGAAAGGCCGCAGAAATACCTCACAAAGAGGATTATCAGCCTGAAATAGATGCCCTACGCAGACAGTCTCAAAAAACTCCAGCTTTACTTCGTCGCATATCACCTACTCAGAGGCAATCTCTACCTAACATACAAAGCTATGTCAAATTCAGAGCTGTTGGACATGCTCCACTTAAAGAAATCGCAATCTCTCCAAGCTACACACTTTAGGGACCTAAACCCTGTCACCACAATAAACAGAACATGTTGGAGGAATAGATTCTTGAACCAGAGACTTCCCATACTCTGGAACAAACTACCTATCTATATCAAACAAAGCTCCTCATTAGCACTCCAAGAAAAATCTTGATGACTGGATGGAAATAGGAAATTCACCCCAGGGATCACCTCTGTGTCTTTGCTCAACAGTGGCACAAGAAAATAATTTTCTTGGGTGGCGAAAGCCAGGGTACCTTTTTGGCTAGGCTTATATAGGCCCTAGGGCCGATAGCCTAGTACCTAACTATGAACCTATGCAAAAGTCACTTATCATCATTGTAAGAAACATTTAAAAACAACTGCACTGTGCGAATAAATTGGGAAGAAGAAGCTCAGAGTAAGAAACATTTTGAAGTAATTGCACTTTGCGAATAAACAGTACACAGCACACTGAAACTTCCACAAAATGGCTGTACTTTGCTAAATAACTCTTTACAGTACAAGAAACACTCTGTAATGGTGGCAATTTACAAACAGACACACCCAGCACAAGAAACTTTTTGAAATGGCTGCATTTTGACCGTACTTTACGAAACAGTTGCACTTTGCACATACACAAACTCTTTAAAATAAATGCACAATAATAAGCACACACTGTAAGCACTTTTACACACTTTGAGATGCTTCAAATAACTCTAGTTATGCCCTTAATACAATATGAAATAGTAGTTATGCCAAAACACAGTACTTTGCCAAAAAGCATGCAGTAGCCTTGCTTTATTTATGCTTAATGTGCCCTTTTTGCCCTTATTATATTCATGTTGCTCGTTTAATCTCTCTTCATGTCCATTGTACTTTTTGTTGTGCTCGTTTTACTCTAAACATGCCTGTTTTGCTTTAAACATACTTGTTTTACAATTCTGAAGTAATTCCAACCCCCTTTTGTGCATTTCTGATAATTATTTTATCATATATCTTAATCTCAAACATCTCGTTTAATTAATAAACCGTCTGTGCCTCTCACTTGTTTAATAATGCAGTTTGTGCCCTTGTAATGCTCCGTTTTATCTTTTTTTTTAATAAAATAAATCGTTCATGCAAGTTTTCATTACCTTTTTCGGGCCGTTTTTCGTGCTTGCTTCTCTTAGTTTACCTTCACTGTTATCTCTGCACCTCATAGCTCTGAAATGCTGTTTCTGACACCATGTCACTTGTCTAGTCAGGATAAAATAGGCAAGTCTTTGTGGGTTTTGGTCAAGCAGCTTTATTATGTACAAACACTTCAGGAATAAGGCTTAATAACTTTAACTTAGATAAACGTATAACCAAACTAGCCTTTACACTCATACATGCTCAGTCTCTGGCTGCACTCTCAAAATGGCACTGAAGCTAGCATGTGCTTGCTATTTATATGTACATGGCGACCTTGAAATACTTCTTAAAGATACAGCACACACACACTATTCTACAAAAACAAAAGGAGGAAGCATAGGAAGAACGTAGGGAATGGGTTGAAAATTAAGTGGAGAGGTAGGTTTACAGTTCAGAGGGGAAACGTCCAAAGGGTTGAACAGAGTGATGTAAGATCCTGAAGAACAACTGAAAGAGATCTGGTAAAGACAAGGAGAGGGACAGTGGATTGAGTGAGAGAGAAAGAGAGATAGAGATAGAGACAGAGTCAGGACAGAGATAATGGTACACTTAAAAGAATCACAGGAATTTAAAGCAGAAATGAAGTTAACTAGGTGGGGGCAGAGTTAAGCAGAGAACAATCAAGCTGTTGTTAAAGAAGATAAAGGATAATAATATGTCAGCTTGGACTCACAAGGGAGGAAGGGTTACAACAGCATTTAAAGAAATTAGGGAAGTGTTTAGAACCTTCTTTGAGAGGTTATAAAAATCTGTGGCTGGGGTGAAGGAAGAACTAGTTGGCAAAGGCGGCACACTGCTGAACACTCCAAAAAGGATGAATATGAATACATTTGTGATCTTATACAGGCAATGAGGCATTTGAAAGGTGGTGAGGCAGTGGGCCCTGACAAATGCCAGTTGGACTTCTGCAAGTTGCTAGGAATACAGGTGGTGATGGAGGTGGATGATCTGACTAGGATATCTAATTTGAGTATTGATCAAAGTCAACTCCCAGAATCAATGTAAAAACACTGATGGTAGAATTGTATGAGGAGTGGGGGTGGGGGGTGGGGTGGGGGTTGAGAGAAAAAAGCCAAGAAACTGAAGGCCAAAATCACTCTACAATACAAATGCAAAACTGTTTGCTAGGATATTGACAGGAGACCATAGAGGGTTTTGCTGAGGGCTAGTAATGGACAGAAGGGAGGAAGGTTCATTATGGGACGATCCTTAGCTGAGCAAAGACAGGTGCTGTTGAATTTTATGGACTGGATGGATATGACCGGAAGCAATACAGTAGGGATATTATTCACAGACATACAGAAAGCTTTCATTGTGTACTTTGGAAGTGCATGTTTGAGCTGTTGCTAGGGCATACTAAAGGTAGTTAGAGAATTGTATAAAAAGCTATGGCTTAATTTATTGGTGATTGAAGGATTGTTATTTTGAGGAAGGGCACAATGCAAGATTGCCCTCTATTTCATGGATTACTGTTGCTACGTACTGTTTGAAACACAGAATTCAGAAATTGTAAAGGTAAGACAAAAGGAAAAGGACAGGGTGTACAGAGTATTTATCGATGGCTACATGGTATTGTTGGAGAATCTATGAGACCTTGGGAAAGAGACAGTGACTTCATCCAAAAAGCTAGATGAAGTCAGATGGGATTACCATGAGCAAAAGTAGGGTAAAAAATATTTGGAGCTAAAAGTATTTTCACCAGAGAAGTCTCCAACTAATAGGAAATGGGAGGAACAGTGGAGAAGATGTAATAGTGATGGACAGGAAAACAATTTAAGAGTCAGGATGAAGATAATTCAATATGTGATTCTACAACACATGATTTATATGGGGAAGCGCATGTAGTTCAGCCCACAGAACAAGGTGGTGAAGGGAGGTGGAAAAGCTCTGTGACAGATATATATATATATATATATTGAGCAGAGGGAGTATGACAATTAGAAAAAGTCAAAGTCAAGTCAAAGAAAACTTTATTGTCATTCAGAACTTCACAGATTGCAGCTGAACGAAACTACAATGCTTCATTTTCAATGCATGAAACAGTTGCACATATAGAGAAAAATTAATAAAATATCACAGTAGAAATTTAATAAGTTGCAATTTGCAAGTAAAGTAGGACAGCAGTGACCCACACCCATCCCAGAACAGGAGACAAGGAAGACAAGGAACAATTTGACGGTAATATTGTCAAAGTAAAATTGAAACAATAGCAGCATATCTATGATTAGACTGAATTATTGCACAGTTTGTATATTGCACTTTACAGTCCTTCAGTGTGTAAGTGAGCCACCTTAGTATTGCACTTAGTTATTGCACATCCATAAAATAAGCCCCTTGATAGCCTAGTTATGTAACAAACATCATGGTTCGTTTTTCCAAAGAGTTCAACAGTCTAACGGAGAGCGGAAAGAAACTGATTTTTAGTCTGGTGGTCTTACAATGCAGGCTTCTGTATCTCCTTCCAGAGGATACGCAAGTGTACAGACCATTGGCAGGATGTGTTGGATCACTGGAAATCTTTTTGGCACTGTCTATGCACCGGCATTTGTGTAGATCTTGCAGAGGAGTAAGGGAGGTGTCAATGATTCTTTCTGCTGACCTTACAATTCTTTTGAGAGCCTTCTGATCCTGATTATTACAGCTCCCACACCAGAATGCAATGCTGTTAGTCAGGACACTTTCAATGGTGCCCCTATAAAAGGTCTGAAGTATGGAGCTTGGTAATTTTGCCTTCCTAAGTTTCCTTAGAAAGTGCAAGCATTGCTGAGCTTTTTTGACTGTGCTGGATACATGGACTGACTATAAATAACATAATAAAAAAATATAAAATAATTATAAAGAATTTTAAAATAATAAAATAATTAAATATATTTAATAAGGTGAAAAAGGAATAAGAGTGGAGGAATAGAGGGGAAGATGAATGACAGGGGGTGCTAGATATTAGATTATATTTGTCTACAACTAATGTTGCAGAGAGGCTAAAGGGGACTGAGAAAAAAGACATGCACTAGGTGCTATAGCTGAAGGAAAAAGGAAAGAAGAAAAATTTTTTTTTTTGAATGGATGAATGCTAGAATGTTGGGATGATAAAGAAAAACATTAGAAAGGTAAAGGGAATGTTGGACAGTTTATAGGAAGGGAATATGTCTAGGGATATTGGACAGACTGCAAATGCTTGGAATTGGATGTTGGGGGGGGGGCAATCCAAGGGATAGGAAAACAGACAGGGTCTGGTTAGGCTTTAAATGTCTGAGAGAATGACATGGGTAGGCAAACAGGGCTGTTTTTTACTCAGCTACTAGCTTAGGTTAAGAAATTGGGCTGGTGGAAGAGAATGAGGCAGAAAGAGAAGGAAGGAGATTCTGGAAAACAATGAGAAGCACGTGCAGAAGACAGAGATGAAGAAGTGGGACATGTTTATTTACAGGCAACTGGGAGCCCAAAATGTGACAGATGCAGTGAAAGAGTTACGACAGCAGTAGGTGAAAGAGTAAGAAATAAGGATGATGAGGTCTGGGAAGGAATAAGGAGCACACCAAGGAAAAAATAGTGGTATAAGATGCCAATTTAGAAAACAGAGTAGGTGAAACCTGTACTCTTTTGGAATATGACAAAGAGGAAATGGATCAAACACACGTGTTGGGAATGTAAGGTGGTTGGGGAGGTATAGAGGTAATCTAAACTGATTTAGGATGAGAATTATCAGGAGGAGGTGGAGAATGACATCTTATGGTACACTCAATTTGTAGAGGGAGGGAGTGTAGATAGCCTGGAGACATTTGTTCAATTCTTACAAGGTTCAACTGACTTTTTAAGTTTCACTTATCATTATTCTGAGCAGACGATAGAATTCCTAGATGTAAAGATTCATAAGACAATGTTAAAGGAAAGGTAACCAGTCTTTACAGGAAACCTAGTCACAAAATAGCATTTTACATAAGAGTAGCATGCACCCCACACGTCTGTAAAAATGTCCTTAAGGGACAATTCATGCGTACGAGCAGGCTACATAATACACAAGAAGGCTTAGAGGAAGCTGTGACCTTATTAAAGGATGAATTTAAACAGAGAGGATATAACAGCAAAGAGATAAATTATTGAGGAAATGTACAATGGACGTAGCTCTGAAGGTAATCACTATTTTTCAAGCAATAGTAACTATGAAACACGAGCTACTGAGAAACATAATAACAAAGTTAGATTTCCGTTGACCTATTCCAGCGACTCTAAGAGGTTTTGTGAAATCTTTGAGAAAAACTGGAATATTTTGAGATCTATCGATGAATTAGAGGGACTTATAGATAACAAACCTAGTTTCTCTTTTAAGAACAAGAAATCGTTAAAAAGATAACATTGTTATAAGACATCTTTTAACAGCTATGGGAAGGGGCAACTATCACAAAGAACCGGTACATTTCCATATAGGAGATGCACAGTATGTAACTTTTTATATGGTAAATCTTCTTTCCATCACCCAGTTTCTGGCTTTAATATCAACATTGATTTCTATGCAGATTATAGGACCCAGTTTTTAGTGTATTTCTGCTTCTGCAAAAATTGTTATGCTTTTTATGTGGGGAAAACCACCAGGATGCTCAAAGAACGCATACAGGAACATATTAGAGACATAGCAAAATCAAAAGAAACTAATGCTCTAGCTCAGCATGTTCAGTCTAATGGCTCAGAACATGTTTTTAATTTTATGGCAATTGAGTTAGTTGAACCCAATATCCGTGGGGGAGACATCAACAATAGAGTGGAAGAAGTCGAACAAAAATGGATATTACTATTAAAGGCAGATAGATTTCCAGGTCACTTAAACAATTTTTAAAAGCAAGGCCTTTGAGGCATTGATGGAATGTTATTAAGTTATCCAAACGTAATAAGTACCAAATGTATAAATATTATATTTTTAAGAAACATATATATATATATATATATATATATATATATATACAATTATTTACTGACTATAAAGGAGTCACTAAAGTTTGATATCTGAAGTATGTATAAATAAATGCTTAGTTATTGTATTATATACTTTATATTAATACCCTGTTTTGTTTAGTTTTTTAATGTAATGTACAATTTATACTTGAACATATTGTATGCATTTGTATTTAGTTAATAGAGCTTAATTAATGATGTCACTGATGAGCAGCTTCCTATAATATAAAACAAAATGCTCTGAATGATCATTTGCTAGCGGAATATTTTAGAGTGGATGTATAGTGATTGCAGGAGCTATGTACTGTTAGAACTTTTTCTTTTCTTTTTGTAGAGTAGGAAATGAGTAAGTAAACAGTGAGACTGTATTGCAGGTAAAGGATGGCTGTATGTAAATAATTGGTTGTAATCATGTCGTATATATTATGCTCTCCGAATAACGGTAAAAAGCATACAGGAAAAAAAATCATACTCGGTGAAAGGGTGAATGAAGCTTGTTCATAACCTTAACCTTCTCTGCTTTCCTATCAGGCATCTTAAACTGTGCCTTTCTTCATGGGAAGGAATCATTTTGGTAGCAATTTAAAAATGTAATCACCTGGCTTAGTAGCACAGAGGGAGAGATACTTGACTGTGATGCAGATAATCACGACTGAATGGCAGGTCTGGCACTCGATGAGCTAAAAAAGGGGGGGGAGTGAAGAGGCTTGGCCCACACTCCTCTCCTGGGGGATGTGGAGGGATGTACATGTGCGGGCACACACAGTGATGACATTTCCCCAGTGCAGACCAGGGAAACCACCACTTGTGCTCTGGGAAGAAGGAGTTGCTTTGAGGAGTGCCTATTGCAAAAATGAGAGGACATCCTCCATGCGCAGCTCAGTGCACACTCCCCTCATCAGTACATTGATATCTCAGCACTGGGACTTGGGCCATAAGGTAAAAAGCTTGAACCTACCCCTTAACAGCTGTTCTGATTGGCTCTCCAGGTCAATCCTTGACCCGGTGATGGGGAACAAATGGGCTGACTGGCCAGGAAGGGGTTGATGACTAAAAGATAGTGGGGGCAAACAAAGAAAAAAAAAGATTTTTAAATATGGCAGATTACCAAACAGTAAAAGAAATAATTTAGGGTGTTGGAGAGTTTTGATTCCCTGTGACACCCATTGAGGCTACACCTTTCCTTGCTCTACACTGGGTTTCATGTGTGTAATGTTTAGTTAATGTGTATGCGTTTGTCCACATTGAATCTTCTAGCATGACCCCAAGCTGCAGAAGTAGCAAGCAGTATCTCATCTGTGCACATCCAGGGTATTTAGTAAATACACTCGGTTCTGATTCAGCTTTGGAAACTGCACTCTCTCTCTCTCTCTCTCTAAAGAATAAAAAAGGAATTGTTTACATATTTACATTGTTACTTTGAAACACAATTCTTTTGTACACCAGTAGTGGGTACTTGCTCAGAATGAGCTTCAGGAATACAGCTCCTGCAGATGTGGTTGCAATGTGAGTGTGAAAGGTGTTATGGAAACGACATAGAACGTGAATGTCCCAAGCAAGTACTGCACCCTTGTCTGAGAAATAGCAGCCAACAAGGGAGAAGGTGAAGTGGAAGATAAAGACCACCTGGTCATGCCATGTGACTGACTGACGCACAATTCTGCATGGGAAACTACTTTGTGCTACGTCATAAACAGCACATAGTGGTGTGGAAGTGGTAGCAGTATGTGATTTTGACCTACTTGCCCTATGGGATATTCTCACAGAGATGGCAAATGGACAGTCAAGGGAAGAGTGTTGGTCTGGCATGTACAGGGAGACTGCTTTATGGCAGAAGTAAAGGCACTCGTGCCTATCCAACATATCAATCAGTTGGGCAATTAGCTTACACACAGGCAAATTGCACAATATGTCTATCACATCGGACATTACAGTGGTGGCATCTGCATCTGTCTGGATGACAGCCCTGCACATGCATTGAGTAGTGCTTATTTTGACACCCATTTTCATGCACCAGTATACCACTCATGACCTCCTTCCCCTCACTCTGTTGAGGCACCACTGTCCAGTGCTGGTGCATTGGCAGGGTACTACAGTGCTCCCTGAGTAAGAGATGCAAGGTATAACCTGTCCTTCCAAAGGATCTGGAAAAGTGAAGGCACACTCCATGGGCAACATAACTTTCACTGGAAATTAGTGGTATTGTTTCCTCTGTAGATCAGAGGGTATATGTACCGTCAAGAAGCTTTCCAATGAGCTAGCACTTGTATGTAAATATTGAGCAGGTGCAAGCAAGACTGTCATTTTGTAGTGAGCTGCAGAGATGTAAGCATGTATGTGTAGTAATCAGTCAGTTTGTTTATATTTTATGTCCCTGCTATCAATCCTGATGTGTTTGTACGTAATAATGTATATAAATGAACACCTGAACCTGTTTGTCTTAACTAGCTATACAAGACAAGTGACATGGTGTCAAAATGGGATCCAAAGTCAAGACCATGAGGCGCACAGTTAAAGTTGGAGGAATATACAGGAGTGGATCATCCCTACTGCTCAAACGACTTGCAAAATAGGTCAAAGACGAATTCCGGGTACGGAAACTCCCTTAAATAATTTCTTACTCAACGAATATAAAATGAAGCCCTCAGAACGCTTAAAACAAATTTCTAGTTAAACGAGGTCCAAAACTGTGACATATTGATAAAAAATATTTGAAATTGTTACAAAAATGTTTGAGACAATGTCTGAATTGCATAAAATGTATAAAACAAGGAAAACGACCATATTTTTTCACTATGTGCTTCTTTTTCACATTAACTAAAGCTATTCAAAGTATCCGAGGTGCACAAAGTGTTTGCAGGTTTGTGCCATATTACAGTACAGTTATTTCACAAAATATAGCCATTTCAAAGAATATTTTGCAAAGTACAGTCTTTTCAAAGAGTTTATTGTACATTTGAATGCTATCACAAGTACCTGGTGTGTGTGCATGTTTGCACATAATTACAAGAAACACATCTGCATTGTGTTTAAACATAATTTGTTGGCATGGTAGAAGGATTTCACAGACCTCCTCCACTTGTATTTGATATTAATACTGCAGAAAATTGGAGTGTGTTTAAACAAGAGTATTACATTTTCATATAGGCCGCTTTTTCTGACAAAGACACACACACAAAGGCATTTATTAATTTAGCTGGCTCAGAAGCCATTGAAAGAGAGCATTCATTTGAGCATGCACTTGCTGTGTATGCAGGGGTGAGACAAGGAAAGACCCAGCGTGCTTAAAACATAAATTTAGAGAAATATCTAACCCCAAAAGAATATTGCAATGGAAAGGCACATATTTTACACAAGAGTTCAAAAGCCTGGTGAAACTTTGCAGCATATATAACTGACTTGAGAAACAAGGCTAAAATGTGCAAATTATGTAATTTAAGGGATGAGTTGTTAAAAGACAGGCATGTGTGTGTGATAATAAAGATGATGCAGTGAGAAAGATTTTGCTTCAAGACGATGTTTAAAGTTTGAATAAGGCTTTTGAGATTTGTCAAATATACGAGCTCACACAGAAGCATACAAACATACTTACAAATGAGAAATGCATGCTTCCAGCACCTTCCAATGCTAATGCTGATAGTATGCAGCGTGTGGTTAAAAAGATACAGACCCAAGGGCATGGCTGCTTCAATGAAACACAGAACCTTTTTAGCAAATTCTAAGGCATGCTCTGTAAACCGACATGCTCAGTGAAGTACAAGAGTGAGTCAACAAACTCAATGAATGTGCCCCCACCTAGCCTCGTAGTCAGCTGTTGTAATTGTGGTGGTGATCATAAGCCTAAAACAGAAAAGTGCTTACCTTTTTGGTCAGCAGTGCCACAAATGTAAAAAGTGGAATCATTTTCAAAGCTTTTGTAAATCAAAAGAGATCAATATTTGTTATTAAAAAAGAACATTCAAAGAGGCAAGCTGATTAGAGAGCTGTGACCCTACTTTTTATGTTGATGGTGTGTCTGTGCTTGGTGAAACAGCCAATGCAGTAGATTTGTGGCAAAGAATGAAGTATTTTGTACTGTTCGAGTTAATGGGAGACCCGTACAGCTGAAAGTTGATAATTGTTCAAAGTGCAATGTTATGTCAGCAGAAACATTTGCTAGAATAACAGCAGGTGAGAAGCTTGATTTGGCAAAGTATGCAAAGCTTGTTGCTTATAGTGGTGAAGAAATTCAGAACAAAGGCTCCGTAATTCTTTCATGTTACTGTGCTAGGAGCAGCTATGACTTGCAATTTTCGTAGTCAAGAGGCATGTACAGTCATTATTAGGCCTCAGAGACAGTTTAAAAATGGGATTGTTTTCATTTAATAAGAAAGTCCACCATGTAAGCTTGAAGGGCAACAGTTCTAATTTCACCCAGACTATTTTTTCTACCTCTGAGGATATTTTCGAAGACAAACTAGGCAAACTACCAGTTGCGTACTCAATGAAGTTAGACCCTGAAGTCAGCCCAGTTGTCACATCAGCAAGGAAAGTTCCAGCAGCTATGCAGTGTAGAGTTAAAGCTGAGCTAGACAGAATGGTGCGGCAAGGAGTTATTTGTCCAGTAGAACTAACCGTGTGTATCCTCCATGGTGGTTGTGCATAAGAAAAGCTCAGATGATATTAGAATATGTAATGATCCATGAGACTTAAACATCATCCAATGCGTACAGTTGAAGAAGTTACTGCTCTTATGCCAGATGTCACTGTTTTTTTTCTTTCTTAGATGCAAAAAGTTCACTTTGCCAAATTTTGCTTGACCGAAAATCTTCACTGCTAACCACTTTCAGTATGCCATTCAGCAGGTACAGATTTCTGAGAATGCCATTTGGGATAAATTCTGCCAGTAAAGTCTTTCAGCGTGCAACAGAACAACTTTTTTCAGGCTATCCATGTGCTATTACAGTAGATGATATTCTTATAGGAGACAATGATGAAGGCGAACATGACAGAAACCTCAGGAAAGTTCTGGAACATTCTCTTGAAGTTAATCTTACACTGAATCCTCAGAAGTTCAGGCTATGAGAAGTTACTTATGTTGGTCATTTGTTTACTAGTTCAGGCTTACAACCAGATCTTTCCAAGCAATCGGCAATTCTTGAGATGCCAGCTCTAGACAATGTCCAAGCCCTACAATGCTTTCTTGGCATGGTTAATTATCTAGGCAGGTTCATTCCAGATTTGAGCCAATGTTCAGCACTGCTCAGAGAGCTGACATGCAAAGATGTAACTTGGTCCTGGTCAGACCACCACCAAAGAGCATTTGATGTCTTGAATCAAAGAATTGCCAGTTCACCTACTTTAAAATACTATGATGTTCAAAAAACAGTAACTCTTTCTTGTGATGCTTCTAACTCTGACCTGGGTGAAGTCATTCTTCAAGAGGGTAAACTAGTAACCTATACATTGAGAACTCTAACCCAAACCAAGGTGCAATATGGGCAGATAGAGAAAGAACTTTTGGCAATTGTGTTAGCGTGTTTGAAGTTCCATGATTATAGTTATGGCCGACCTATTCAAATCGAGATTGACCACCAACATCTAGTCACTATTTTGAAAAAGCCTATGCAGACAGCTTATGCAAGACTGCAACACATGATGCTCAAATTGCAAAAGTATAATTTCAGTCTTGTTTACACAAAAGGCAATCTTCTTTATCTTGCTGATACTTTATCCAGATTGCCCAGTAAAATGAGAAACCTGATTTTAAAGTCATGCCTTGATGAGCTTAGAAGTCACACTGCTTCAGATCAAATTCTTCAGAAGATCAACCACTTTTTCAGTTGAGGATGGCCGTCAAAGCAATCTTGTTTACCAGTAGAAGTGCAAAGATATTTTTCCTACAGAGATGAGATTTTGTCTTACAATGGTATCATCATGAAAGGTCCAAAAGTGACTGTTCCAAAATTCTTTTAACAAGAGTATATTAACATCTTTTATCGTGGCCACCCAGGAACTGATTCTACCAAAAGAAGATCGAGAGGACTAGTATTCTGGCCCTCTATGTCACAAGATATTGAGAAAAGTACTTTCATCTTGTTCTGTTTGTAATACTACTAAACCGCAACAACAGAAAGAACCACTTCAGTTAAACCAGATTCCTGAACTACCTTGGTCTCGACAGTAGCTACAGACATCTTTGAGTGGAATGGTCAAGATTACTTGGTATTAGTAGACTCTTATTCAAATTGGTTCAAGACTGACCAACTTCCTAATCTCATGTTGAGTACTGACATTACTAAACTGAAGAGACATTTTTCTGACTATTGTAGTCTGCACAAAGTTATTTCTGACAATGGTGCACAGTTTACAAGTCAGCAGTTCAAGAGATTTGCTGAAGAGTGGGACTTTATTCATGTTACACGTAGTCCTGAGTACCCGCAGTCAAATGGTTTGGCAGAATGTACAGTTCAAAGTGCAAAACAGTTGTTAGAGAAGTCAAAACAAGACAATACCAATGTTTTTCTATATATCTTGAATCTCAGAAATATTCCTCGCGATAATCATCTTGGTTCACCTGCCCAGAAACTTATGTCAAGACAAACTAGAACCACACTACCAATCAGTAGCAATTTGTTGGTTCCATCTGCTAAAAACAACATAGCAGTGAAAGTTCAACTCCTGAAAAGCATTTGTCCCAGAAGTCCTATTATGATAAGTCCAGCAAACCGCTCAATCCATTACAAGAACAGGAGATGGTGAGGATGCAGACAGCAAAAGGTTTTGATCGATTGGAGTTGTGAAGAGTTTATGCCCAGAGCCGAGATCGTACATCGTGGAATTGCAAGGAGTAAAATTTAGATGGAATTGGAAACATTTAGTACTGGTGTCTTAGCCAGTACTGCAGCATGTTGCCTGTGATGAAGTCTCTAATTCTCAGAGAGACTTATCCAATGTTCCAGTTCCACAGCACATAACAGCAAATATCCCTATTCCTGAGAATATCCCAGAGAGTCCTAAAGCAGATCGTTCACCAATGACTATCCCTGTTGCTATACCCAGTCCTAACTGCTATATTACAAGATCAGGTTGCATTTCCAGATCTTGTTCCAGATAAACGGCAACTTGGACATGAATGTTGTTTTATTCATTATTGTTTCTATAATTTGCATGCCTATTCAAATGTCATTATCATTGCAAGACAGCACAGTAAAGAGGGAGGATGTAGATCAGAGTGTGTATGTACCTTTAATTTCCAGTGAGCTAGCATGTGTATATAAATACCGAGCACATGCAAGCAAGACTGCCATTTTGTTGTGAGCAGGAGAGATGTAAGCATGTATGTATGTATGTGTAGTAGTCCGTCAGTCAGTTTGTTTGTTTATATTTATATAATGTTCCTGCTATCAATCCTTATGTGTTTGTATGTAATAAAGTATATAATTATTTATTTATTTTTATTTTATTTATTTATTTATCATTTGTTGACCGGGAAAGTCCGACTAGGTTCCACAGATCCTGTTTTCTGCGGAGGCCCGGGGAGAAATGCTCCAGACGCATATAAACAAACATCTGAGACTCTTTGTATTAACTAGCTACACAAGACAAGCGACATCCTCCGCAATCACAGTAGCTGACTATAGCACTGTACCCTCAGACTGTGCTACTGCAAGCCCACCATCCTCATCAGTGCGCACTGCAATAGACACTAGCCATCGCCTATTCCATGGCAGGAGAATGCACAGCCATAGCAGCAGTGAAAGCAGACAGACAAACACCCCCATGTGCCATACTGCTAATATGTAACAATCCTACTTCCTTGTGAGGCATGAATACCACACATAACAGCTACGCAAAAAAATTAAACAAACATAACTTGTGTGGTATGTCTTTGTTCTTGCATCCAAAATATTCAAACATCCAAATCTCTGCCAAGTATCAGGGTCCTTTAGGTCTCCCCAAACAAGAAAGACAGAACTTCCTCCATGGCAGTGGCACTAGTCTGTGATGATGGATACCTCACCTTTGAGCATGTTCTCTCTTGTTTAGTGGCAGAGGCCTTATTGACAATATGCGGGATCATGTTAGTGACCCTGCAATGAATCTGATGGGCTGCTGTGTTGCGGCAACTGCCTACATTAACATCCACCACTAGCTCACATAACACACATCCACTGAAGGCCATTTCACTATTGTCTGTGCTTATGAAAGGCCTGCAATAACATATCAGTCTCTGCCTGGGGAACGATTTGAAGTGCTTCTGCTTTGTAGGTATTATGTATCTACCTATAAAAATGGACATATACCTATGGTCAATGAGTGGTTACAACACATGCATAGTAGCATCTGTACTGGTCATGCATGCATGTGGCAGCTGTATTTCCATAAGGTGCCATGCCTTTCACACTCCAGTATAACAGGCAATTCCCCACAGTAATCCAGTAGAGCAGCATGGGGACAGACAGTGTTATGACATGCACTTTATCATCGGTCTATATTTACCTGTGTCCATATCATCGGCCTATATTTACCTGTGTCCAAGAAAGTACAGCCTTTGTGTGCTCCAAATAGTTACTCCTGCCTGATCAGTACTGGCTATCCAGTGTGCCTTTCACACGCACTATGTTCCAGCTATGATCCAGAGATGCAGACTTGGTGCACTGCAACACAGTCAACTCCATCTAAGCCAGCTACCAGAGACCATAGTCAGCACTGCAGCCGTTACTTTGGTGAGCTACTGCTGCCAGCACATAAGCCCTGTCCTTTCTCATTCATCATTGCAGCCCTAGCTGTGCTCCACTCCCATCCTTTGTCAAAAGGCTGCTGTGGCGCAATCCTCAAAAAAATCAAGAAAGCCTTACAGTTATCTAGTCAGTCTCCCTACCTGACAATGACCTGTGTAAACTCACATCAGCAGATGTTCCACAACTCCACAATCTGCAGACCAGTGTAGTTTTCTACTGCAGAGATCAATCACAATTCTTTCTGTGCTCTCCCCATCTGTCAGTATGAAGCTGTGGAGCAACCTCCAACATCAAAATTCTTACAGTTATCAAGTCAGTCTCCCATCTGCCACTGGCCTGTGCACCCTTACCACAGAGAATGTGGATCAGTTCCTCCCTCTGTGGACAAATATAAATATCTTCAGTATGACACACTCAAGATTCCTGAAAAAATTAAAAAGCAAAATGAGTACCACGATAGCAATGGCTGTTTATATCACAAATTTTTGGGGTTCATAGTTCATTCATTATGCTAATGAGGCAATTTAGTGTAAATGTCTTTGAATGATACATTAAAATGCATACCAGCCTAGTCTGTACAATAATGCTTGCTCCTGTCCATACGCAAAAGACTGGAGAAATGGTCTGCACATGTACAGGCAGTTCCATGATTTCCATGGGGTAGCAGGCTTCTTAGTCCACTTCATGGTCCCTAGATGTGCAAGTACCTTGTGCCAAGTATGTCTCTTCCTAACACCTTGGCAGCAAAGTTGCTTATGAGCTCTTGAGATCATGCGACCAGTGGCATGTCTGTCTGGGTTATGCAGCCTCTCTTTTTGACAGCAAATTGCCTACTTATTGTGACCCTGTTAAGCAACATCACTGCTACAGCATAAGTAATCAACATTAGGTGCTTTGACTCTGCCATATGGCCCTTATGCACCTGCCTAAATGATTTTCCTGAATCCTACCCATAATGTTATATTGTTGCATATTAAAGTGTTCTATAATGTAAGCTTTCTATATTTTAATATCCAAATGGTCAACAAACTCAAGACTATTACCCTTGTTTGTTAATCATTTGAATTATGAGCATGCAGTTTAGAAATAATATTTTGAAGGTTTTTATTTGCAGGTGCACGCCTTCATTCTAAACAAACTATGTACTCTGGCACTACCTCAGTGTATGGGGCAGGATAGGCAAAGCAGCTTTTATCTGTGGTTTTGCTCAGGTAATACAGAAGAATGAGGCTTGAGAAGTTCCTCAAAGGTAAGGTAACACCATAACAAGGAAAGTAACCTTACTGCTAATACAAACCACCACCACACACCCCACATACACACCTTATTATTATTTACACAGGCATTAACTTATGTTTAACTTTACTTTTTTCAGCAATGGAGTATGTCATTCTTGACAAGTAAATAAGCTTTTACATTTCGAAATACAGCCTGTTATTACATTTCCCATATCTGTGGTATCGTTGTTAACAGAAACAATATAAAAACAGAATGACAGTGAAATAAGCTTTAGTTTGATCATTTCAGATGAATAGCACAGAAGGCTGGAGTGCAATAAAATATGTAATAAGCAATTTTATGTTGCAGCCAAAGCAAAGCTGACGAAGCACACTTGCTTGTCTATAAATCACAGCTATCAGAAAACTTGCACCTGTGACAATTAAAATTCATTTTTGAATAATACTTCACTAACCTTATAATTTCTTAAAGCCCTAGCTGCCAAAGGAACATCCATTTCTTCTACTGTCTATTTAACAGATACCCAAAGAAATCAGCATCAGTAATCTTGTTATTGCTACTCAGTACATTCTAATGCGTGTTATCTGTATCATACACAAAGTAAGTTCTATCCAGAGTTTGGAAAGGAAAATCAAATCACGTGTACTGCAAAAGAAAAAAAATCACAAAGCTCTTTTTAGAAAAAGGTGAAAATTCTGGGTAACATCACATCATCAAAACAAAGGCACAGAACACCCCATCTGTACTTCATTTGGTTTCCAGCCATTCTCTCTCTCTCTCTTACACACACACACACACACACACACACACACACACACACACACACACACACACACACACACACAAAAACAGATGCACACTAAATAAAATCACAGTGCTTTAATGCCAATCCCCAATTATGGGCTGAAGTACAAGGAATACCTCAATGCCTCCAACCCCACAGAATGACATTAGCCATTATCCCTCCCAAACACAATTTTCAAACTGCCTTCACCTTATTAATCAAGGCATTTTAGTAATATTTAGCTCAGCCAGGCTGTTCTATTGAGATTACAGAGTTTAAAAACTCCTAACTGAAAAATATCCAACATTCTTTCCATCTGGTTACAACAACCGTGTGGGGTGGGTTAGGTGGATGTTCCCACTTTATAGTAAAGGCAGACAGATTCAGTTAAACAACCAATTTTGCATTTAAATCAGCTTGGTTACAACCATCAAATTGTTAAAATAAAGCACTTTGCAGCAAATGTAATTTAAATGCACTTACATTCTTTAAAGTACTGTCAAGGTGTTAACAGACAGCACAGAGATGATAACCCGTCAGAAAGCTTTACAAAGCATGTAACTAGTCATACGGAAAAGCTGATCTGTCTTTATGAAGCCGATATTTATAGTGTGCTTTGTTGTCATTAAATTATTTAGCAAACTTGTTCAAAACTTCTGAAGCACCTGGCTTGCATGAAACATGATGCCATTGTTTGTAGTGCTTAGTACTTTACCAAATAAGCTACAAATCAAGGTCAGATAAGTGGGTAAAATTCTTGTAATATGTAGCTCCAAATCCTCCGTGTTTATGTTGCTCATTGAGTCTCTAGCTGATATTTTATCATCACTTTTAATGAATGCATTGCTCGCACAAAAGTCTTCTTCAAAACATTATCTTCTTTGGTATGGTTTTATTTATTCACGTCTCAAATTTATCACCATTTTCCAATGCAAGTCTCTTCATCAAAGATACACACACAGAAACATGAAATAGTATATTTTATGTCAACATTTTAAAATACTGTAACTGTAATTATACCAAATATCTCACAAAGCAAATATAGGGACCCTTCCCATAGCTCAAACTATGAGAGAATGGTGAATCAACACCATCCATTACCCATTATGGTTTATGGATCCATTATCTGTCATCGATAGTTTTTTGATAATACAACCATTGTCATGCCTTTGCTAAAATAGCACCTTTGTGAAAATGCACAGACCACTATAACATGCAAACAAATGGTTTCCTTTTCCCCTCTATTACAAAGAATATGTTACAAGTGCCTGTACTATGTCCCACTACATGCTGATTCCTCTGTCACTGAACATCACTTCCATCTTAGTTCATAAGTGAATAAACCGTCTAATTATGCAGCCCTTCTGTGATGGCTAACACTAACATGTTGAATAGGATGATCTACTGGACAGACCCTCTGCTACCTTGCATTGACGAGCTACACCAACCAAATGTAGTGCTCGTTTGCTCTCTTCGCTGCATTAATATTCTCACTTCTACATGCTTAATTTTCCCAGCAGTAACCTATGAGGACAGAGATAAAGGGCCTTGCTGAAGCCAAAGAACACAACAGCCACATACATAGTTTATCTTGTTAGCCTTGGCAATGTCAGTGCCACTCATGCTGTTTTAACTAATGCAACTGGACAATAGCAGTCTACCTGTCCCTCTTTATGCAGAACAGCTGTTGTGCTGGCAGTTGTGTTCTCCACAAAAAAGGCAAACATTCCAAGATTTAGTAAACAAAAAAAGATTCCCAAAGTTTCTTTCAATGTTTGCATAAAACAAATATTTTGTATCTCAAACACCTGAATATGATATGAAACAGAATAATCAACTCACATTTTGCAAGAATGAGCTTGTATGTTGGCAAAATTGTGGATGTCTAATCCTTTGCACTGGTTACATATGTCAGCCCTTCAAAATTTCACAGTTCAAAAGAAGCAACTCAGAAAATGTACACAGAGGCTAACACTTTTTTTTTTTTATTCTTCTGACACCATGTACTGTAAAACTACTGGAATTCAATCAGAGCAGTACAAACCTTACCAAAACCTTCCAACATATGGCAAAAAGCACAATGGTCTCTTGTATAAAGGTTGTACACGCTGCCATCAAATCAAATGCCACAAACTACAATCTTAAGTATGCCATTCCATTCACTCATGTTTGCTAATCTGTTGTCTCTCTCCCCTCCTACATTTTAGCAATACAAGTGCCTTTTTAGAATAGATTAGAACACAAACTCAACATCAGTCATTTAAACAAAAAATAAAAAGGTGCATCATCACCAAGAATGTTATACCAATAAGTCTTTCTGAAACTTCATTATTTATACTATTTAGATAACTGGTGCTACACACAAAGCAAAAACTAAATCATTGGTAGAAATAAAAAATAAAAGTACCTGCCAAAATTTCAAAAACAAAAATAAAAAATACCTCAGAGGCTGCAAATGTTTATGAAAATACTGCCTTCCAGCAAATGGTCATTATATCACTCTACCAGGTTGTAATGACAGTGTATACTTCCATCCCCCTTTTCATCCAAGATCCATTACTTGGTAGGTGGTTCGTAGGGATTGCTTAATAGATCAATTCCCGAAACAAAGGAAACAACTCAGGAGTACATTAATAATTAATATCGCTGATACTGAATTTATTATAGGACTCTAAAGTACATCAACTGTGTCTACTGCAGAGCAGGAGGATTTCAAGATGTAAAAATAAATGAAAATACATATTTTGTGAGGTATTCTAACTTTTCATACACTGACTGGGTAGGCAAACTACTCAACATTAGATAAGTATGATCAAATATTAACTATATAAAATAAAACTACTGGGAAAAACAGTGTGAAATCCAAGTACATATGTCAATACCTTACATATCATAGTAACAAACCCAGAAGCCTACAATTTCCCAACCATGGTTACACCAACTGAAATCAACACAGATCATGACACCATCATCTTTACACTAAGACTAAAAATTAAACTTCGGTCATTAATAAGTAATTCTTTCTTAATTTTGCCAAAGGAAATTATGATACAACATATTAAATGCTTATGGGAATGAACTAGGTTGCTATTGTCAGTGACAGAAGTAAATCTACTTGGGGCACTAGCCAGCAAGAGTTTTACTAGATGTGTGAAATGTATAATTGTTCTTTAAGTGTAGGGAGTTTTATACTTTTATTAGATGCACAGAATTTATAACTGCTCATTTTAGTAATGACACAGGTGTGAAAAGCAGAATGGAACTGTTCTTGTACACTTTTGCTTCCTATGAAAAGCCATGTTCCCTCATTTTAGACTGGAAGTCTCTGTATGTAATAAGCAGCTTGGTTTTAAAACAGAGAAAAATACTGTTTTGATATGAAAACACTAACATCCAAGAAGTGATGAACCTAGGGCTGTGTTCTTTACCTACAAACACAGCAAAACCAAATGTAGAACCACAGACCAAGAACCAAATAAGAAGTCCGCCACGGAATCCAGACACAAACGGAAGTTGTTTCAAAGTATAAAAATCTTTTATTCCAAATGAAACCAAGAAGAGTATCCACAAGCGCTTTCACTTGGATGTTCCAAGCTTTATCAAGTAGTTTTAATGTTCCAAAACAACTGTTTAAATAGTTAGTAGGCTCTAATTAAGCCAATAAACTTGTACTTAATTAGTCAATTGTCATTAATAATTTGTAGTTTAAACAAATGATAAACTGCAGAATTTGTATGCAGTACATAGTAAACAGCATTGGTAACTGAATTTTAGTGCTCAATATTGGTTTGCAAGAGTTTTAATTATTAATGACAATTGACTAATTAAGTACAAGTTTATTGGCTTAATTAGAGCCTACTAACTATTTAAACAGTTGTTTTGGAACATTAAAACTACTTGACAAAGCTTGGAACATCCAAGTGAAAGCGCTTGTGGATACTCTTCTTGGTTTCGTTTGGAATAAACTATTTTTATACTTTGAAACAACTTCCGTTTGTGTCTGGATTCCGTGGCGGACTTCTTATTTGGTTCTTGGTCTGTGTTCTTTACCTGCTTTTTATATTTAAGTCACTATCTTTCAAAGAAAGCTGAGATTGGGGCTACTGTCCTTTCCTCCTTATTTTTAAATTGCAAACTTGATGAACTCTAACCAAAAATGGACACACTAAAGCACTTTTAAATGCACTTTAAAGAAATTACAGCCTGCTTTCCTAGGGTCAAGTAAGCCTAAACTTTGATAATCTGCCTGAGCATCTCCTGCAGCTGCTGAATATTTCTAGAGACTTAGTGGTAGTGAGGCCAAAGTATTCTCTAGAAAGACATAATAAAAAGAAGTTATGTACTTACCATAACATTCCATCAGTGTAGGCCATTTTAATTTTTCCCCAACCTGTGGGTTTTGGATCTGACTGACCACTTTACAAGCTTAGGATTCAAAGCTATAGCTCATCCTCTCCAACCCAAAATGCATTATTCCCCCAGATTAAATTTACTGCTAACATATATACAGGATAAAGAGTCTTTCAGCTTTTCCTAGTTAGGAGTTACCACAGCTGATCTCCGGCCCACTTATGATTGGCAGTGATTTTTACGGTGTCGAGATGCCAGCTCACTGCTCAACCTTTAGAAGACGCACACCCACACATGCACCTACTTGCATGTCTTTTAAATTTCAGTCAATCGTGGGGAGGACATGGAGACATAACACAGAAGGCACTCCAGCCAAGAATCGAACCGGAAAGCCTCTTGGTGTAAGGCGACAATGCTAACTGCTGCACCACCGCGGCTCTGCTAACATATATACAGGATACATACAGAAAATGTTTAAATAATTGTATATGTACCAAAAAGAACAATAGACAAAGAGAGAGCAAGAGAGATTGCACACTTCAGGGGCTCAGAAACATGAAAAACTGTGGTTCCCACTAGTATCTCCATCAGGTCTTTCAATGGATGGGGGAAGGAGGGCGGAGATGTTGAGGAAGAATGAAAATGGACAACACAGATGGAACGTTATGGTAAGTACATAACTTCTTTACCTGATGATGTCATTTTCATTTATTTCTCAACCTATGGGACAGAGTTCACAGCTACAACAACCTAGGCTGACCCTCATGGAAGGCTAGTGCGGATCACTCCAGAGCCCAAAGAAGTCCTATTCCTGGAGATAATGTCTAGTTTATAATGTGTAATAAAGGTATAATAATTTGACCAAGAGGCAGCTGCACAAATATCATCAAGTGACAGTCTTGAGCAAAAGGCTTGGGCTGTTGCCGTGGATCTCATAGAATGAGCTTTGACACATCTAGATAAAGGAATAACTTTAGAAGAATAAAGGAAATGCAATCTCGTAGCTACTTAGCCAGTATGGTTTTGGCAACTGCTGCCCCTTTTGTAACATCTGAGAAAGATATGAACAGCTGATCAGATTTCCAGAAAGATTTTGTCCTGTCCAGACAAAAATGCAACTGCCTATAGACATCAAGGAGATGTAGTGTGTATTCTCCCTTGTTTCAAAAATTGGGAAAGAAAACTGGTAGTAGCAACCTTAGGCAAAAAGGATGGATTGGTCCACAAAGATAATCTGTCTTTATGAAAGATTAAATAAGGAGGTTTAGAAGAGAGATTTGTAGTTCAGAAACTCTTTTTCCTGAACTAACTACCACCAAAAAAATGTTTTCCAGGAACGAATCTTCAAATCTACCTTAGCTGCAGTTTCAAAAGGGGGAAGAATTAATGCCTGTAAAATCAAAGTTAGGTCCAAGGAGGAGTTGGATCTTTGACTGGGGGATGAAGTAAAAAGGTACCTCTGAGAAAAGCCTTGCTTAGTTTTGACTAAGCTAAAAAGGAAGAGTGTTCTCAAATGTGAAAATATGAAAGAGCTGCCAAATAAATTTTTAGAGTGGAATAGCTGGCTCAATTTTGGAACAAGAAAGTCAGGAAATCTAATACTACTGGGATAGGAGCAGTAAAAGGATCTAATTGCTTCTGTTGCACCCATATAGATAATCTTTTCCATTTGCTCTTGTGGATTTTTCTGGGATATATTTTGTGGGAGGAAATCAGAATCTTTTGGACTGGGGTGAAAGCCTGGAATATCTAGCCATCATTGGAATTGAAGAAACCATGGGGTCAATATTAGGCCTTGAAGATCTGGGGGAGTCTGCCCTTAGGGATGGGACAATAGATCTTGAAGTGGTTCCAGTACCCAGGGAGGGAAAATCAGGTGAGAACAAAGGAAGGTGAACCAGACTTGGAGAGGCCAAAAGGGAGCAATGAGGATTACTTTTGCTCTTCAACCAGTGGGCTTTCTGAAGAAATTTGGGAATTGGGTAAAGGAGGGAATGCATAAAGTAGACTGGGGGGCCAAGCATGGGGAACAGCATCTCTTGGTGACTGTCCCCTGAAGGGGGATCAAGGCAAAGAAACTGCTGCATTTGCTGTTGAGGTGGGACGGATAGAGATCGCAGCAAGGTTGAATCCAATTTGAGTAAGATCATGTTTGCCACTGACTGATTCAGAGACCACTCATAAGGCCTCAGTAAAACTCTGCTGAGCCTGTCTGCTAGGATGTTGTACTCTCCCGGGATGTGAGCTGCAGTTAGAAAGTGGTTGGAAGACATAGCCCACTGCAACACTATCATTGCATCTCAACACAGAAGGTAAGATCTGGTTCCTTCTTGCTTGCTGATGTACCACACTACAGACATTGTCCATCTGAATTGCAATAGTCCCTAGTGGGAGAAAGTTCTGTAGTGCTTACAACACTAGAAGGACCACTCACATCTGTAGGACATAGATATGCAAGTTGGTCTACTGAAGTCTACATGCCTTGGACAGTCCGTTCCAGAAAATGCCACCCCATCTGGAAGGTGTCCATGGTCAGAGTGGTATTTGGTGGGGGAAGAACAGACTTCTGTGGAATGAAGCCACCAAAGGGCAGAATCTTTGCATACACATGATAGCTTGATCAGCTGGTTCGGTGGGTGGTGGTGTAAAGGCCATTGGACTGATATACTTCGCTGTAGGTAATAGTTATTATTGCAGCCATCAAGCCTAATGGCCTGAGCACTAATTTTGCTGGAGGGGGCAAAATTGCTAGCATCTGTGAGATATGCAGCCTCAGGGTTGAAACTCTATCTGGAGGTAGGCAGGCCATAGTTTTGGCTGTGTCCAAACATGCTCCAATAAAATCTATCAGTTGAACAAGTAGTAACTGTGATTTCTACATGATGATGGTTATACCGAGAGTGGGAGCTAGTTGCAACATGTAGTCCCTGGCTTGAATAAGTAGATGCCTGGTCGGAGCAGTTGGGAGCCAGTCATCGAGATAAGGAAACACAAGGAATCCCTGCAGTCTGAGATGAACTGCAACTACTGCCATGCATTTGGTGAACATCTTGGGAGCTGTCGTGAGACCAAACAGGAGAACTCTGAATTGGTAATGGCTGGCTCCCAGCCTGAAGCGAAGATACCATCTGGAGCACCTGTCCATTTTGATATAGTGATATGCATCCTTCAGGTCTATCAAGCACATCCAGTCATCCATCTTCAGAAGAGGTAGGATGGATTGTATCGTGACCATCCTGAATTTCAAGTTCTTCACTGATTTGTTGAGAAATGTCAAATTCAAAATTGGCTTTAGGTCCCCTGTCTTTTTTGGTACTAAAAAGAACCTTGAGTAGATGCCCGACCGGACTTGTTCAGAAGGGATCTCCTTGATTACTTTTTTGCAGCAGCTTTGTAACTTCTACAGCTATTGTTTCTCTCTGATTCGGTGGCACATCAGGGAGATAAGTCTTTGGTTTGGGGAGATTTAAAAAGGGAATGGAGTATCCTCTGGATATGATCTTTTGCACCCATAGGTCATTTGTGATGGCTATCCAGGCTTCAGGGTGAAGGATAAGCAACCCCTCAAACTGCCTCCAGAGAAGGGCAGCCGAGCAATCTTTCAGGGGAGCTGAAAGGGTCTGTCTGAAAAAGAATCTCATTACCCTTGATTTTTCAGACCCCCTCTGCCACAAGGGCAGCATCTACCACTATAACTATTTCCTCATCTGCTCCTGGTGGAAAATTCCCGAGATTCCTAAAAAGGACCCTGAGACTTCTTTAACCATAGTTTTTAACATCAAGCTGATTCCTGTGGGGGTAGTAAAACAGATTCTGTCAGCAGACAAGGTCTTTCCATCTTTCTCGTTATGGGAGTGTGTGTCTGACTGTAGGGCTAAACAATGATGAACCATCAAAAGGTGCACTGATGCACTGAAATGTTCCACAAAGTCACATAACTGCACCTAGGCATGGCGCCTAATGGCAATGCCGGAACCGGTGGCCCTTGAGGTGCCTTCTGCAGCATGCGAAATCAACCTCATGGACAAGATGGATATCGACTGGACAGTGGCCATTCTGGAGGAAAACATCTTCTGATCAGACACGGACTCATGGACCAAGCTAGAGAATTCCTTGATTAAGTCCCTCTGCAGCCTGGTAAATTGAGATAAATAGTTTAACACTCACAAAACAAGTGTGGCTGAAGCATAAACCCTCTTTCCAAATCTGCCCTAGACTCCCTGTTGGGGGATGGACAGTGGTGCTTTCCTGAGCCAGCACCTTTTTGGTGGCTGCTGCAACAACCATGGCATCTACTGGACCAACAAGCTGTCTAAAGGGGCACTGAGTATCTCATCCGCCCATTTAGGTACTGGCTCTACAGTGTCCAGTTCCTTCTATTCCCTCATAGATACTAAATCAATGTGCATTTGCAGGGGGACACCGAGGATGTAGGTGGGGCCGGTGCCAAAAGCCTCCAAAAACACTGTCTCCTTGGGGTTAGGGTTTTGGGTAGACCATCCACCTTTTTGATGGAGGATCTCTAAGACGTCTGCAAAAGAGACATCACCAGGTGGAGATCTTGGGGACCCCTCCCCTTCCTCAAAGACAGTGGCAGCCATGACAGACTCCTAAGGGCAATCCAAGTGTCTCCTTTTACACTTTCTACTGGGGGACCTCCCTGGTGAGAAGAAATCTGGGGTTTCATAGTTGGAAGAGACTGGAGACTTTCTTACACCAGCTGTGCTGGTGGTAGACGTGAGGTCTCAGTCACAGATTCCATTGAAGTGGGGATCAGATCCAATGGTGGGAAAACTAGGAATCCCCTAGTGTGGGAGAGGAGGATCTCGAGCTTCCAATCCTAAGCTTGTAAAGCGTCCAAGTCGGATCTGAAACCCACAGGTTGAGGAATTACTAAAACAATTACAATATAAGGTCATTTATTTACTTATTTTATTTGTTTATTTATAGTATTGTTAACTGAACTAGTCCCAGTAGGCCAATAGCCACTTTTCAGGGGAGACCCATGGTCGTATTCATACTGACTAGGGGAAATTTGACCAGGGCACCAGGGAATTTCCACTACTCTCTCTTTTTTTTTTTTGATAAGTTAAGTGGGATCTTTTACATCCACTTGAGATTCCACCAACTCAGGCAAATGGAACTTCAGTTTAATTGCCATATCCAAACGATGGCAGACTCAGAAGTTCAGTTCCCCTTTCATGTTGCACCTCAACATCAATACTGGAAAGTTAATCCAAACACCTGGAATGGGAACAGAACCCAGAGGTTTTTTTTATGTTCCAGCATCAGAGGCATATGTGCTACCTGTTGAGCCACGAACACTAACACTGATGTTCCTGAGGTTTGGCTGTGGTGCACTCATCTACAGTGCTGTGCCTAGAGGGTCCCTTGTTAGTTTAGAAGGGATTTTTGGAGTACCTCTGCAAAAGGGGGATCTCTGTCTGCCTTACAGTGTGTAGCTATGGTGTTAATATAGGTACTGATAACTAGTTTGTGTGAGAGGTTTGCTTCCATTCGTAATAATTATTTGTACCTCTAACATTTGGACTTTTTCTGTGACAACAGCAAATGCTTGTCAATAAGCATGTGGCAGTTTATACATTGTCTTAAGGTATCTAGCGCTAGAATGCTGATAACAAATGGAGTAGAAACAGACTGGGAACTCATAGTCAATCTAGAAATCCAAGCTGACATATATTATGGAATTTCAGGACCCTTGTATCATTTAAGAGTATGGGGACCTGTAAAATATATAAAAGAACAGTGAAGCTATGCAAACTGTGCAACAACAGTGTAGCACAGTAGAATATAGTGCAATACAGTACTAAGGACAGTGTAAAACAGTGCAATTCTGTGCAGTATGGCACAACACAGTATACTATGCTATCACACAGTATAGCACTGCTCAATAAAGCGCAGTACAAAACAGCCCAGCCATGAACAATACAGTACAGTAATCTAAAGATCAACATAACAGCAGCCACAGATGCCACAACATAACAAATCAAGAGATGCTTAATAAAGTAATGCAGTGATCAATACAGTACCAGTTTATCAGTGTACATCCAAGTGGCAAGCATGGATACCACAGCACAGTAATCCAGAAGCCATAGATACAACTGTTTGCAAGACTTTATGGAGTGGTTAATACAACAGGCACAATGTCACACGATTCTACAAGATGGATAATAGCAACGTGTAAAACTGTTAAAAGAGACACTAGGTATACTTGGCATGGATGCCACAACACAGTACTAAGCGTCAACAGGCAAGAATGTCACAGTAATAAATATAGTATGGAAAAGTAGACATAATGCAGCAAGGTATGTGATATTATCACAGCAAAGTTACTACACAGCAGGGCAGCAAACAAACAGCCACTGTAAGGATACACTATAGCAGGGCAGTAAACTGTCAGCCACAACTAAGAAACACACAAGGGGGAGTGGCAATATCTAATGTCAGTAGCAGACAGCACTTGGCCCAAACTGCTGCCACACTCAGCTAGGTGTGGGTGGACACTAAGGAGTATTAGTCCAGGAAAAGGAGTTAGGAGGAATATTTACCAAGATGACGCCCTGGTATTGTCAGCACGCACGCTGATACTGTATTCTGCATTCCACAAAACTGTTAATGCTAAATGCAACATTTCTCACATGATATTGGACTGCTTTTTCAAGTCAAATCCTGCAGCAAAGTTTAAGTCAAGTTTGCAGTATTGCAACCCAGCACAACAGATCTTGAACCATGGCTTGCTCAGCTGTGCTTTTTCCACATTTTATGACTTGAAATAGACAGATATCATGCAGATCTGTTGATAGGCTGCCCAATCACTGGAAGCTGTCCATGAATTCTGAAATCTAAAAATTCACTCTACATTGGCTATCCCTGTAGCCTAACATATGGAAACACTAACTAATATATACCTTATTATGAGAATGTTGTCACTCTATGCAAAATTGTATGAAGCAATGAATGTCCTGTGTTGATATAATGCAGTACCCCATAACTGGTCTCTGATGTATAGCTAATCATTGTTATTTATGCTACTTAAACTACGTACTACTTTACATGCAAGGCAACTTTTCTTTCACAAAGTGCATACATTCAATTTTATTTTCTGCTTGATGTCCTTGTATTGGGTGGAATTGTTTAGGTTCATAGGTATTTTTTGGCATGCAGTCTAGGAGACCACTGAGAAGCCTACTCCATACTTCCCAATTTTCCAAGAGCAATGTCTAGTTAAGTGATTTGATTTAAGTTGAGAGAATCAAACCTGGACAAAAGAAAGGAGGTCATCAAAAGTTCATGATCAACCAAGCCATAATCTTCTGTACAGCTAGATAAAGCATGTCCCTGTCTTACCCATAGGACCTGGATCATATCCTGTCATAATCAGCATAAATATTATATGCACACACACACACACACACACACACACACACACACACACACACACATTATATATATTATACACACACGAGCGCACACAAAGACATACACACACACACACATAGATATATATATATATATATATATATATACACACACACACACACACACACACACACACACACACACACACACACACACACACACACAATCACACACACACACACACACACACAGTCAGCCTGGCCTGCATCTCCCAAACAGTGCTCTTATGAAGTCTGGTGGTGAGTACTAGTACAACAGAAGAAAACAGCCTCCAGTACAACAAATAACAGTAGAATTCTCAAAGCCTAATTTCTGAATTAAAGGCAAAAACACAGATCGAGAAACAATGTTTCAGTGTGTCCAAAGATCCAGGTAATATCCAACAAAAGTAAAATAAAAATGAATTAGCATGTGAGAATTTATGGTCAGCACTGCCTGTAATTCTAAGGTTATAATTCCTGACAAACACCAAAACTGCCTTTGAGATTTCATCCACTATAGGCCACTCACCAAGGTATGGGAACATCCAGATATCCTGATGTATAATGCAGACACTACAACATTCATGTACTTTATGAACACTCTAGGAGCAGAGAAAGATCAAAAGGTAGAGTCCTGAACTTAACTGGCCGTAAATAGTAGTAGAAGTGCCACCATTAACATTCCATGATCATTTATACAAAGCTAGGCACGTGTGTTATGTCTTCAAATCTCTTCTGGAGAGTCGATGGAGAGCACATTAATGTGGCAATGAAGGATATTCAGGAAGACTTTTGGTTAAGTCACAGTTACTGCTGATTAAGACTGCACTGGGAAGCAATGAGCTTAGAAAAAGTGGGCGAAATCTTGAGAAGTCAGTGATTATAACTTTCTGTCTGCAGTTGTTCTGTGTAAAGCTTGTGTGTTTCTGTCAGGTGTGGGTCACAACTCAAGGCAAGAGTGTGTATTTGCTGTGCACTCAAAGCCAACTGTCCCATAAGCTAGTAAGACACAAATCTAGGGAAATTAAAAAAATTAAAACAAAAAACTTTGGTGTGAAAGTCTATATTAAATACAACACAAAACTACTGTATTTTCTTAATAAACATTCTAGATTTAACCTCATCCTGATCTCACAGGTTCAAAGCTGGATACCAGGCAGACTGCCCTGAAAAGCCATTTTAAACCTAGCCAATAACCCAAGGTCAGATTCAAACCCTGTACTTTGTGTCTGTGAGGTGAACACATTAATCAATATGCCAAGCCCTGCCACTTTCAACATCTAAAAGCAATAATAAGCCATTTTTAATACATCACAAGACTGAAAAGGATAACTATGAATGCAATAAGTTATCAATAAACAATGAAGTGATCATCCAACCTCAGCATATGGTAAATGTGCTTGTAAATTTTTTTTTGTGCAAAAAAGCTGTTACAGAGCTATTTAGATGAGGCGAGGCATCTAGATAAGCAGACACCTGTAATTATAAGTACCATAACGGTTACCACAAGAAAATATTAAAATTCAAAGGCAGGATGCCCACGAGTTTTCTACATAAAATGAAAGAAAACCAAAGTCCCTATCATTTCTGTTAAAGAAAATGTTAGCATGTGCACATGTCTATGACCTACATGGCAGGTTGTAGTGGTATCAGTTCACAAATGGGAGACAGAGTCACATAAGACCCAAACAATTTAAGACCCATCAGAATGACTAATAATATATGTAAAACAATGAAGACAACCATAATGCAGGTAATTGAAAATGAAAAGGGACCTACTTCCGTTGGATAGCATGCTGTTTTTTTTTTTAAGGAGCAATATTGCTTTTTGAGTCTTGTGACATTATATAAAAAAGGAGCAGCAGCACTGGATGAACCACTGGCACTGTAGACTGCTTATCCTGACCCTGATAAGGATTTTGACACTATTCCACATAATGGAATAACTGGCAGACTTAAAAAAACACTATGCAAAATCATTCCATGTATAACACAATATGGAGAAAGCACTGGCTGAGGCAACATGATGCAACAAGTCAGGAGTGGGTACCTATGTATTCAAAGAGGTAGCCGGTGATGTCCCACAGTGCTCTGCAACAAGGCCAGTTCTTTCTGGAGCATTCTTTTTCTATACAAAAATGAGAAATTGTTTACAAATAGCCAAATATCCTGACTGCAATTTGGTAATACAATTACTTATATAAAAGATGTTAAAGTTCTCAAAGATAGTTTGCAAAAATATACACCTGGTGCATTATTAATGACCTCACGTTTAATGTCAATAGATATAGCACCATGAGATTTGACAAAAACAAAAAAAAAGACAGAGTATGAAGCATTAAAGAAATGGTAAAATCCTATAAACGTTCATGATCTAGAAAAAACAGTAGGCAAGAAATTAAAATTTGATCTGTTTGTAGCTAATGAAATCAGAAAAGCATATTCTCTGATCACGGCTGCAGTAGCCTTAGCTATATAGGTTTTATCCTGCCAAGGATATAACAGTCAGGTAGCTTCCAAAGCTTCAAGGCATCTTCCATGTACCTAAACTGTCAAGCATCTTGAGCTGAGCTGACTAAAAGACAAGTTTGGGCATGAAGCTCTTCTTGCTTTACTGCTAGCAGAAAGAGGAAGGCTAAGCCGTGAAAGGTCAAGGTGCGAAATAACAAAAAATAAATGTCCACACCCTGGCATTAAAGAAAAAAAAAGGTGGATGGAAGGTGGGAGCAGCTACTGCAGCAGTGGTCATTTATACATTTACTTTTAAGTTAATCTTACACAATTGTACTACTCATATTGATCACTGCTGCAGTAGCCTTAGCTATATGGGTAGATTAACCTAGCTAACTATATTTGGGATTTGGAAGGATAAGGGTCCAGGAGCCCCTGGAGAACTGTCCTAGCAAAACATGATCTAGACCTAGAGAAGGAATTCAGCTTACAGTGCTTTGTAAAGGTATGTACAGAGGACCAAGTAGTAGTAGTAGCTTCTGGAATACATCTAGAATTTAAACCCTTTCCAGAAAGCCATAGAAGAAGCCAAGGTCCTTTGGACTGGGCCTTGACTCTGCCTAGAATACATTTGTCATGGTGAGTATAACAAAAGGTAAAAGCCTCAGATAGCCATTTGGAAATAATCTGACACCGGTTATCCTCCTCCTTATCTTCACATCAAATGAACAACTGAGCTGATGGCGTAAAAGATTTAGTTTTGTCAAGAGAGTACCAGAGTTGTCTAGTTGTCTGTGGAACATCCAAGGTATGGAGTATCCTTCTTCCCTCATTTTTAGGTTCAGGAAAGAAAACAGGCAGATGGATAGGTTGACTTAAAGGAAATGTGGGTACAACTTATGGCATAAAAGAAGGCTTAGTTCTCAAAGAAACCCTGTCCATGCGGAAAATGAGGTAGGGTTGATTCATTGTAAGAGCTTGCAACTCATACCTTTCTTGCAGAGGCCAGAGCAATCAATATAACTGTTTTCCATGTGAAGAACCTCAATTCAGCCAGATTAGCTGGTTCAAATGGCGCAAGTGGTTGTTTCTCTAACAAAAAAAATTAAGAGCCCAAGGAGGGGCAACTAGTTTACTTTGCGGCGTCTTATGCAAAACCCCTTTCACAAACATTCTCACATGCGAATACCTAGAATGAGGAGGATCCATGGGTAGACAGGCTGAAATGGTCAATAAATGAACGCTGATAGAGGAATAAGAAAGGTCATAGGATAGTAACTCACACAAATATTGTAAAACCAGAGAAAAACTAGCCTGAATGGGTGCCCGTTAAGTTGACAACAACTAGAAAACCTTTTCTATTTGCTAAAATGTGATTTTCGTGTAGAAGGCTTTCGTACCTCCATTAGTACCTGCTGTACATCCTTAGAAAACAGGTGCCTTAAAGGAATTAAGACCCTATCCTCCAGGCAGTCAATTGAAGATGACTGATGTTGGGGTGCATCAAACTCCCCTGTTCTTGTGTGAGTAAATCCATTCTGTGAGGAAGGTTGTGGTAACTGTCCTGGCCATTTCTCAAAGAAGGGAGAACCACAGTTGCCTGGGCCAGAAGGGAGGCATCACTATGATGGAGGGTGATTCTTTCCGAATCTTCAGAAGTACCCTGGATATTGGTGAAAAGAGTGGAAAGGCATACAGGAACATTCCTGTTCAAAGAAAAGAAAAGGCATATGTCTTTCAGGCCTTCTTGCATGGAGTCCTGGAATGGAATTTTGCTAGTTGATTGTTCAAAGAGTACGCAAACAGGTCTACTTGAGGAACTCTCCACAAATTAATCAAATCTTAGAAAACCACCAGCTCTAATTTCCATTCATGAGGGTCTGCAATAATCCTACTCAGTTTATCTGCCACACAATGCTCTGACAGAAGGTAGGATGCCTGCTGAGTGGGATTGTGCTGTGAAGCTATATCCCAAGCTAGCATGGCTTGTCTGCAAAGGGAGTATGATCTAGTTCTCCCTTGCTTGTTGATGTACCACATCACTGTGGCATTGTTGTCTGTAACCACATGAAGAGGTCCTGGGAACCAAAGATGGTTCAAAGAACTGAATGCCTTGATCTTGGCAAGCATCACATTGATATTTATGTACTTGCATCTGTCCTTGGTGTCCCACACCCCCTACACTTTTTTTCTCTCCTGAAACTGCTCCCCAACCAAAGTCTGAAGCATCTGTGTTGACTGACTGCTTTGGAGCAGAGAGAGAATAGGAGACCTTGATTTAAGAATATCTATTGTCTCCACCAAGCAATTTCTCTTCTGACAAACCCCCAGTACTGGGATCTGAAAAGATAAAGGGTGTTGATACTGGGATCAAAGAGATTTCAGATACAAGTGTATTTTTCTCATGTGGGAGTCTTGCCAAGGGTATCATGAAAATCATAGATCCCCTGAAACCCAAAATCCTGAGGTATTCCTTCGCGGTGACTGAAGTCTGAGTGTAAAACCTTAGAAATACATCTAAATAAAGATCTACTTTCCTGTGGAAGAAAAAGGCTTTGAACTGAGATGTCTAGATGACATCCCAGGAGCACAATCCAGTATGAGGGAGTCAAGAAAGACTTGAATGTTCTCTTGGAATCCCAGCTTGTGCAAGAAAGCTCTCACCCAAGAAAGAAAGATTCCTGACCTTTTGAAAAAGACTCTGGAAAGATAAGCAAGTCATCTAAATACAGAAAAATGTGGATACCCTCTAGCTTGCAATGAGCTATAACTAGAGAGCTAGACAATTTGTGAACACTCTTGATGCAGTGGATAGTCCAAACTGAGAATGTGATCCAGACGCACAAATCCTTAAGAAATGCATGAAGTCTGGATGAACAGAACTGTGATGATAAGCATCTTTTAAGTCTAGTGTTACCAGAAAACTTGAAAGAGGAAAAAGAGGTAGCAGGTTGTGAAGTGACATAATTTTGAATTTGGGCACTATCCCAAACAGGTTTATGAAAGAAAGATCTAGAATTGGTCTCCAAGCATTTTCTTTCTTTGGGACTAGAAACATCCTTGAATAAAACCCCTTCCCCTTCTGGAAAGCAGGAACTGGTTCTATCACTCCTTGGGACAGTATGTGATGAAGAACAGGCAAAAACAAAACAGCCTGATATGCAGGATGAGGAATGACCCCTTGAAAAGGAAGAAATTTCCTCCAACTGCCACCTGGAACCCTGATGAATGATTTTAGGACCCACTTGCTAGAAACAATCTGTTGCCAAAGAGAAAAATTGAGATTCAGACTTTCTGGAAGAGAATGTGGGCCAGAACAGGAGGAGGTCACAGTGTCTCCTGAACAGTCATTCAGATTTGTCAGAATGTCCCTGGTTTTGGGGGGGTTTGAGGCTTTTTGGAACCTCCTTGCTACTACTACTTAACCATCTATTTATCTGAATTCTGTTGAGACTGTTTGTTCTTTTTTTTTTTTTCAAAACTGGATGATGAGAAAGAAAACCCCTTGAACAATTTGTAAAAGGGAGGCTGAAAAATCTTATAGACTCCCTGGATCAGCTTGCCCCATTCATCACACTTTTTGATCACCTCTACAACAGAGGAGCTTAAACACTAAATCTCTACCTAAGGGAGAATTTAAAATTTCATTTTTATCATAATCTGGAAGATTCTGAGAATGCAGTCAGGCAAACTTCCTTAAAAACCATACCAGTGGCCATAACCCTGGAAGAAGTATCAACAGTCATACACACACTGCAAACAATGAGTAGTGACCTGTGCAGCAGAACAAACTAAGTTATTTTAAGCAGATTTTTCTTTACAAGAAGAAACTACATAAAGTTGTAGAAGTATATACTTTTTTCCCATACCAATCAATAATTTTCTCATTCTTACTAGAAAGAGTAGGACTGGAATTAACTAAGTGATTAGCAGCAGTGGAGTCAACTAAGGCTATAACTGTTTGGTCAGGTTTGGGAACAGTGTATAAAAATTTGCAAGACTTCTTCTTCTTTCGGCTTTTTCTGGTTAGGGGTCACCACAGCGGATCCCCTGTGCGCTCATGATTGGCAGTCGAGTTTTATGGTGTCAAGTTGCCAGCCCGGCGCCCAACATTCCACAAAAGGCACAGACGCACATGCACTAATTCCTAGGGCCAATTTAGAGTGTCCAATCCACCTACAGCAAGTCTTTGGGCTGTGGGAGGGAACCGAAGGAAACCCATGCGACCACAGGGAGGACATGCAGACTCCGCACAGAAGGCACCCCAGCCGAGGATCGAACCAAAGAGCCTCTTGCTGTGAGGTGACAACGCTAACTGCTGCACCACTGCGGCCACCCTATGTTTGGATAATCTACTCTACTGTAAATGTATCTGTGTTGACAGCATAACTTGTAAACAGACAACCTAAGTAGGGCCAAAACAGACCCACACAAACTGAAGTTGAATTAATGATCTTCCAGCAATTTATCCATGGGGGCACCTCAAATAGATCAGTTTACCTCCAATACAGCAAAGTGGCAAAATTCTTCTCCAGGAACAAGGCCTGGAAAACAGATACATTTTCATTTCCTTGGACAGAAAAGTTCTTGATGCTTTTCTACCTTTTCAATTGATATCCAGGGTCATTTTGAAGATTCAGAAGTACTCCCCAAAGATCACTGTGGTGACTCCATTCTGGCCCAGGCAACTGTGATTCTTCATCTATCCCCTGAATGAGGGAAATAGGTACAATGACAATTTACTAACTGCAAAATCTGATAACAGTACAAGTGGAAACAAGCTACAGAAAGTAGGTACAAAGCAATGAAACAAAACTGATTAATGCATTCTAATCCATTTAATGCAAAGAATAGATACTGGAAGAATCATTGATGAAGGCAGATGCATACATGAAGATACTATACTGGTAAGAAATGGGGAAGGTCATATTTAAGCTAGTTTATGTAGCAAAGAAACTGATGCTAGAATTTTCAGCACCAGGAATTCTGTCCAAGACCATGTCTGCACCATTAATTAAAAAAAAAAATCACACACACACACACAGGTCTGACTAACCATTATTGAGCTAAGCTTTTCAAGGAATGAATCCTCACAAGTTACACAAAAGCTGATACATAAAGGACAAGCAATGCCTCAATATGAAGCATGAAAAATGGCTGCTGAAACTAAACTTCCTTCAGCAACAAGATCTTCAAGGATCCCATCAAATCGGAAACCGTGGGGAAACACGAGCATCCTTTTAAGGTACAGGGAGCTATAAGACTGAGGAACTTTATCTATCAGCCTTTTTAAGGACAGCTGGCTGACTATCAGGAAAACTGCAGGCAGTAAGACACACATCCTGTAAAGCAGGACAGGAGGAATGGGTGTAGGCTCTGTAAAATCATTCTCTAATAATTCACAGTATTTTTTTTGAGGGATTTAGAAACCTCTGAGTTCTCCTACTGAAAACACTGGGACATTCTAGCAATAGCGTCAAAGAAACAGAAACCCCCACAGGGAGAATCACAGAGAGCTCTCATCTGAGTCTGAATTAGAAATCTGAGGACACAACTTTGTAGCTGTCCCTGTATCTTCCAATTCAGATTCAGAATCTTGAATCTTTACAGGAAAGGAAGCATCCCCTCTTTTGTTTACTGGAAACTACTCTACAAAAATGATCAATAGCCTGAATCAAACCCTGAACCAGTCCCAGTAAACTACTCCTATCCAAAGAAATTTGAGGAGCAATAGATACATGCTTGGTTTTCTGTTTCTTTTTTACAGGAAAAATGTGTCAACCATGTTGCTAAAAAGAAGTTATGTACTCAACATAACGTTCCATCTGAGTAGTTATACTTCATTTTTCTGCAACCTAAGGGTATACGGATCCATATTGGATCCGAGCCGGCAACTTGTTTTCTAGCATCTGCTCCAAGCTCCGAGCTCCTCCCCTTACCCATAATGCCCTACTATCTCCTATCTTCCCTCAGATTGAGTTTGCTGCAGCTAAAAATATATATGCAACTCAACCCAATAACCAACCTGAAAACAGGATAAGGTCCGGGGGATGGAGGGAGGGAATGTTGCAGAAAAATGAAGTATAACTACTCAGATGGAACGTTATGGTGAGTACATAACTTCTTTATCTGAAGTAGTTAACTTTTCATTTTATCTGCAAACTGTGGGACAGAGTCCCCAGTTACTCCGATCCTTGGAGGCCCTTATGGAAGGATATTCCTGAGCACCGCAGAGCCAAAGGATGCTCTACTCCTCAAAATCAAATCCAATTTGTAATGGGAAATGAAGGTATGTGAATTGGCCCAAGTCGATGTTGCGCAAATATCGTCCAACGGTACCCTGGACCAAAAAGCAGCAGAAGTCACCATGGACCTGGTAGAGTGAGCCTTAACTATACCAGGAGGTAATAAACCTTTTGCTTTGTAAGCATGTGAAATGCAAAGAGTGATCCATCTGGCTAAAGAAACTTTAGAAATAGCTTTTCCCATAAATGCTTTGGAAAAAGAAACAAACAATTGGTCAGTCTTGCGGAAAGACTTCGTTCTATGAAGATAAAAGTGAAGTTGTCTATGAACATCCAACAAATGTAGTTTGTATTCACCTTTATTTTGAAAGTTGGGAAAGAAAACGGGCAGATTAATGGACTGGTTTATGTTTGGTTCAGATGCCACTTTAGGTAAGAAGGAAGAGTTAGTACGGAGGGAAACCCTATCCTTATGGAAGACCAAATAGGGAGGCACGGCAGACAAAGCTTGAAGCTCAGAAACTCTCCTAGCCGAAGTGATGGCTACTAGGAAAGCTGTCTTCCAGGACAAAAATTTTAAAGCTGTCTTCCAGAACAAAACTTTTAAGTCCACCGACGCTGCGGGTTCGAAAGGAGGGGCAACCAATGCCTGTAAAACAAAAGTAAGGTCCCAAGGAGGTACAGAATCCTTGAGAGGGGGCCGTAGCAGAAAAGTACCTTTGAGAAAAGCCTTACACAGCCTAGAGGAGACTAAGACCAGGTTGTCTTCGCCAACGTGAAAACTGGAAAAGGCTGCCAATTGTACTTTCACTGTGGAGGAACTAGCTCCTTGCTGAAAAATACTAGACAGGAAGTCCAACTCTGCTGGAACAGGAGCTGTAAACGGAGCTACTTCTCTCTGTGAAGCCCAAATGGAAAAACGCTTCCATTTACTGCAATATAGTTTTCTACTGGAATCTTTAAGAGAGGTCACTAGAATCGATTTGACCTGGGATGAAAGACCAGGAGTCCTGGCGATTAATGGAACCGGAGCAACCAAGCTGTAAGCTTGAGGCTGCCCAGATCGGGTGGACGTGTCCCCGACGGATGGGAAATTAGATCCTGGCAGGGATCCAGAACCCACAGGGGAGCTAATAGATGAGACCAAAGCAATGGGAACCAAACCTGATGAGGCCAGAACAGGACAATAAGGATCACTCTGCACTGTAGTCAGCAAGCTTTCTGAAGAAACTTCAGAATGAGTGGCAAAGGAGGATAAGCATACAGAAGCCCGGGGGGCCAAGCATGGACTAGAGAGTCTCTGGGGACTTCCCTTGGTGAGGGAATCAGAGCGAAGAACTTGCTGCACTTAGCGTTGGAAGGAGATGCGAAGAGATCGCAGCAAGGCTGACCTCATGCCAGGAAAATCTCCTCAGCTACTGACTGTTTCAGAGACCACTCGTAGGGCATCAGAATGGTTCAGCTCAATCTGTCCGCTAAAATGTTGGAGTGCCCCGGGATGTGCGTTGCTATCAGACACCGACCGGTGGAAATCACCCATTCCCACACTCTCATGGCCTCGCAACATAGAGGGTAGAATATGGTTCCCCCCTGCTTGTTGATATACCAGACGACTGACATATTGTCTGACTGAATTGCAATCAATCCGAGAGGGAGGACTGTGTGAAAGGCTTCCAACGCTAAAAGCACTGCCCTCATCTCTAGAACATTTATGTGCAAATTGGTCTCTGTTTGTGACCACTTGTCCTGGACTGTCCTTCCCAAACAATTTCCCCCCACCCGAGTTGGGAGGCGTCCGTGGTCACTGTGGTTTGGACTGGGGTTGATGCAAATGGACGTCCTGTTGATATCTCTGGGGACATTAACCACCAAAGAAGAGATGTCCTGCAGACGTGGCTGATCTTGATCGGAAATTCCATGGTAGGTCTAGCCAGAACCACTGGACCGCCAGAGTCCATTGAAGAACCCGCATGTAAAGACGTGCATACAGGAGAATAGATATGGCTGCAGCCATGGAGCCCAGAGCCCGGAGAACCTTGCTCACCTTTGAAGACTGGGAGTTCACTGTCTGAGCTATGTGTCCCCTGAGATGTAGAATCCTGTCTGGAGTTAGGAATACCTTCATCTGCAAAGTGTCTAACCATGCCCCAATGAAGTCTAGAATTTGTACTGGTTGCAAATGGGATTTGTAAACATTGACTGTCATTCCCAGTGAGTCTGCTAATCAAATGAAATAATCTCGGGCCAGACACAAGTGATGCTTGTGCGCAGCGAAGAGCCAGTCGTCCAGGTTGTGTGCAGCGAAGAGCCAGTCATCCAGGTAAGAGAACACCTGAATACCCTGAAGCCACAGGTGGGCCGCTACAACTGCCATTACCTTGGTGAACACCCTGGGGGCTGTGGTGAGACCAAAGGGTAGGGCCCTGAACTGAAAGTGAATGGCTCCCAGCCGGAAGCGCAGAAACATCCTGGAGCTTCTGCGTATTTTGATGTGGTAGTAAGCATCCTGAAGGTCTAATGAGCACATCCAGTCGCACTCTCGGAGATAAGGTAGAATGGACTGTAGAGTGACCATCCGTAATTTCTGTTTTGCTACTGACAGGTTTAATGTGGACAGGTCTAGTATGGGCCTGAGGTCCCCCATCTTTTTTGTCACCAAAAAAAACCTTGAGTAGATGCCTAATCCGGACTGATCGGGAGGAACCCTTTTGATGGCTCGTTTGATAAGCAGCTTTGAAACCTCTAGAGCTGCGGCCTCCCTGTGAGTGGGTGGAACATCCGGGAGGTGTCTTGTAACGTTTGGAGGGGCAATGAAAGGAACAGAGTAACCTGTGGATATTATCTGAAGAACCCAGCGATCTGTCGTAACGGAGTCCCATGCCACTGGGTGTAAGGACAATCGTCCCCTGACTGCCTCCAGAGTAGGACAGTCGGGCAACCCCTCAGGGTTGCTGACCGGATCTATCAGAAAAGGGTTCCCTAGGCCCAAAATTCCTGGGACCCCCTCTACCTCTGGGTCGGCGTCGATCTTGTCCCCCTCTGCCTCTGGGGGAATAGCTGTCCTGAGAATCCTGGGAAAACTGAGATTTTTGGAACCGCATTCTTCTTCTGCCCCTCTTTGATTCCTAGAGAAGGACCGCTGAGGGTTAGAGAAGCGGACTCCGACGGCAGACAAAGTCTTCCCGTCCTTTTCGCTCTGGACCAGTGTGTCACGTATTGTCTTCCCAAAGAGGGAAGAGCCGTCGTAGGGAGTGTTGATAAACGACGTCTTGAAAAGGGTCTGTGAACTAACACAATCTGAACCAGGCATGACACCTCATGGCTATGCCTGTCCCAGCCACTCTAGCTGCTCCTTCCGTGGTGTGGGAAAGTAGCCACATAGATGTATTCGAGACCGATTTCAGAGTAGACATTTTCGCCAAAAACAGCTGTTTCTCCTACGGCGATAAAGACTCTGGGGGCGCCTCAGCAAATTCCGAAGCTAGGTCTCACTGAAGTCGAATCACATGTGCCAAATAATTCAGTTCATGGATAGAAAAAGTCGCTGATGAGTATACGAGCTTCCCAAACATATCCGCCGACCTGGACTCCTTGTCTGGAGGGTGGAACTAATGAACTCTACTGTGCTAGTTCCTTCCTTGTGGCCGCTGCGACCAACATAGCATCAACTGGGGCTCCTTTCGATCAGGGTTGTCTATCCAGAGGAGGAGATAAGATCTTGTTAGGATGTTTGGGGATGGGCTCTACGGTGTCGGGCTCCTTCCATGCCCTCGTGGTGATGAGGTCCACCAACGGGTCTGCTGGTGGGAACGCCGAGGAAGTAGATGGGCCCATGCCAAAGACCTCCAGGAACACTGACTCATCCCCAGAAGCTTTTGGGGATGACCAACCTCCCCTCTGGCACAGGATTTCCATAATTTCTCCAAAGGAGACGTCTTCAGGAGGTGACCTGGGGGAACCTTCTCCTTCATCTAAGTCAGTGTCAGTGGTGAGGGACTTGGGGGGGGGGGTCCAGGTGCCTCCTTTTGCACTTGCGCTTGCGGTGGCCCTCTTCAGTGGGACTTTCAGAAGGGGATCCGCGAGCCACAGAAGTTTCCTCAGGGAAAATGACCTGGGGATCCTCTGGCATGGGCTGTCCCTGAGACAGGATGAAGGGAGTCTTCGCCAAATCCAGGGGGGCCTGGGTGGTATCCGAGGGAATGGGCTGGGGTCTCAATCCTTGGGAGAGAACCCTCTCCACCACTTCGAAGGCCGAAGGAGAAGTCCTCCCCAGATCCGAAGCAGTGACCAGGGCCGATGACAGGGTAGCCGGAGGTCCAAGGGAACGGATCGGATCCGAAAGGGGCGGAGCCGAAGAATCCATTCCCTCAGGTCTGAGAGTCACTCGGATCCAAGCAGGTTGGATCTGAGGAACTCAAGTTAACAGCCAGAGTCGAGGTTGGAGCAACCATCGGCGACGAGCTACCAGCTCCGAAGAACCTCAGATCCAAAAGCCCCGATGCTGAAGCACGGATCGGGGAAGGAGATATGGGGCGGAAAAGAGGCATGGAGGTCACCCCTCCAGAGGGAGAGGGACCTGGCAAGACTCCCATCTGAATTTGGGTCTGAAGAAATCTCCTGTCCATATCCATTTCTGATAGGCTCCGAGTCGGATCTGGCTGGTCTGCGCAGAGGGATGGAGGGCCTCGGGTCCAAAAGTTCCAATGGCTCTGGTGAGAAACGCGGTGACCGGAGCCGAGGAGAAACAGGCCTCTTGGTCTTGGATGGAGGGCTGAGAAAGAGCTCCCTGTCTGGGGATCTCTTGCGATGCCTGTCTTTCTTTTTCTCCCTTTCATCTCTGCGTCTTTCCTTTTCCTTCTCTTTATCTTTGTCAGCCTCGCTGACCGAAGATCTGTCCTTAGAGGACCCATCACCAGACAAAGAGGGTGGTCGAGTCCCTGTCTGGGGGGGTGTACTAGAGACCGAGGCCGAGGCAGAATCCAGCATGGTAACTGGGAGAAGGCCTTTGGTGACTAGCTTGTCCTTACGATCCCTAAGGGCCCTGGGGTTGAAGCCTGAACAAATAGCACACTGGATGGATAAATGTGCTACTCCTAGACATATCACACACAGAGTGTGACTATCAGCAGGGGAAAGCTTGTGGCCACACTCGGTACATTTTTTGAATACAGGATTTGGCTGATCAGCCATAGTCCTGCGTTTAAAGGTAAGGATACTACCTTCCCACAAAAAAACACACACACACACACAAGTAGGGGAAGGGCAGGCCTGAGAACTACTCTACTACCAACAAAATATTATTATTTTTTTTTTTACACTAACAACCAACGAGCTACTACCGAAGGGGAGGAAGGGTAATCCTACACAAGCACACTAGATATAGACAAAAGTTTCCACTTACTATCCCTTTTTTAGCTCAGAGCATAGGAGACCACGATGCAAACTACTGGCGTGGCAAACGAGATCTGAGGGAAGATAGGAGATGGTAGGGCATTATGGGTAAGGGGAGGAGCTCGGAGCTAGGAGCAGATGCTAGATAAAATGAAGTTAACTACTTCAGATTTGCAGCCACTGCTTCCCCAGGAATGAGCACAGCATTCTGGCACAACAGGGAAACCTTTTCTGTTCCGTCCCCCAAGACTGACATGAATGGTTCGCCCATGCCCACTAAGGGGACCCCAATAGCCACAGAGGATGTGGCTAACCCTCGGTCCATAGTGGCTATCGGTGCTACACCACAGAGATCTGGGGTAAAAGATGAGTGGTCTAATGTACAACAAATGGCCACAGCATAGTCACCCACCTGTGGCTGAGGCAAATTGCTAGTCTGCTATGTTGGCAAAGGCTGATGCTTAACTTTTTCTTTTTGTGGCTGGAAGAAAACTGCCAAGCTGAAAATGGTGTCTCTATCCTGAGGAAAAAAAGCAGCAATGCCAATAAAACTACCACTCCACAAAAGTTACTTTTTGTGACAGAAAAAAACAAAGTAAAAAGCATTTTCAAACACTACGGCAGACCTACAACATGAAAAATAAACAACATTTCTCCACAAAAAATGGTTTATCAGTTAGATAACACCACTTTTAAACTGACAAAAATGATGAGTGGTCTGTTTTAAAGTACATTACAGTCTCAAGAACCATTAAAACTTGTAGCTTTAAAAATAACTGTTCTGAAAAGGAAAATAATAAAACATCAGTAAAAAATAAGAAGATAGTTTTTCTACCCGAAGGGAACTTATTTGTCCAGCTAAGGAAAGCACAGTATGACCATTGATCCTCAAAAGCCAAACTGGAGCATACTCTTTGATGAGAGTAAAACCTTGAAGGAGTTCAAGACCAGACTTTTCTTTTAGTCAGCTCAGCCCAAGATGCTTGACAGTTTGGGTGCTTGGAAGGTGCCTTGAAGCTTTGGAAGCTGGCTGACTGTTACATCCTTGGCAGGATACAACCCATATAAAGTAATGATCAATATGAAGAACATTAACCTTGATATGTATATGAAAAGTAGAAAATAACAACATGGGAATATAGTAATCAAGATTCTTCAAGGCTAGTATGTTATAAGCTTGACAAATGAACCTATGAACCAGAAATGTTTACAAAAATAAAACCAAAATAACCACCACCCTTTGGCAAGTCAGTGTCTAAAAGATTCATTCCAAGCTTTCTGCTGTCAGCATTACTTTCATATATTTGACTGGTATTGTTTTTAACCTGCCAATTATTTATTTATTTTTAAATTTTTACAACACTGCATTTTGAGCATCAGACCATCTTTTTGGTCAAGTCAACCAATTTGTTCCCTAATGGGCAAAAGTTGATGGAGAAGGGTCATCATCTAAGCAGGCATCAAGACTTTTTTCAATTTAATGGACTGACCACTCAGAATGTCTCTCACTTCCACAAAAGGTGTTGTCTCCAAGCAGCTCTGCCTTCCTCCCACAGCATGAGTGGTGACCTCCCTAGTCTGATATAGGGATGTCACATTGCCCCCTGTGCCTCCTAGTGCATGTAGAATCCAGCCCCACCCCCAAAAAAATAGGAATGCCACACCCCTTCAAGCCTCCCTCTCCATGCACGGTTATTCCAGTGCTACAACTACTAATGGAACCCCAGTCACCTGGGTCTGAGTAAGGGCTTCATCTCGCTGTGCCACACAGCCAGGCTAAACCTGCCAAGTTTTAACATACATACACACCAACTACCAAAGTATTTATAAGCAGCAAGCACTTAAAACACTGACAGCTGGATCACTGCTGTCTAGTTGATGACTTTTTTAACAATAACAAGCCCTAGCAGATACAGGCAGTGCTGAAACCTTCTAATTCATGAAAACTACTGTAACCAACTTCAACCAAAAGTTCAGAACATGGCAAGAAGACATTTGTAAGCTGAAGGTGGCAAATATTTTTTTCTGATACCAATATGAAGATTTTGCAAGATTCTAGTAGATAGACCTAAGCTGCTCAGAAGTACACTGCAGTGTATTTCTTTATTTTCCCTTGCACATTCCAAAAGAGACTGGCTAGATGAATGCAAATAGACTAATTTAAAGTATATAGGGGAGACAGAAATGAACAGCTATTTTCTTGCATGTGCAAGCACAAAAATGTACACACACACAGTGCATTTTGGCCTACTTACAGCACTAGAAATAGCAAAGAATGTTCCACCAGATGTCTTGTTTTTTTTTTTTTAACTCCGATTTTTTTTTATTTTGATTTAAAGCATAATAATCACACGGTAAGAATAGCGGACTCCAGGTACGACTCTAAACCAGTCACAAGTGGTGTCCCACAAGGCTCGGTCCTGGGACCCCTACTGTTCAGCATATACTTCTCAGAAGTACAGGCAAACACAGGAGGACTGTGGCTAACCAAGTTCACTGATGACTGCAAACTGGGAGCCATAATTGACTCTCTGGCTGACACGGACATCCTCCAAAAGGGCCTTACTGAGATGGACACCTGGTGTCAAAGTCATGGCCTCAAGCTAAATGCCAAAAAATGCATAGTCATCCAGTCTGGAAAAAACAAAACACCCATGAATTACCACATAGGTGGCAGCCCCCTTGATACAGAAGAAGTAATAAGAGATCTGGGGACCCAGGTAGATAGTAATCTCTCCTTTGACAATCATATTGCCAAAGTAGTTAGGAAATCCTTCTGTGTGGCCCATCTAAGTACTAAAGGGTTTGCATCTAGAAACAAAGGTTATAGTGCCCCTCTTCTCGACACTCATTAGACCCATGACAGAGTACAATGCCCCATTTGGGATGTACCTCACAAGACACTTCCAACAGCTGGAAAGACCACAAAAGTACCTCACCAAGAGGATTACTGGTCTCAAACATATGTCCTATGCAGCCCGACTGAAAAAACTCCAGCTGTACTCAGTGGCATATCGCTTACTCAAAGGTGATCTGTGCCTGACTTACAAAGCCATGTCCAACTCAGAATTGATGGACATGCTCCACCTAAAGTAATCCAAGTCACTGCGAGCCACGTGCTCTAGTGAGCTAAACCTCGCCACAACAATAAATAGAACATGCTGGAGGGATAGATTCCTGACACAGAGACTCCTCATGCTTTGGAACAAAATTTCAAATTACATCAGGTAGAGCCCCTCACTAACACTCTTCAAGAGAAACCTTGACGAGTGGATAGGTAACAGAAAATACACCCTTGGGATCACTTCATTGGCTCTGCTTGACAGCTGATCAGTTAATTAATCAATGGGCCAGCGAAACACTCTGGCTAGGCTTATAAATGCCCTCGGGCAGATAGCCTAGTACCTACCTATGATGCTTTACAATTAATAAATATTCAACTATATATCATATTTACATTTAGCCTGACAGATTGAGATAACAGATCTATGATGTTGATACATTGTATTAAAATTATCAGGAAGAGTCCGATTCCAATTGCAAGGTGTCAATCAATGTCAAAATATTTCTCCATGGGTTACTGACTAATGGCTTGGGATGGATTCTCAGTTCTTTAGTTTTGATCTCCATTAAAACAGACTTCTTCAGTAGACGTAAAAATTCCTCCATGCTGTGTTGGATTTCCATCTTCTGGTTATACATTTTCTAGCTATTGCTAGTATAGTCCATATTAAATACAAATCCAATTTCTTCAAGTGAGGATTATTGATTACATTCAGTAAAATTAGAGATTTTGTCAAAATAAATTTATCTTATAAAGAGCTTGTAAAAAATTATTAATCTCATTCCAATATGTTCTAATAATAACACAGTCATAAAAAAACATGGGACTAGTCTGTGTTTGCTGATTCTTGGCAACTCCAGCATACATTATTACTAGAGGTGTTTATCTTTGAAATTTTCTCAGGTGTTAAGAAGGATCTATGTAGATATTTCCATTTAAATATTCTCCAACATTGTAAATGAGATGTTAATTTAACTGAGAGTAAGATATTTGTCTTATCGTCTACTGATAGGGGAGTCTGTATACCTTTAGTTAAATATTGCCAATAGGATACATTAGGAGCTGTCCTATAGGCAAATTAATACATTATAAAAGTATGATAACTTATTTTTTGCACTACTGTTGTTATAGAGAATTTCAAACAACCAAGATATAAATTTAGGGGTACTTTTAAATGATGAATTGTTTACTATTCTACAAAGATCCTTAGAATATGTTAAAACACTCTGCAACATTAGCCAGTCATTAGTTGTTAATCCATAGGCTGAGATTAAATGTTGTGTTTCCAAGACTTTTTTTTTTACACAATGAAACCAGCATATTAAGTTCTCATTTCCCCATGAAGTAAAAATCTCTCTATGTACTTTATCAGGGATCTTGTAATACGGAATGGACTTAATAATGCAAACCACAGTTTTATTTCTATATTCATATCGACAAATTTCCTAAAGGCATGAAAAATATGGTTTATTAGGTTTAATTTGGTTGGTTTTGCCATATTATATTGTAGATGTATACCCAAATTGTACCACATTCTATTATTTTTATCTGTAACTATAAGATTTTTTGATGAAGCATTCTCATTCCTTAATATTATGGAATGTAACCATTTCCATTTAGAAGACTATTTAGGATTTACCCAATCTATCGCAATTTTAACTGTAGAAGCCCTTATGTATGTTTCAATGGAAATTTTAACCCCCCTTGTTCCCAATGTCTAATATGATGAGGATATTTTCTTTGGATACCATAAGAAGTTTAAGAATACTGATGCAATTTCTTTAAGACATCTTTTTTCTGGTAATAATGCAAGAGCCTGGGCTATATATATATTACTTTAGGTAATAAAACCATTTTTATCAACTGCAGTCTGTCTTCAAATGTTATAAAAATATTGTTCCATTTATTTACCAATGTTTTAACTGATTCTATAATGTTTGTATAATTGATATTTAGAATCTCTACCATATTCTTACACAATACAATCCCCAAATAGTCCAAGGTAGGAACTTGCTTACTAATAATATGATTTACAGATACTTGTACCTCCTGTTTTTTTTTATTTAACAACAGGCACTTTGATTTTGATTTATTAAAGTAGAGACCTGAGAGTTTTTGAAAGTTTCCTATTAGTAAATCTACTTCATCCAATACTTCTTTAGAGTTAGGTAAAGTGAGAAGCACATCATCAGCAAACATTATTATTTTGGAACTATACTGATCATATACATCTATCCCTCTTATTTTTGAATTGCTACATATTAGAATTGTAAGAATTTCTATAGCAATTGAAAACAAGATAGGTGACATGGGACATCCTTGTCTAGTGCCTCTAGTGATCTGTATGGCTTCAGAGGTAATAGGGCCTATTTATGCTAAGTTAAACTTTCTTTATAAATGTGATAAAAGAGCGAGGAAAATCAAATATATTCAAAACTTTAACTAGATAATCTCAGTTTAAAGAATCAAAGGCATTTTCTATATCTAAACCAACTATCAATGCTTCTTGATTTTCTCTATTTAAATGATCAATTAATGTTAATTAATGTTAATATCCTTTTGATATTGTCCTGTGTTTGTCTATTATATATAAAACCTGTTTGATCATTATTAATTATATTAGACAGCGAGACTTTCATTCTATTAACTATAATTGATAAAGGATTATATAATCATTATTAAGCAAAGATATTGGTCTATAAGAATTGCAATATTTAGGGCCTTTATTTTCTTTTAAGCTAAGGGTAATTAAAGAATATCTCAATGAAGGGGGAATTATTGCTAATGACTGGACTTCAAGAAAGGTTTTATGTAGCAGAGAAGTTACTGAATTGGGAAATAATTTATAATTTTTTATAATTAAACCATCTATCCCTGATGCCTTGCTAGATTTTCTTTCTTTAATCCTGTCTAAAATTTCTTTCTGTGTTATTGGTTTTTGCAACTCCAGCCTTAGCACTTCAGAGATTTTTTTAATGTTGGGGGTTATATTATCTAGGTTGCAAATTTCATTTATACTTATTTCACTTTTATGGTATTCTGCATAATGATATTTAAAAGCATCGAAAATGTCACCTATGTCTGAGACAATCTTCCTTCTTCCTTCATGTAATATGCTTTCAATATTGTTAGTTTCTGATTGCATTTTAACTTTCATAGATATATTATGCAGATGTTTTGGAGAAGTAGCATAAGAGTTTATTTGTAATCTTTCTAAGGCTAAGTTAGTTTTATGGGATAATATTTCATTATATTTTTTATTGGCTTCTTCTATTTTCTTTTTGTTTTTCAACTCACATAAATTCTTATTGGATTTAAGTAATACAGGTTGATTTCGTAATTCCTGTAATTCTGATTCCCATTCTTTAATTTTATTTTTGTCCAAGCTGATGGTTTTGCCATATATATAAGATTTTAATGAATCCCATACCATAAGTATATTTGTTTCTGGTTTGTAATTAATCTCTAGGAAAAAATAAAGTTCAGAGGTTAACCAAGGTTTAAATTCTTTGATTTTTGTAATGTATGAAGGAATCCTTGAAGTAATACCTAACAATTTAAACTGTGTGTGAATTTCAAATACCAGGGAATTATGGTCTGAAAATGGACATGGCTGTATTGAAAAATTTACAATTTTAGTATATAAATCTTGCGAGACATATATTTTATCGATTCTGGTTGGGTTCCATGTCTATAGTCTTGATGTGAGAAAAGTAATGAATTAGATCCCATAACATCATAAACATCTCTTAGTTACGTCTCTATCCATTTTTTTAATAGTTTAGCTGTGGATGATAGTCGAGGGGGATTTCTTATTTGTGGTTTCTGTGACATCTGTAATACAATTCAGGTCACCTCCTACTATTATATTGCCTATAGACGTAGTTGTAATGAGGTCTAAGTGCTTCTTAGCTAATCCTACCACATACCAGGGAACCACTACAAATTCACTAAAGTCCATATTCTGTTGCTGAATTTTAATATAAATATAGCTATGAGTCCATCCCTATCCACATATTTATAGATAACGTCTGGATTAAATTAGGTCTTTTCCCATAGTACTGTTACTCCTCTAGTCTTTGGTTTATAACAGGATTGAGCTAGTATTCTGTAATCATTAGGATCCCACTTAAATGTGTCATTTATTTTAAAATGGGTTTCTTGAAGAAAGACTACTTGAGCTTTATTTAATTTTAGGTATCTCAATAAGTTAGATCTTTTGTTTCGGTTGTTTAAGCCATTAGTATTTAAAAACACCAAAGTCAGTTCCATGTCAGGATTTTTTTTTTAGTTAAAAAAAAACAAAACAACTATGCATTAATAAAATCCTAGATATGTAAAACTCCTCCTGTATAGTTAACTCTGTGTTAATTAAATAGTTCCTAATTATCTTAATCAGCATTGTTTTTTTCATGAGGTTTAATAATAAACATGTTTTGTAAGGCATTTTAAAATTAGAGAAAAAAAAAGAATAAAAGCCTAATATGTATAAATCTTAACCCACACTAACCATGGAATGAAGGGACATTCCTAGTCTAACCGACAAAAATAAATCTGTTGGACTAACCACCTTCTTACTCTTTTCGAGCCCATAAAACAATAAATATTAAAGGAGAAAAATTTATAAATCAAGTAACCGGTGATGTTTACTTTTCATCCATTCAGAATTTAATTTCTCTTACAAATTAAATTAAGTAAATCAACAACCTGCAATTGTCATCAACGCATTACTGATGTGAAGTTAACCATTCAAAGAATACAAGAAACAAATAAGTATTTTATGAATTTCAGTTTCCAGATATAAGAAGGTAAGCAAGTATAAGCTTGGTTACTAGTCTGACTTTACCCATATTATTCAATCAGGCTATATGCTAAGTAGTCCTGTTACTTGAATGGTGTATAATTAACTAAAATAATGAAACACATGATCCAAGTTGTCTAAAGAAGTTCCTAGATAAATGTAGCCTATTTAACAAATCTATATAATATATATGTTCCCTTTTCTTTTGTTTATTAATTATAATCAAATACAATTACCCAGAATAAAAGTAAAAAGAACTTTTAGTTATGTACTTACCATAACTTTAGATGTTTGGGATCCATCTCGCCTACATTCTGTACTGATGGGTTCGGAGTCAATCCTCTGCTCCGACTCGGCACGCTATACTATAGAGCGAAGTCTCTAATTGGCTGAGCTATTCTGTATCCCAGGATGCACCACTACTACTTCCCCAGATCTTGTTTGTCCGCACACATGCACACAAACATAGACAGTTGATATAACATTGCCAGGTGTTTCAAGATGAAACGGCTAAACTGAACCGTCCGGTCTCTTCTGATCTCCAAGGCAGGGGGAAGGAGGGTGGGTTATTATGAATGTAGGCGAGATGGATCCCAAACATCTAAATTTATGGTAAGTACATAACTAAAAGATGTTATGTGATCCTATCTCGCCTACATTCTGTACTGATGGGACAGCGTCCCTAGCACCTGATTCCTGGGTGGCTCACTGGAAAACACTCCTGAGAACTGTGGAACCGAAGGAAGCTCGCCCCCGAGATGCCACATCCAATTTGTAATGAGAAATGAAGGTGTGAGGAGAAGACCAGGTAGCCACAGCACAAATGTCACTAATGGCAAGCTTGGAATGAAAGGCTGTCGAAGTAGCCATAGCCCTTGTAGAATGAGCTTTCACAGTGGTTGTAAACTCTCTATTAGAAAGAAGGTAAGTATGACTGATACAGTCTCTGATCCACTTGGCAATAGTGACCTTCGTGACGGCTTTGCCCAATTTATTGTCCGAAAACGACACAAACAACTGATCTGTTTTCCATGTTTGGTGCGTCCTATCTAAATAGAAACGCAATTGCCTGTGAACATCCAATGAGTGGAAGATGTATTCCGCTCTGTCTGAGTAGTTTGGGAAGAAAACTGGGAGTTCCAATGACTGTTAAAGACAAAAACTAGAACAAACTTTGGGAACAAAGGATGGATTAGGCCTGAGGGATACTCTATCCTTGTGAAAAACCAGGTACGGTGGTTTGACACATAGGGCTTGAAGTTCCGAAACTTTTCTGGCTGATGTAATTGCCACCAAAAAAGCAGTCTTCCAAGAAAGAAATTTCAAGTCACAAGTTGCTGCCGGTTCGAAGGGGGAAGAGGTCAAAGCACCTAATACGAAATTAAGATCCCACGGTGGAGCGGGATGAGAAATCGGAGGTCGTAGCAGCCCATCCCCTTTCATGAAGGCTTTACACAACTTATTGCTCATCAAAGGTGGGTCTATACTTTCATGAAAATTAGAAATAGCTGCCAATTGAACCTTGATGGTAGAGACCGAAGAACCTTGATTGAATAAAGAAGCTAAAAACTTCAAAACTTCTGACACCGGGGCAGTAATGGGATCTAATCCCCGGAGTTGGGCCCAAATAGCGAATCTCTTCCATTTGTTGTTATACATTTTTTTAGTCGAAGTCTTGTGGGCCGAGGACAAGATATGTATGACTTCCGAATCCAAAACATGGTTCCTGACTATGGTCGGAAGTGGAGGAGCCAAGCTGTTAACCTCAACGAGTGAAGGGACTGATGAAGCTGTCCCGACTGGTGGATCAAGAGGTCTGGAATCTGGTCCAGGAACCATGGACCGTCCAGTGCATATTTCCGAAGAAAGGGCAGCCAGACTTGACGAGGCCAGTATGGGGCAACTAAAATCATCTTGCTCTGCAAGTGAATCGCCTTCTGGATCACCCTGGGAAGAAGGGGAACCGGTGGAAAGGCGTACAGTAGGCCGGTGGGCCAAGCTTGGACTAGGGCGTCCTTGGGAAACTCCCCCGGAACTGGGGTGAGAGAGAAGAACTGTTGACATTTCGTGTTGAAAGGAGTTGCAAAGAGGTCGCAACAAGGATTTCCCCATCTTCTGAAAATCTGAGTTGCCACTCTGTCGTTCAGAGACCACTCGTGCGGGGAGAGAATAGTTCTGCTCAGTCTGTCGGCTATTACATTGGATCTCCCCGGAATGTGTGTTGCTACCAAGAAACGGTTGGTTGCAATCGCCCAATCCCATACTTTCATGGCCTCTCTGCAAAGGGGGTAGGACCTGGTCCCTCCCTGCTTGTTCAGGTACCAGACTACTGACATGTTGTCGGACTGAATGGCAATCATGCCCTGGGGGAGGTAACTGTGTAGTGCTTGTAGCGATAGAAGCACCACCCTCATTTCCAGTATGTTGATATGGAGGGAACTCTCGTCGGAGTGCCACTTGCCTTGGACTGACCTGCCCAGGTAATGTCCCCCCCACCCCGTCTGGGAGGCGTCCGTAGTCAAAGTGGCCACAGGAGGAGGGGGAACGAAGGGTCGCCCCTGATCCAGGTTGGAGGAAAGAAGCCACCAACGGAGGTCCTGTTTGCACGTCTCCGTGATCATAATGAGGTGACAGAGGGAGATCCTGATAAGACCACTGGACTGACAGGAGCCACTGGAGAATCCTCATATGCAATCTTGCTAAGGGAACTAGGAGAACGGTAGCCGACATTGAACCCAACAGTTGTAGGACCATCCTGGCTGGGGCTCGGCGTTTGAGGAGCAATGCTCGGACTTGAGATTGTAATATTTCTATCCTCTCTGTAGGAAGATAGACCCGCATTTGCTCTGAGTCTATCTCTACTCTGATAAACCGTATGCGCTGAGATGGCAGCAACACAGACTTTTCCCAATTGAAGGTGATTCCTAGGGAGTTGCCTAGAGATATAGTGGCTGCTAGGTTCTGTAAGAGTAGACGCCTGGAAGTGGCAGTTAGGAGCCAGTCGTCTGGGTATGGAAACACCTGGAATCCTAGTCTTCTCAGGTGAGCAGTCACCACCGCCAAACATTTGGTGAACACCCTGGGGGCTGTGGTGAGACCAAAGGGCAGTGCACGGAACTGGAAATGACTGTCTCCCAGGCTGAAGCGCAAGTGTCTCCTGGACACCTGATCTATCAGGATATGATAATAGGAGTCCTTGAGATCTATGGAGCACATCCAAACACCTTCCTCCAGCAGCGGGAGAATGGATTGTAAGGTGACCATCCGGAACTTGGACTTCTTGACAGAACGGTTGAGTTTGCTGAGATCCAAGATGGGCCTCATGTCCCCGGTCTTTTTTGGCACCAAATAGAATCTTGAGTAAGTCCCTAATCCGGTCTGGTCTTCGGGGACCGGTTGGATGACTCCTTTTTGAAGCAGCTTTGAAATTTCGATGGCTGCGAGATCCCGTTGACTGGGTGGTGGGTCCGGGATGGTAGGGGGGGCTGAGAAAAGGGGATGTTGTAAACTCCGGCAATGATCCGGAGCACCCATCGGTCCTGAGTGATATTCTCCCAGGCCTTTAGGTGCCTCGAAAAACGACCCCCGACTGGCTCCGGAGAGGCGCAGTCGGGCAATCCTTCAGGGATGCTGGAAGGTTGAGGAGCCACGAAAGGACTCGCGGTCTCCAGTGTTGTGGGGGCCTCTGCCACCTCTGGGACGGCGTCTTCCTGAAAAATTTCCCCCTCCTCTGCCTCTAGAAGGGGGATCATCCTGCTGTGAGGGGTAAGTCTTCTGAGATTTGCGGAACCACATTTTCCCCCCTTTTCTAGCCTTGGGATAAGGCCGGAAGGGAGTGGAAAAACGTGCCCCTACGGCAGTCAAAGTCTTACCCTCTTGTTCATAGCGGGTCAAGGTGTCCTTTACCTTGGGTCCAAACAAGGAGGACCCATCAAAGGGAGCGTCGGCAAAGGAAGACTTGAAGGCCTCCGCAAAATGACACAGACGGAGCCAGGCTTGTCTCCGTAGAGCAACACCTGTACCCGCCGCTCTACTCGCCCCTTCGGCCGCATATGAAATGAGCCTCATGGACGAGTTCGATATAGATGATAGAGTAGCCAACTGAGAGCTAACCGTCTGGGCCAGCTGCTCAGGTAGGTTACCAGAGAGGGTATCTGAAAGTTCCTTGACCAGATCCCTCTGAAGTCTGGTGAAGTGCGTCAGATAATTCAGAGACCTTAAAGTAAAGGCTGCTGAAGTAAGGGTGCGCTTCCCGTACCGATCCATACTCCTGGACTCTTTATTAGGAGGATGGACGGACGTTGAAGCCTCTGCCACATCTTGCTGGCTAGCAGATGCCACCACCAGGGCATCTACGGCCACACCTTTAGATAAGAAATCCTTTTCAGGGGGGGCTGACAGAAATTTATTCGGGCGAGCTGGCACCGGTTCCACAGAATCCGGGTGCTCCCACGCCCTTCAAGAGATCAAATCCAGGAGCTCATCGAAGGGCGGAGACACCCAGGAGGCGGAAGGCTGAGCCCTGAAGGCCTTGAGGAATACCGACTCTTCAGCGGAAGGGGGTTTGGACTGCCAGTCGCCTCGTTGCTTGAGGATTTCCAAGATGTCCACGAAGGAGACATAGGTTCATAGGTTCATACTAGGCTATCTGCCCGAGGGCATTTACAAGCCTAGCCCATAGTTTTGTGGCTTACGCCACCCCTTTAGTTTGGAGAAACTATGCCCATTATTTTGCTGTGCCTCTGTCGAGCACTGAGGTAATCCCTGGGGTATATCTGCGATCTCCCATCCATTGGTCAAGATTCCTCTTGAACAAGGCCAGCGAGGTGCTCTGCCTCACATATACCGGGATTTTGTTCCACAGCATAGGGAGTCTTTGGGTGATGAATCTATCCCTCCAGCACGTCCTATTAATAACTGTGTCAAGGTTTAGTCTCCCGCCCTTCTGGCTCTGAGGGATCTAGATTTTTTGAGGTGAAGCATGTTCATCAAATCTGGGTTTGACATGGCCTTGTATGTCAGGCACAGGTCACCTCTGAGCAAGCGGTAAGCAACTGAATAGAGCTGGAGTTCTTTCAGTCGGGCAGCATAAGACAGATTTTTGAGACCCTTTATCCTTTTGGTGAGGAACTTTTGTGGCCTCTCCAGCTGCTGCAAGTGTCGGGTCAGATACATTCCGAATGGGGCATTGTACTCAATCATTGGTCTGATGAGTGATGAGTATAGGGAGACTATGACGTCCCTTGATCTAGATGTGAATCCCTTTATGGTAAGGTGGGCAATGTAGAAGGTCTTCCTAACTACTTTAGCAATATGAGTGTCGAATGAAAGGCTACTGTTAACCTGGGTCCCCAGGTCCCTGATAACTTCTTCTGTGCTCAGTGGATTGCCACCTATATGGTAGCTAGGGGTAACCTTGTTTTTCCCGAAGGGTATGACTATGCATTTCTTGGCATTTAACTTTAGGCCATGGCTCTGGCACCAGTTATCCGTTTCTGTGAGACCCTTCTGAAGGATATCTGTGTCAGATGTGTTTTCGACTACGGCGCCCAGTTTGCAGTCATCTGCAAACTTTATCAGCCATAACCCTCCTGTGTTTGCTTGTACTTCAGAAAAGTAGATGCCAAACAAGAGTGGGCCCAGGACTGAGCCCTGTGGGACACCACTTGTGACAGGCTTTGAGTCTGACATGGCGCCAGCAACTCTGACCCTGTGGGTTCTGTCACTCAGCCAGTTTGCAACCCATCTTGTGATGTATGGGTTTACATTTAAGCTGATGAGTTTTTCAATGATACCCGAGTGGGGTATTGTATCGAAGGCCTTCGCCAGGTCGAGGTAGGCTGTATGGACTGCCTTTCCTCATCAATGGCCTTGGTGACTGTTTCGAAAAAGTCAACCAAGTTTAAAAGGCATGATCTGCCTTTGACAAAGCCAAACTGGGTGGATCCAAAGTCTGCAAATTCCCTATGTCTTTATTTATGAGATCCATTATGATCCTCTCCATGGCTTTGCAGATAAGGCTTGTCAAGCTAATGGGACGGTAATTTCCAGGGTCGGTGGAGGCACCGCCTTTGTGAAGTGGGACCACAGTCGCTGTGCGCCACTCCCTGGGTACGTATCCGGAGGTGAGACTAAGATTAAACAGCTGTCCTAAATGCGGGTTTAATTCCTCGTTGAGTTCGTGGAGCACACAGCCGGGGACACCATCAAGTCCCATGGATGCTGTGTTTTTTGCCTTGGAGAGAGCAGTTCTCACCTGGGTGGTAGAGATGTTTGGGGGGCTACAATCATTTGGTATCGATATCTCTCCTTTTGGGGGGGGGGGAGAAGTTTGCACTGAACCTGTCAGCCAGTATGTTGGCAATGTCTGTAGGATCAGTAATCTTCACATCATTTTGAACTAATTCTGAGCATATCTGGGAGTTTCCTCCCAGGTTTCTAACATAGCTAAAGAATGCCTTATGATTGTCTTTTGAGTCCTTAGCTATTTTTCTCTCAAAATTAGCTTTGGATGATTTTATGAGAGCTCTTAGCTTTTTACTTATAGAGATCAGCGGTGTCTTACCTTTTAAGGATTTTGCTCTATCTTGTAGTAGCTTCCTCCTTTTGTTGTAGAGTTTGTTTATGGCTGGGGTCCACCAGACTGGACGCTTGCCTTTGGTACAAAGAGTCTTTGTTTTGCTTGGGATTGCCTGATCCATGCAGCCCTGCAGGTGCTGGTAGAAGGCATTTGTAAGTGATTCAGCGGCTTGAGTAATGTTTACCGCCGGCTCGGGGGCTTTAAAGGAGACCACACTAGTCTTTAGAAGTGTGAAGTCGGCTTTCGAGAAGTTCTTTACTGTGGTCTTTTTTATTTCAAGTGGGGGCGGGATGAGGACCTCCAGCGAGATTAGTTTGTGATCTGATCTCACCAGTGAGGGGTATACTTCTGGTGTTGAACATTGTACTCCCATGTTCGTGATGATGAGATCAAGTATGTTTTCTCCTCTTGTGGGGATGGTGACTAGTTGTTCCATGGCATTTGAGTTTATGAATTCCAGGAACTTTTGGGCTAGAGTGTTTGGGCTTGAGTAGTGTTCCCAGTCTATATTAGGGTAATTGAAGTCACCTAGTATGATGGTGTTCGGAGATACATTTATCCCCTCCAGTGTTTTCAGGAAAGCCATGTGAGGTTCCGAGGATGACTTGGGGGACCCCTCCGCATCATCGAGGTTGGTGTCCGAGGTGAGAGACTCATCAGGCGAGTCAACGTGCTTCCTCTTGCACTGTCTCTTCCTGGGAGGTTCTTCCGAAGAAGCCACGGAAGGACCCGCAGGAAGGGAGGAATCCTCAATGGGGGTGACCTCAGGCCCCAGGGCTCCGCTGTCTTGAGACAGGGGGACAACAAAGGAACTAGTCCCCGTGCCAAGGGAAGGTGCCGGAGAGATGGTGGAGGTAGCCAAGGAAGATTTGGCCAAAGCACTCCTCATGGCCCTGAAGGCCGGACCCCCCCCCCCGAGTCCTGGAAAGGTCCGACCCCCGAGGCCACAACAGTAGACGGCACTCCCGCAGCCGACGTACCAAGAGGAGGCTCGGAACCGAAACCATCGGACCCGAAGCGTCACCCCCGGGGCCGACCGAGGAGGTCCGTGTACCAAACTCCGACCCGAAGGTCAGGGTTGGAGTAAGGGTCGGAGCCAACCCGGAAACCTCCACCGGCTCCACCAGCACCGACTCCAATGGTGCCGAGGCTGTTGGAGGAGGAACCAAGACAACAGGGTGGACAATCGGCTCCGGAGCCGACTGGACTGGAGCCGAGACTAACTTTTGGAAGACTGGAGACTGAAACAGCCTTTGAAGCACCCTGTCTATATCTGAATCGGACATCCTCGAAGACCGAGAAGAGACCGATCGGGCCCGAATTGACTTCTCCGCCGGTTCCGAAAGACTGGGGGACCAGCTGCGAATAGTCTCAAGCAGTATCGGTGCCGAGGGAGATTCCACCAGCACAGCAATTTCCATCGGAGCCAACAGGGACTTCGGCGCCAAGGTAGAAGAGTCTGAGCGAGCGACCTTTCTTGGCTCCGAAACCAATGGAGCCGGAGAAGGTGACCCGCCTCTCGATGCTCGAGCGCTCGGCTCCGAAGACAGAGGAGTCGAGGCTGGAGGCATCGAGGCAGACTGTTCCGACCTCGGCTCCGAAGTCCGTGGAGCCGATGGAGAAGCCTGCCTTGGTTTCTTTGCTGTCGGCTCCGACGGACTGGTCGGAGCCGAAGACTTCTTCCTGGAAGGGGAGGGGGAAGAAGATAAAGCCTCCTCAAAAGAAGGGGTGATGAGCCCCTTCAATATCAATTTGTTTTTCCTCTCTTGGAGGACACGAGAAGAAAAGGCGTGGCATACACTACACGACTCTTGAAGGTGTTTAGGACCTAGGCAATAAACACATAGAGAATGGTCATCCATGATTGACATCTTGTACCCACACTTGGTACATTTTTTAAAACCCGAAGGCCTATGCTCCTTCGACATCTCTACAAAGACACACTACCAAAAACAGACTAGGACAAAAACTACCACAGAGGTACCAAATCACTCTAATTTAAACAGGATAGGCCCACAGGCAGAAACTATAACACAGCTCTGGCAGAGCGCGAGGGCAAGGCCCCTCTAACTAAAACGGGACCTTGACGTTAGAAAAAAATAATTACTACACAAATATTAAACAACACAAGGGTATAACACAGTCTGAAGTAGAGCGCGAGGAAACCCCTACTAAATAAAGCGGGAACCTAGCGCTAACAAAATTCACACAAACTTTCCACAAAAAAACACTAGAAACGACAAGTAGCTGTTAAAACAGCTTTTGGGTGAAAAATTAGAAAATTTCTGACAGAAAATTAGTCAGTAAATAGTACTTAGCCCAGCCAAGTCGAGACCACGTCTATTGCTATCAAGCGGCAAACGAGATCTGGGGAAGTAGTAGTGGTGCATCCTGGGATACAGAATAGCTCAGCCAATTAGAGACTTCGCTCTATAGTATAGCATGCCGAGTCGGAGCCGAGGATCGGCTCCGAACCCATCAGTACAGAATGTAGGCGAGATAGGATCACATAACATCTAAGTGTTTATACATAAACATGTGTAAACAATATCCAAAAGATAGATGGTATCAAAAGTTGTTAGGACAACTCCATGCATTATACACATTAGTGTATTTCTATCTTTATAAGAACTCTGTTTAACTAAGTGACTGATTGTTGAATTGGTTATTAGCAATTTTGTGCAGTTTTAACAGATATAGTGAATAAAATTATTATTTTATGTGAGCCTTTGGTATTAATATCAGCTTTCATTAGTGTCTGTTAAAGAGTATAACACTGTAAGAGAGTTAGGTGCAGTTGTCTGTGAAGTTAGTGTGATCATACTTAAACTAGGGCTCTATTTGTTATATTGTTTTATGAAATTGAAAGTTTAAGCAGCACTGTTTCAACTTTACACACACATTTTAATAAGGTGAACCCAAGGGTTATCTATTTGCACCTTTTGCCATCTATTAAGCATGAATTGTTGTCTGTGATACAGAAAAATAATCTGACAAAACGTTAAACATATAACTTCTAAACAAATTTCCTGATGTATGCATTAAAGGAAGATACATCACAGATTGTCTAAAAGTAATTTTATGCACTCCTATGTATCACTTGTTTTCACCTAGATGCATACAATTCTGTGCATATCCTGTTATTTTTCAGATTTTATGAATTTTCCACTTTTTACTTATTTTATGGACATTGCCAGTAGACATAAATATATCTCTAATATAAGAGAAAATGTTAATAACTGCTTACTAAGTAGTGTAAAGAAAGTATAAAACTGTTGCATGTCCTAATATACATAGTGTAATATCTTTTAAACAAAACACCAGCAGCATCACTAAATACTTCTAAATCGCTTTCACTAGAGAAGCCCTCTTTACTCTAACAAACAATCAAGGAGTCACTACCTTCTATTCACATTACTTTTGTAATCCGAGCTCTATGGCATATGAGTGGAAGACAGGCTGACACAAATGCTGTCTTGAGCATTGAAAAAACTTCACCACTTTAAGTTTGATGTATATGATTTCCCGCTCAGCTAGCATCAATACACATATTCCTTCACTTCAACCCCTTCTCGTGAGTCTCCCCATCAATCAACCCCACCTATGGACAATGAACTCAAGAACCACTGTCCAACAAACCCCACATCCACCTCTAAACCAACAGTCCATCTCTTCACATATCACAAAATGAAATAAACCCAGCCAAATGTCCCAACAGCATAACCTGTTAATTTATTCAGCACTATATACAAAGGACGCTCACTTTTTTAACCTCCAGCTATCATGGGGAATATTAGGAGCATAAATCTTCACAGTTTACAATAGCATCTCTGTCCCAACCAGCATCTCTGACCTACACACAGGCACCTATCTTCCAAGTTCCTTCCCCTCTTACCAATACCAGCCATACTCTCTAATCTCTTACTTATTAAATCAGATGTGGAAAGCTTACCTCTCAAATGGGTAATCGCATTTCAAGTCAAAACTTTAAGCCAAACCCACTACTATTATAACACTCTGCATAATCAAAGAACAAAAATAGATGTACAGAGATCACGATGCACTCGCCTGCTGCATCTCACACAGAGCACAGCCAAATCTACCAATCATAGGCAAAAAAATCTAGCCAATTAAGACTCCATTTTAATAGGGGACATTCATCATTTGAAACAAGATTCACTGCCAGACGTACTGATCTCTAAAAATTAATCCTACTTATTAGTAACTAACAAGCATTTACTAGGATTAAGGCACATTTAATTACTGGGAGTTATTGATCACAAGAGCAGATCTTGCATAGTTTAAAACTGGAGCAGATTTTTTTTTTCTTTTCTTTTTTTCCAATAACTCCATTCATGGCTGGCCTTAGGCATAGGCCAACTAGGCGGCCGCTTAGGGCGCCGCTCTAGTAGGGGCACTTTTCCAGTATTTGGTGCAGGCAGACTAGGATGGGGGCACTGGGTGGTGTGGTGAGGGGCACTGTGGAGCCCTTTTGCCTAGGGCTGCAGTTGACCTAAGGCCGCTCCTGACTCCATTATTTAGCTATTAAATATTTTAAACTTCGGTATGACTGTATGAAACAACTATTTATCCATAGCACCCAAAGCTGTATATATGAGTTGAAAAGAAAAAAAACAAAACTTATAAACTTGTTACCCTTTTCAAATCATGAAATATAAGACAGTTTAATATTTAACTTTACTACAAAAGTAATTCTATTAAATTACATTGCTATTAATGGGATAGAACCAACATTTTTTCCTTTTTTCTTTCATTTTGTATATATATATATAAATAAAAACATTTACATGGCATACCTTGTTTGAAATATAAGATAAGCACATTATGTATGCCAGTCAAGTTGCAGTAGATTCTTTGTGAGATTTAGAAGGGACAGCAATTTTTGATTCAGTTTTTTGCTTTTTCTTTTTAACATCAGTTCAGGAAGATTTGTCTGTGACCCTTTTCAACGAAGGAGCTGTCTAATCCATATCTTCAGGTATGGATATAACATTATTGTTTTTAATGACTGCAGTTGCTTCTTCTAAGTAGTTGAAAGTCCTCATTTCATTTAGGTGTAAGATTTTAATTTTAGCAGGAAAGGCAAGTTGAGTTTTTGATGTTGTTTTGCTTTAGAAGCTTTATTAGTGGCCATACTTTTTTCCTCTGTTCCAGGACTCTGACAGAATAGCCATTGTCAAACCTTATTGGGTTTTGATTATATTTTAAAGGGCTCTTTCTCCAGGCTGTCTTTAGGACCAGTTCTTTGTCTAAATAAGATAAAAACCTTATAACAATTGATCTAGGGGGAGTAGATGATGATGTTGATGCTGGTCTTCCTAAAGCTCTATGAGCCCTTTCGATGCCAAATGAGAAACCCTCTTTTAAGTCTATGACTTCTGGAATCCATTTATTTAAGAACGTGGTGATATCTTCTCCTTCAGCTCTTTCAAGGATGCCAAATATTCTTATGTTAGATTTCCTCTCCCGGTTTTCAAGGTCATCCACTTTGTTTAGAAGCCAAATATTTTGTTTGCTAAGTAATTCCTTCTTTGTTTCCTCTTCTTTGAGTCTTCCCTCAAAGTCATTCAGGGTGATTTCTATGTAATTTATTTTAGACTGATGTTGCTGAATGAGTTCTTTAAATGTATCTGTTTGTTTCTGACAATTTCCCTTGAGATTTTGTAGATTTTCCTTAAATTCATCCATTTTTAATGACAGTTCTTGTATTACAGTAGTTACCAGTTGTAGTTCCCTTTTTATAGCCAAGTCAGTATGAGAATTCTTCAGAGTACTCATCTCCACTGTTAAAAATCTTCTCCTTTGTAGTTTGACAGGAAAACATTCACCTAAATTTACCAAAGTTTCTAGTTATATAGTTTGTACTTTCATCTATCAATTCTGGATGTTTTTGTTGAAAATAAAATATGTCCTGTATTTTATATTAGTTTTATGGAGTTCTGAAAATCTGCTGCCATTCAGGCTCCGTCCCCCCTCCACCAGATGTCTTGTGACGCTGGCAGAGAAACTGCTTACAAGATGGAGATATACAGGAAAGCAACCTAACACAATTACAGTCCAAGTCAAGTCAAGCAAACAAGGGCAAGGCAGCAGTTTACTCAGCAAAATGGGTCTGTACCTGAACAGGGAATCAACAGATTTTTTTTTTTTTAATATCACATAGCACCATGAGTACACATTCAATTATAAAAGGGAAAACAAACCACTACGAATAATTTTTTTTAATGCATTACATAAATATAGCAACAATTATTCTTCAGTTTATTAGTATACAGACGGTCTTCTCTGAAATTACACTCCTCCTACTGAACATTATTCTGTATGAACTGTTCCCATAGATTACATTTATTTTTATAAAGTTTGCACATTCCTTTTTCTAAAGCTCCCACCTCCATATATTTTCCCCTTTACAACATTCATTAATCCTGTTACAGTTGTTTTAGTTTTTGATTTCCATTTTCTAGTAATTACTATTTTTGCAGCCTAAAGCATTAGACTCAGTAGGGCCTAACTATGTTTAGGCAATTTAGTTTCTGTGGTTCAAAAGAAACAGTTCCTTAGTTAAAATATTTTGCTCCCCCAACATTTCAGACAAAGTATCCCGCAGGGAATTTCTAAAACCTGTTTGTTGCACTCCCCATAAATCCATCCCACTCTATGACTTTTTTCCTCCCCAGTTATTTGCTAACAATAACTTGGCTTCTTTGCCAATTTTGTCCAATTAATTCCAACTCCCTCTTACATATCTTCTCTGCTCTTACTCCACTCCGGTGTTAAGTTTATTTATCAAAATATGTTCTGTGACTTTGTAAATATAATACACTGTATGGTTATTCTTGTTCTCCTTAAAGGGCCTGCATCCAGAATCCTACTCTCTCCTTATTTTGTGAAACCCTACCATCCACCCCACTTTAATATCATTTCTTTCCACTTTGATTTGCAGTCTTTTGCTTGTGCTACACATATGAGCCTTAACTGTGCAGTTCTAAGTATCCTAAACTACCCTGTTCTGTGGGGAGAAACAACTTATCCCACTTACCTATTGCCCTCTTTCTCTCCCAAATACATTCCTTAAATTCTTTATTAATTATGGTCCACAGCTTCTCCTCTGGTTGATATGCCTGACCTGCACAAAATATTAAAGGGACTAGAAACATTTTCACTGCCTGTATCTTACTATTCACAGTCATGAGCTTCCAACTCCTCAGTTCTGGAATTATTGTTGTTTAGTTTCATTCCACATATGTTTAGCTGGCATAATAGAATTGTTTACACCCAGACCCACAGTGCACCATCTTATGTGTCCATAAATATGGGTATTTCAGAACAAATTCCTATGTGGGAACATAGTTAACTGCTATATAGTCTGTTTTATCTTCATTCATTTTACATCCTGAAAAAATTGAAATTTTCTCAAAATGTTACACTACACTAAGATATCCTTTTCTGGATTAATCAACTACAAAATAATATAATCTACAAAAAAAGGATAACCCCCCCCCCCCCAAGTATCATGGCAGTATGGCAGTTATAACTACCTTTATTCTTGTCTTTGATCTGAAATGTATCTTCTTAATTAACCCCAATATTTTATCAGGAAACAATCTCTGGCATTGTGCTACTCCTGCAATCTCAGCTAACTCTACTGAATGCCTTCTCTGCATTAAGACCACCACCAATACTGTGCTGCTCTTGTGCTCTGCTTCCCTTTGAATCATCACTGTTCTGTTAATGTTGTCAAAGGTTTGCCTCACCTCCTCAAAACTAGACTGATATATACCTGTCAGTGTTGGCTATACCTTATCCATTAGCTAGTACAAACAGTTTATATTCATGGTTTAAATTTGAAATTGGTCTATATGAAGTTGGATTTATACGGGCTTTGTCCTCTGAGGGGTACAGCTACTCATAGCTTTCTTTCAAGATGTCAGTACTGTTTTGCCTTTTAAAATATTAGTAAATAAAACCTTCCAGATGCTGCACTTTTTCCCTTCCCAACTTTCAAAGAAATACCTTCTGTTCCTGGAGACTTCACTTGCTGATTAATTATATATTGCCATTTCTATTGCATCTTATATCATCTTAACTATTAACTATTGAGCCTCACCTTCCATAAATTATTTCCATCTATGTTTTTTCTCTGTACTTTGCTATATATAGATTTTCAAAGAATTTTTAAAATATGTCTACAGGGGCTCTATACTTTTCTAGTCATTGGTTCCCCAAGCTTGGCAACAACCCTTTCTATTTTCTGTTGCCTAAGTTATAGGGTCACTGGTAATTATAATGCTAGCTGCCCTTGTGGGATATTTTAAGCCCAGCTAATTTCCATTTTGGTACTTGAATTAACTATTCCATTTGGTATTACATTGGTCTTACCCATCCCATAGTTGTTAATTATATGCTACCCCAAGTAAAAATAGCTGTGATCATGCCATAGATAATTTGAGGGGACTCGTGCATGGAATAAAGCATTTAGGAGGTGCCTTTGTCCATTAGTAATTCAAAGGGCAATCCTGGAGTAAATGTTCTATTACCACCCATATATCCAAGTTGCACTTGAACAGGGAGACGGATGAGCTTTGTTTTATGTAGATGGTGAATCTGTTCCAGAGCAATGGTATCCTCTGCAAGACATAACCTGTCCTTCCAAACCATGTCACTGATGTTGCAGAAGAAGTTTAAATAACTGGACCATAAGGCCATCAGTACTGGGTTGGAGAAAGCCTTGTATACCAGACAAAGATCATCTCTCAGTAATCTGCTGCATACAGAGTACAGAAGCAGGACTTTTGTAGGACATATTGTTTTTTGCAAGGAATCTCAGTCGGTGTACCAGTTGTATGTTTATGGACAGATACATGCCAAAGGGGACATTATATTCAATAAATTGCCTAATGAGGGCTGAGTAAAGGTAGTGTGTAAGGCAATAAATATGCTTGATCTGTACATATACAATATTCTGTATTCTGGGAGTATACTAGCCATTTGACAGCGAATTTTGTCTTTGGCCAAAAGTAAAAGGTTGCATGCCAGTCATGTTACTGAACGCAGCATACAGCAGATTCATTTTAACAAGAAATTAATGCTGCAGGAATGTAATACCCCACACTGATTTACATTGACTTAGGTGCACCCAGAATCTTGCTTGAAAGTCCTCAATGTGCTGAACATACAACTTTGTTAATTACCAGTCTGCTCATCCTATACTGGTTACAAATATGAAAAAACACAAAAATTGGAATGCATGAATGCTTAGGGTTTACGTTTATAACCATGTTATGTTGTGCTGGGCTGAGAATAGAGGCCTGACTGTTGAGTGCCAGGGAGGGTAGGGTATTGCAAAGTACCCCTGAATGACTGCAGATAACATCTCTACTATCTTAACTGCAGTATGGAACAATGTTATAGGTTCATAGGCTCATAGGTTGGTACTAGGCTATCGGCCCTAGGGCCTATACAAGCCTAGCCATAACAATTCTCTGGCTATTTTGTCCCACAATATTTACTTTTCCTGGACCCCTGTCTAGCAGGGCGACTGACGTGATCCCCGGGGTGAATTTCCTTTCTCCCATCCAATCGTCAAGGTTCCTTTTGAAGAGGGCCAAAGAGGCGCTCTGCTTGACAAGTATGGGCAGTCTATTCCAGAGTCTGGGGAGTCTCTGGGTCAGGAACCTATTCCTCCAGTTTCCTGCAGTTTCTGAATGTACACTACAGCGCCTATTCATATGAAGCTGATATTGCAGCCCATCCATTAACTGCTTTCTTGGATAACCTTATTTGTGATCAGGGTGAATGAGGAGGAGATGATAAAGACTGTTTGACTGAAAAATATAGCTAAAATCTGACTGAAAGAGGAAATACAAGCTTCACGAAAAGTATATCAAGCAGTTCTTTACCTTGTGACTAACAAAGGTAAAGCTGTGAATGCTTTACTCATCCAGTGCTGTTGTATTTTGTATTGAAGGTGGTGTGAATGATTTAACCAGAAGAGCTTCCTTCACTAGATGCAAAGCAATGTAATGAAAAGCCTGAAGGAAGTTGGCAGAGATTTTCTTAGACACTGATGGAAGAGTTCAATTCTGATGAAATACACTTACTGTTAAAATGTCCTAACAGCAGTCCATATAATGCCTATGCTAAAAACCTTTTAGCTCAGCATCATGACATTATGACCTATACACAAAAACCCAACTCTGCAGGCCACGTAGCAGGGTCAGGTTGTGTGAATACAAATACAATACCACACAACTACAATTACTGGTATACAACCTTTTTTGCATTATGGCCAAAGAAAGGACTCCCTATTTAATTTAAATACTTTTTAGAAGGAGTAATGTGGCTACTTTTAAGAAGAATAATGGCCATTACAAACTAAAATTTCTGTCACTCGTAGGTGACATGGTAAAGCAACATAAATCTGGTTGCTGTAATGTGTGGTATGGATGGCCCTGTAGCCACCTATAATATAAAATATTTGTTGGAATGAATGAAAAATGAGGCCTACAAAAGAATTTCTGAATGCCAACGCAGAGCACTTGTCTGTGTAGGACTCCTCTTCATATGACATAATTAACCAATAAGAGATGACACTGTTGCTGACTTCGAGATACCGTTGATGTAAAAAAGTTTTTTTTCCTGCAGGGTCAGGGAGTGTTATTTTCATCAGCCCATGAATATAGGCTGAAGTAATACAATGTTAATTACATGATTAAAATATATTTATCTTAAACAGATGATTACAACTAATATAAATTATGTCTGAGGTTGAAAAGAACAAGCTTTCTAGGGCTTGCTCACTCCTACATTTGACTCCACAAAAAAAATAATTACACAGTTGACATGGACTGCATTCACAGTTGATATACTTTTCTTCCTTTTACTTCCGAGTAAATCTGCATGAAAATGTGATTTTATAAATAAAAAAAATATATACATATATATATATATATATATATATATATATATATATATGTATAGAGGTCTACTTTCTTTGATCGAAATACCATTATTTCAAAGAAAGTACAACCTTACTTTTGCAAAAGTGCACTTTCGTGAATTCTGGTTTAGCGAACCAGCAATGTAAATAAAATAGAGCACTACAGTTGGGATAAGGGAATATACCTGTTTCCCCACTGTACTGGGATCTCGGAGTTAGTATATTTAATGTAGCAGGAGTGTGGGATGGAGTTTAAATTATTTTTTATTTTAATTGCCGCTTCACTGAACCGGAATTCGCCAAACTGCACTTTCACTGGAGTGCACTTTCACGAAAGTAAGGTCATACTTTCTTTGTTCGAAATAATGGTATTATGATCAAAGAAAGTAGACCCATAAATATGTATATCGGGGGTTGATATTTCTGACAGAATGTTTGTTTTGTCAGCAAATTCAGTGACTGAGGGTAATACTGAGGAGAAAGCTAACAATCGAGAGAATTCTTATGCAGCAGTTGTTTGGAAGGCTCAAAAACAATGAGGTGTTGTGAAGTCCCCTCTCTGGGCCAGTAATTAAGAAGCCTGAATCCTCAAACATTGACACTGGAAAGGAATGTTCACTTGGAATAAAAATAGTCACACACAGTATTTCCAGAAGTAGTTCTCTGCATGAAGCACAATTTCCCTCAGACCCTCTCTCTAAGTTCCCAGTAAGACTCCCCCACTGGCACAGCTGTAGAGTTGAGTCCTCCTGAGCCCTCTCTGTGAAACTAGTGCTTTGTGACCCTGCTCCAAGCAGCTGACACACACACTCACTGAGATTTGATTTTCCACACAGACACACGCACATACACACAAACCTGGGAAAGGATGGCACAGATTTACTAGCTAAGCCCCCTTCTGGCCAGACTATAAGTTAGTTCCTGTCACCAGACTAAAGACAGCTACTCTAAGGCTCTTATAAGGGTACCCAATTATACTGAGTGAAATGAATAGTAATATACAAATGGTAGTGTTTTGACCAATGCAGTAAAGCTTTCAGGAGTGGCTACAGAGTCACAAAACAGATATAAGTACCCTCAAAGGTTAAAATATTTTCTAAAGGACCAGCCACAATGAAAAGTTTAAATATATTTAATAATCTTCTTCTTCTTCTAATAATAATAAATAAAAGAGCATGAAAATACTAAATATCTACTTAAAATAAACACCAGAATTTCCATCACATCACAAGAAATACTAAAATAACACAGACAAATAGATTCACACAGATACAGAAAAACAGTACTTAACTAACCTCACTATATTTTCCTAAATGATTTAAAGAATTACTATTCCCTGGTCAACTATTAGAACAAGGCAAGAAGAACTGGGTGAGTGATCCTATGTCAGGTTCCAAGAAACAGACTGCTCAGAGACTTTTGTCTCATCTAGTATTAAAAATTTCATTCTGGATTACAGAATGACATCACATGCATCTAGTCATCTGACTTCTGGTTCCCTTACTACCCCCACTGGCTATAAGCTGCCAGGATTTAGCACATATACGTCAATAATATACACACATTGAACTTTGCTAAGATCTGTTGCAGCTTCTGGAAGTTATAAAACAATAAACACTTCCACTCTTCCTACAGGAGCTAATAAAACATTCTCTGGCACAGACATTTCTTCTCTGGTTGCAGTCAGAACTGTAAGATATAATCTTTACGGCCTAAATTAAGTAATTTAATGTTTTACTATTTTTCAAAGTTAGTTTGAAAAGGAACCTCTTCTCTTTCTGTATCCTCTGTTAAAACATATACATTTAATCAGTTACAATACAATGAGGACCCACTGTTGGTACAGTTTTAAGACAAGCAGCTTTACAAATACATTTTTCAACACAAGCATCTGCACAAATCAGTTTGATATACAAATGACATACAATTATTTTATAAAATTCCAGCTAGCTATGCTGGCATATGTTACAACTGCCCTACTTCTCCTACCATAGCTGGCAATACCTCATAACATCACAGGTGCACTGTTCATTTTGTTCAGAAAAGAAAAAAAAAGTCCAACTGTGAATATAAGAACTAAGAACGTTGTGCTCTAGGCAGAAATTTTGTTTGGGATAATAGAATTGCTCTTTTGGGTTTTTTAGCTAAGGACATCATATCTTTAATTTGTCTTGGAAAAGAGCATTTTTTTGACACTACTTTTGAATCAGACATTTTGATGAATACATTTGTGGCCATTTGTGATACTAAGAAAAAATGATTTTCCCTGAAATGATTATCAGTTTTTGGGTTAAGGGAACACTTGACATAAAATATCGACTTTACAATTTTGGAAAGATGAAACTGAAATGAGATCTGTAAAAAATTATTTGATTAAAGTGTGTGCTGTATATAGATTAAAAGCTAAAATAGGTTATCTGGAATATGGGTTGGTCAGCAAGTGTTAATTTAAAAACTGAAAAGGGTGGTGATGAAATTTTTTTAAGTAAAACACTTGTTTTAGGGAGAAAATGTGTTTTACGCTTTGGGGGGTTCTGCCAAAAACTTGTTTCTGTGGAAGCACTACTCATTCAGTTAATGATTACACAAGAATTATATGTTATCAATGTGGGCAAAGAGGCCATGTTATGAGTAAGTGTATGAAAGCACGCAGTGTTTGCGGGGAACTGTGCTATTTTGGTTTCATTGCTTAGAGAGTAAAATACGCCTGTTGGTGAAAAGGAGAGCAATGGCTCTCATGCCAATACATTAAATCAAGTGCAAAATGAATCAATTAAAGAGGTGGTTACTGTGAAGGAAGAACAAGTGAATGTTGATAAAAACATAGTTACTGTTTCAAGAGTGATTTTGACAATGGGAATAAAGAACAACAAACTGAGTCAGATTCTGAAACATTACAGAATGTATTAGAGGTTGGAAAGGGGAATAAAGGAAAGAGCAGTACTACTGCCAACAGATTAAGGCCTAATAAAAAAAGACATTTAAACATTTCTATCAAAGGTTAAAAAGAAAAGGAAAGAATAATGTGAAAATAGTTTCATTGTGTTTATAATGTAATTAACAGAGTTACACATTTAGTGATTCTAGATGGGTGTAGAAAACAAAAGGTGAATACTTTTTGTTTGCAAGACACCTGCTTTGTAGGAGTCAAAGACACTAACTTGAAACATTACAGGGTGCAAAACTGATTTGGAATTCAGGACCTGACAGGTGTTCAGGTGTTGTTTTCTTGTTAAGTAAAATATTAAACTATTAGATGTTTGTTTTGTTACTCCTTGTAGATCAACTGTTTTGGATATTAGATATGAGCAGTTGCGCAAGGAAACTTACGGTAACAGTAGATGTTAATTCATATTATTACTGTGGCAGTTGCTTTAGCTATACAAATTGTATCCTCCCCAAGGATATAACAGCCAGCAAGCCTCCAAAGATCCAGGGAATCTTCCATGTGCCCCAACTGTCAGGCAGGTCAAGCTGAGATGAATAAAACACAAGTTTGGGTACCAAGCTCTTCAGAGATTTGCTGCCAACAGATAGAGAGAGGCTGAGCCCTGAAAGGATAATGCTAGGAACAACAAAAATAAATGCATACACCCTAGCATAACACAAAAAAAAAAAAAGCTGCATAGGATCACAGGACGTTACTAGGCTAATGGCCCTGGGGCCCTTACAAGCCTAGCCAAGTTTTTACCCTTATTTCTACGATCAGTACCTATTGCCCCTGTCCAAGGAGGACACAGGTAGAACCCCTGGGATGAATTTACAGTCATCCATCCAATCATCCAGACTGCGTGTGAAAAGGGCCAATGAGGTGCTCTGTTTGACATGAAGTGGGAGTCTGTTCCAAAGGTGTAGTAACCTCTGGGAGACAAATATGTCCCTTCAGCAGGTTTTATTAATATCACATACCAGGTTAAGGCCTTTAGAGTGAATAACCCTTGTACCATTTGACTTACTGATATACAGCATTTCCAATAAATCAGGATCAGAGATCGTCTTGTATGCAAGGTAGAGATCACCTCTGAGTAGTCTGTATGAAACAGAATAAAGTGATAGTGATTTCAGGTGATCCAACAAGACAGATGCTGAAGACCTTGAATTTTCCTTGTGAGGAACCTTTGTGGTTTCTCCAGATGCTGCAGGTGCTTGGAAAGGTACATGCCAAAGGGGGTACTGTATTCAATTATTGGCCTGATGAGGAAGGAGTACAGGGAAGTTATAACTTTTTTTCTGAAGAGAATGCCTTTACTTATGAGATGAGCAATACAGAATGCCCTTCTTACCACTGTGGAGAAATGGTGGTCAAAGGTAAGGTTGCTGTCAACCTGTGTGCCCATTCTCGCACCATAGAGTGCATACTTAAGGTGTTGATACTGATGTGGTAGTTAGCAGGAACATCACTTTTACCAAAAGTAATGATAATGCACTGTTTTGCCTTGAGTTTAAGGCCAAGACTTTGGCACCAATCATTTCTTTGTGGAAGACCCTCTTGTAGGATGTTGATATCATTTGATATTCTATGACCGCTCCCAGTTTGCATGTCATCAGCAAACTTTGTCAGCCACAGACCTTTAGTTTTTCTTTGTACTTCAGAGAAATAGATTTCAAACAGTAGCGGTCCCAGGACTGATCCCTGTGCAACACCACTGTTTACAGGTCTGCTGTTGGAGGTAGACTGCCCTATTTTGACGACATGAGTTCTATCAGTGAGCAAGTTAGCAACCCATCTAACAATATAAGGGTTAATTGTCTAGTTGGGTGAGTTTGTCAATAATGCCTGCGTGAGGGATCATGTCAAATGCCTTGGCTAAGTCCAGGTAGGCTGTAGGCACAGATTTCCCCTCGTCCAGGGCCACCTTGGTGACCATCTTGAAGAAGCCCACCAGGTTTAACAGGCATGATCTCCCTTTGACAAATCCAAACTGAGTGGGGTCTAGTGCTTGGAGACTCCTGTATCTTTGCTGATAAGGTCCATGATGATTTGTTCCATGGCCTTGCAGATAAGGCTAGTCAGGCTAATAGGTCTATAGTTCCTGGGGTCAGTGGAAGCACCACCTTTGTGGAAGGGAATAACAGTGGCTGATTTCCATTCAGCTGGTATGAAGCTGGTGCTTAGACTATAATTGAAAAGCTACCCAATGGTGTTGCTAATTCATGTTGAAGCCCATGTAGGATGCAGCCTGTGATGGTATCAGGTCCCATAGATGCTGTGTTTTTGGCCTTAGAGAGGGTATTTACAACCTGCTCTTTGGAGATACTTGGTAGGGGACAAGTGGTAGGAATGTCATGGGGTACATGTGGCGGGGACAGAGGAGTGAAGTTTTCAAAGAACTTGTTGGCCAACAGGTTAGCTATGCCCACAGGCTCAGTATATGTGGTATCATTAACTACCAGTTCAGCACAAATCTAGGCCTTTCCTTTTAGGTTACGGATGTAACTACAGAATGCCTTGTGGTTGTCCTTTGTTGAGGAAGCTAATTTGGACTCGTAGTTTGCTTTGGAGTACTTCACAAGAAGTCTTATTTGCTTGTTTAAGCTGAGGAGGGAGTGTATCCAGTTTAGAAGGGCTCACTCCCTCTTACTCTTCGACAGCAATTTCTTCCTCTTATTGTAAGGCCTGTTAATAGCAGTTGTCCACCAGCCAGGTTTGCTCTTCCTTGAGGAACTTGTTCTGGTCCTATCAGGAAAGGCCAAGTCAATGCATGTATACAGGTGTTTGTATAAAGCACAGGTGTAGAGCTCGGCATAGTTGCCAGTTCCATCTGAGGAAGGAGGTGCAGTGAAGCTACTTATACCATCCTGTAAGAGGTTATAATCTGCTTTACAGAAGTTTGTTTAGGTGCTGCTGGACGGGTTCAGGTGTGATATCAAACAGTAACTATTTTAACATCTACAGTTATGGTAAGTTTACACACAACTGCACTGTGTTCACCATATTCATCACTGCTGCAGTAACATTAGCTATATGAGTAGATTATCCTAGCTTTCTACATTTGGATGTGGAAGGAGAATAGTCCATCAAACTCTGGACAATGGTCTTAGCAAAGTCTGACATGGATCTAGAAAAGGACTCAAGCTTAAAGTGCTTTGTAGAAATATGTACAGAGGACCAAGTAGCAGCTTCTAGAATACTTCTAGTATCCAGCCCTTTCTAAAAAAGGCATAGATGAAGTCAAGGCCCTGGAAGAGTAGGCCTGACCCTGCCTAGAACAGTTTTGTTATGGTGATTATAACAAAATGTAATAGCCTTACACAACCATTTAGAAATAGTCTATTTTGACACAGATTGCCCCTTCTTACCTTCACAAGAAATGGACAATTGATCCAAAGATCTAAAAGTTTTAGTTTGTCAAGATAGTACCAGAGTTGTCTGTGGACATCCAAGGTATGAAGTATCCTTTCTCTTTTATTTTTAGGTTTAGGAAAGAAAATGGGGAGATGGATAGTTTGCATTAAAGTAAACTCTGATACCACTTTAGACATAAAAGCATTAGTTCTCAAAGAAACTCTGTCCCTGTTTAAAATGAAACAAGGTTAGCTCATCATAAGAGCTTGCACCTCAGATACCCTTCTTGCAGAGGTCAGAGCAATCAGTAAAACTGTTTTTCATGTTAAGAACCTCAAGTCAGCCAGGTTAGCTGGCTCAAATGGAGCAAGTGTTAGCTTCTTTAACTAAAAATTAAGATCTCAAGGAGGGATCACTGGTTTACTTGAAGGCTTCTTGTGTAAAAACCCCTTTCAAAAACATTTTGACATTAGACTGCACTGAAAGAGGAGGATCTATGGATGACATGCTGAAATGGTGGATAAATGAACCTTGACAGAGTAATATGAAAGGCCATAATATTGTACCTTACACAACTATTGTAAAACCAGAGAACACCTAGACCTGAATGGGTGCCGGTTATGCTATTGGCATCAACTATAAAACCTTTCCATTTGCTAATATATTATTTTCTAGCAGCAGGCTTTCTTCTCTCCATTAGTACCTGCTGCCGTACTCAGTAAACAGGTGCCTAAAAGGAATTAATATCCTATCATCCAGACAGTCAACTGAAGTTGACTGATGTTGGGGTGTATCAAACATCTCTGTTCTTGTATGAGTAGATCCAGTATGTGAATAAGCTTGTGGTAATTGTCTCTGACGATTTACAAAAGAAGAGAGAACCACAGCTGCCTGGGCCAGAAGAGAGTCACCACAATAACTTTGGGGGAATGCCTTCTGAATCTTCAGAAGTACCCTAGATATTATTGAAAAGGGTAGAAAAGCAATAAGAAACATTCCTATCCAAGGAAAAGACAAGGCATCTGTCTTCCTGGACTGGAACAGAATATTGCCAGTTATTCAAAGAGGATGCAAAGAAGTCTACACAAAGAACTCCCCACAAATGGATCATATCTTGGAAGACCCCGTGATCTAGTTTCCATTCATGAAGGTCTGCCTTGGTCCAGCTCAGCTTATTTGCCACACAGTTTAACTCTGATAGAATGTAGGATGCCTGTAAAATGAAATTGTGCTGTGGAACTATATCCCAAGTTACCATGGCTAGTCTATAATGGGAGGTATGATCTGGTTCTCCTTCCAAGTTGATGCATCATATGACTGTGACATTGTCTGTAACAACTTGACGAGGTCCTGGGGACCAACGAAGATTCAGAGAGTTGAATGCCTTGATCAGGCCAAGTATCTCCTTGATATTTTTGCACTTGTGTCTCTCCTTGGGATCCCACACACCCTGCACTTTTAGCCCTTCTGAAACTGCTCCCCAAGCAAAGTCCAGTGTGTCTAGGGACCTGGATTCAAGGATATCAATAGTCTCCACCAAATGATTTCTCTTTGAACAAACCCCAGCACTGAGATTTTAAAAGACAAAGAAAGTTGGAGTGGAGACCAAAGAGATTTCAAATACCACTGTTATCTTTCTCATGTGGAATCTTGCCAGGGTATCATGAGAATCACAGAAGCCATGACATCCAAAATCCAGAGGTATTTCCACACAGAGATTGAAGTTTTAGTGGAAAACCTTAGAAACAGAACCAGATATAGATCTATTTTCCTATGGAAGAAAAGATCTTTGAACTGAGGTGTCTAACTGACATCACAGGAATACAATCCTGTGTTAGAAAGTCAAAAAAGAATTTTGAATGTTGTCTTGGGAGTCCCAGCTTCTGTTAAGAGATATCTCACCAAAGAGAGAGATTCCTGATGCTTGGAAAAGGACTCCGCAAAGATAAGCAACTTGTCTAAATATGGAAAATGTGGGAAACCTGTAATCTGTAATGAGCTATAACTGGAACTAGACACTTTGTGAACACTCTTGGTGCAGTGGACAGTTCAAGTGGTAAGGCAAGAAACTTAAAATATGATGCAGACACACACAGCCTTAAGAAACATCTCAAGTCTGGATGAATAGGGATGTGATAAGTATGTTACAAGGGGTCTATATTAGAACATTGAAGTTTCACAACTTCGAATGTTCTAATATCGACCCCTATTCAGCGAACACTGAAAATAGTGAAGCTGCGGAACACAGAATTTCTTCCTAGGGAAGGAATTCAGTTGGCCGTTCCTGTGGCTTCGCTATGTTCAGCACTGTGGTGGAAAGTTACAGGTCGGAATCAGGTAAGTGTGCGATTGTGTGGACGTGAGGGTTAGGACGCGGGGTAGGTGAGTTAGGGTTAGGGCATGGGTCAGGTAAGTGTGCGATTGTGTGGACATGAGGATTAGGGTGGGGTAGGTGAGTAAGGGTTAGGGCGCGGATGAGTGTGCAATAGTGGCGGATGTTAGGGTTAGGGTTTGGGTTAAGGTAAGTGGATAGCTAGTGGTGTGTGTAAAGTTTAGTGTAGGGTTAGATGTAGGATTTTAGGTGTGTGTGTGTGTGCATGTGTGTGTGCGTGTGTGTGCGTGTGTGTGTGCATGTGTGTATGTGTGTGTGTGTGTGTGTAGATTGCTGTTTGTTTGGTGTGTTTGTGTTGTGTGTACGTGTGTCGGAACAGCAAATTTTTCCCTGGGAAAAAATTTGCTGTTCTGCATGTTCAGTATTGTCAGCGTTCGCTGAATAGGGGTCGATATTAGAACATTCGATGTTTTAAAAAGTCGATGTTCTAATATAGACAATCTTACAAGTCCAGTGTTACCAGGAAACTTGAAAGCAGAATAGGCAACAGATTTGAAGTGACATCATTTTGAATTTGGGCATGATCACAAACAGGGTTTAGGAAAGATCGATCCAGAACTGGTCCCCAAGCATTTTCTTTCCTTGGCACTCAAAACATCTTTGGAAAAAAAAAGAACATCCCCACCTAGGAAGGAGGAACTTGTTCTATCTCTCCTTGGGACAGCATGTGATGAAGAACTGGTGAAAACAAGAAAGTCTGATACAGAAGATGGGGAATAACCCCCAGAAAGAAGAAACTTCCTCCCACTGCCATTGTAACCTTGATGAATGATCTTCAGAAACCATTTGTCTGATATTATTGCCAAAGAGAAAAATGGAAATTCAGATTTTCTGGAAGAGAATAAGGACCAGGTGGGAAAGGGTTCAAAAGGTCTCTTGAATAGTCATTCAGACATAATGGACTGTCCTTAGTTTTGGGAGGTTCAAGACTTCTTTGTTGGACTGTCCTTGGTTTTGGGAGGTTCAAGACTTATTTTTGGAATCCACTGCCATTGCTTATTAAATGTCTGTTTACCTGTGTTTTGCTGAGACTGGTTATTCTGCTTTTTACCAAAACTGGAGGAGGAGTTAAAAAATCCCTTAGGAAATTTGGAAAAGGAGGGATGAAAAATCTTTGAGATTCTCTGCATCAACTCACCCCCTTTCATGACACCTTTTGACCACATCTGCAGCAGAGGGGCCAAAACCTAAATCTCTATCCAAAGGGGAATTTAAAATCTCATTTTTATAATCATCTGAGAGTGCAGCCATGCAAACTTCCTCAAAACAGTACTCGTGGCCATAGCCCTGGAAGAAGTAACAAGAGTCATACACACACTGTAAATAATGAGTAGTGACCTGTGCAACAGAAGAAACTAAATGATTTAAAACAGATTTATCCTCAAGAGAAACAGCATATAAAACATTCCTCATCCCTTCAGAATTAGTCGTATGAGCCTGATAATTACAAATTCTGAAAATCAGAGCTGCAGAAGTATATACTTTTTCCCATACTTATTAATGATTTCTGCAGCCTTACCAGAAAGACTAGGATTGAAAGTGTTTAGCAGCAGTGAGATCAACTAAAGCTATAACTGCTGAATCAAGTTTGGGAGTCAGCCCCAACAACCCCCTTTTTCTCATTTTCTACACGAGGCCAGGATATTGAGTTAACTGTTGTTACATCTCTCAATTCAAAGCCACACTCCTGTCTTCTTCAACACTCGTTATCTGACTGTTGCAGATATTCTCTCTCATAATCTATCCACCTCTTTTGCTGAACATCCTCATTTCCTCTTACCTTCTTCCCTGTCTGTCCAAAATCTTCTTCACCAGACTGTCTTCTGCTTTTCTGCACATGTGCGAACCACTGTAATCTGTTCTCTTTGATCTTTTTTGCAATTGGAACTACTTTGGCTTCTGCTCTTATGTCATTATTCTTTAGTCTGTCCCACAGTGTGCAGCCTACTACCCTTCCCAGGCACTTAATTTCCAGCACCTCTAGCTTCCTCATCTGCTCTGCATTTACTTCCCAGGTTTCTGCACCATACAGTAGTACTGGTCGCACCACTGACTTGTACACCTTACTTTTCAGCTTCTTTGGGATCCTTCTGTTATTCACTACACCTGAGAATCTATACCAGGTGGCTGCAGCCCCTCTGATTCTAGCTTAGACCCCCTTCATTCAGACTTCCCTTCTCCTCAATCACCACTCCCAGATACTTGAAGATATTAAACTGTTCCACTATCTTCCCTTTTATCTCAATTCTCAGCTTCTTCTGACTTCTCCAATTTGCTGTCATTAGCACTGTTTTATCTGTGCTTAGTTTCATCCCACATGCCTTCAGTTTTGCATTCCATTCCCTTCCTTTGCTGAAGTTCTTGCTCAGTCTGCTTGTAATGCCACATCCCCAGCATACAGCAACTTTGTTCATCTGTCCCCTCTGACCTGTTTGCTAATCTAGTCCATCCCCAGTATGAACAAAGTACAGTTGTGTACCTACCATAAATATAGATGTTCGAGTGTATTCACTGTTGTAGTCATTACACCTGGGTTATCTTGCTGGCAGGCTACCCGCAGTCAGCCCGAATTCCAAAGTCCTGGTCCGGCGTCGGTTGCTGTCGCCTCTTCCCTGACGTCAGTGCGCCAGGGGTATAAAAGATGCAGCTGACGCCATTTTCTTCAGTTTTTCTTTCCCCAGGTGTCAGGTGCCCCCAAAAGGGTAGGCTAAAAAATTCTGATCATAAAAAAGCATGCACATAAACTTCATCTACAAGCAAATACACCACACAGGTTGTATACAATAGAGAAGTACATATAAGTCCTAGCAATGAAAGGGGGATGGTGGGAGGGTAACCTGGACTGCAACAGTGAATACACTCGAACATCTACATTTATGGTAGGTGCAAAACTGTACTATGTTCATCGTGCTTCACTGTTGCAGTCATTACACTTGTGTTGAATCCCAAAGCTGAGGCTGGGTGGCTGGGCCTAAATAGAATTAGGAGTGGCTATGAGGCCCTGCAGAACTGCAGTGGCAAAGCCTGCTCTGGATTTAGAGTAAAGAGGTAAGTGGTAGTGCTTTGTGAAAGTGCGCAGTGAAGTCCAGGTTGCAGCCTCCAAAATGTCCTTGGTTGGTACTCCTCTGAGGAAGGCTGCTGCTCTGGGAGAATGTGGCCTAATGCCCTTAGGCACTGATTTGCCATGTTGTAAATAGCAGAAACGAATGCAGTGGCCTATCCATTTTGAAATAGTCTGCTTCGAAATAGCGTTTCCTTGCGATCCTGCAGCATATGCCACTAAGAGTTGCTCAGTCTTTCTGAAAGCTTTAGTCTTGTCCAAGTAAAAGCGTAGCTGTCTGTGTATGTCCAAAGAATGCAGAAGTCTCTCCCCCTTATTCTGCGGGTTTGGATAAAAGGTAGGCAAATGTATGGTTTGGTTAAAGGCCACACTGGACACTACCTTAGGCATAAATGTTGGGTTTGTCCTTAGAGAAACCCTGCCCAGATGGAAAATAATACAAGGTTCCACAGCCAGTAGTGCCTGTAATTCTGAGACTCTTCTTGCTGAAGTTAATGCTACAAGAAGAGCTGTTTTCCATAAGTATTTTATCTCAGCTGTACTGGCTGGCACAAAAGGAGGCAGTGTGAGTTGTTCCAAAACAAAATTGAGGTCCCATGCAGGTATTGGAGCTCTCCTTGGAGGTCTTATGTTTTGGCCCCTCTAAGATACTGCCTTAGCACTGGATGAGAGAAAATAGGTGGGTCCGTATTGTAATGAGCTGAAATGGCAGAGGCATGGATCTTAATTGATGAGAAGGATAGGCCTTTGTCCAGCATCTCAGTTAGGTATTGTAAAATCTGAGGAATATTTGGAGCAAGCGTGTCAATTCCTTGTGCCTGGTTCCAAGCACAGAATTTCTTCAATTTTTCTGCATAAGATTTTCTGGTGCTGGGCCTCCTGGCCTCCAAAATAACATCCTTAACTGCTTCAGAGAGAGGCGTGTTCTGAATGGTTACATTAACAACCATGCAGCCAGACTTAGGGTTCTGAGTTGACTGTGTAGGATCTGATTGTTTTGTTGGGTCAACAAATAAGGAATTTGAGGTAATGTCCAGGCTGGGCCTTGAGACAAGCTCTTTAGGATTGCGTACCAGTGTTGGCGTGGCCAGTCTGGGGCAATCAGGATCATTTTTGGCTTCTATTGTCTGATCTTTAGGAGTACCTTGGGGACGAGAGGCAGAGGAGGGAAGGCATATACTGAGAGGGCTTTCCAGCTGAATGAAAGGGTGTCCACTTTCCATGCTTGTTCGTGATAAGTCCGAGTGCAGAATCTTTGTAGCTGGCAGTTGTGAGGGGAGGCAAATGGATCTATGTCTGGGCATCCCCATTTTCCTGTTATCATTCTGATTTGTGGATCTAGTTTCCACTCGTGAGGATCCATGAGAGTTCTGCTTAGTTCATCTGCCAAGGTATTTGTCCTTCCTGGCAGGAATTGTGCTTGCAGGTGTACTTGATAAGTCAATGCTGTGTTCCACAAAGTCATGGCTTGTCTGCAGAGGGGGGTAGGAATGTGTGCCTCCTTGCTTGTTTATGTACCACATGACTGTAGTATTGTCCGTCTTTATCAGCAGTTGTCCTGGATAAAGTAGGTCCTTGAAGGCTGTCAGTGCATTCTGTACAGCTAGCATCTCTTTTTGATTGATATGAAGATGCATTTGGCTTGTGGGCCATGTGCCCTGAATACATTTTCCTGCCATGTGTGCCCCCCCAGACATAATCTGATGCATCTGTTGTTAATGTCTGCCTGGCTGTGGGTAAAGTGAATGGCTGTCCCTTGTTGTGGTGACAGGCCTGTGCCCACCATTGAAACTCCTGTTGCAGGCAGGGAATGAGAGTAATTAATGTTTCCAGGCTGTGGTAATGTTGAGTCCAAACACTTTTTAGATACCATTGTAGTTTCCTCATATGCAGTCTTGCATATGGAATCAGTAGAATGCAGGATGCCATGTAGCCCAGAGCCTGCAGATTATTTCTTGCAGATAACTGGGGCTTTGTTGCCATGTTTTCGAAGTAAGAAGTCAGTTGCCTTTGTTTGTCTGGCGTGAGATAAGCCATCTGGGCAGTTGTATTTAAGCTTGCAGCCAGGAATATTATCTCTTGAGACGGAACTAGTTTTGATTTCTTTTCGTTTACTGTGTACCCTAGGCAAATTAGCAATCTTTTCAGAAACGCCAGATGCTTTAGTAGAATGTCTTTGGTCACTACTTGAATAAGGCAGTTGTCCAAGTAGGGAAATATTTGAATTCCTCTTTGTCTGCAAAATGCAATTACTGGTGCCAGGCATTTTGTGAAGATCCTGGGTGCAGTAGATAAGCCAAAGGGCAGTGCAGAGAATTGGTAGTGCATTGAGCCAGCTATGAATCTGAGGCATCTTCTGCAAGACTGTCTGATTGGGACATGCAGGTATGCCTCTTTGTGGTCCAAAGTTACAAGCCAAGCCTTCTTGCCCAGCATGGGCAGAAGCTGCTGCAGAGTCAACATTTTGAATTTTGGAACATCCAGAAAAGTGTTTATAATAGACAGGTCCAGAATTGGTCTCCAGGCTTTGTCCTTTCTTGGTACTAAGAAAAGTCTTGAGTAAAATCCTTGTCCCTGCTCTTGTTGTGGCACTGACTGAATAGCCCTCATGTCCATGAGAGATGAAATAAGAAGTTATGTACCTACCATAACGTTCCATGTTAGTTGTCTTCTCTCGCCTTCTTTCTTGCCTGATGGGTTCGGAGCCGATCCTCGGCTCCGACTCGGCACTTGCTAAGCTCGAGAGTCACTTTTACCAGCTCGAGGCAGCCCCATATCCCATGATGCAAGGCGGTAAGTACCCAGATCTCATTTGATGACAAAGGGCAATAGCACCAAGCATAAAAACACTTCCAAAAGGAAGAAAGAAAACTTATAGGATGGAAGAAGGACCAGGTCTGAATGGTCTTCAGCATAATAATTTCTTATAGAAAGGTCTGTCCAGGCCTGGGGGAAGGAGGGAGGGTCGCAAGAAAGAAGGCGAGAGAAGACAACTAACATGGAACGTTATGGTAGGTACATAACTTCTTAATGTTAAGTTGTCAATCTCGCCTTCATTCTTGCTTGATGGGACCGCGTCCCTAGCACCTCTATCCTGGGTGGCTCAATGGAACAGACTCTTGAGGACTGTAGAGCCAAAACTGGCTCTGTCCCTGGAGGCCAAGTCCAATTTGTAGTGGGAAACAAAAGTATGAGGAGTGGCCCAAGTGGCCGCTGCACAAATAGTGTCTAAAGGAAGTCTAGCTTGAAAGGCTGTAGAAGTAGCTAAGCTCCTAGTTGAATGTGCTTTAGGTTTTGAGCACAGCTGTTTTCCCCTGAGCAGATAAATTTCAGAGATGACCAAGAAAGCCATCTAGACAAGGTCACTTTAGAAACAGGAAGGCCTTTCTTATTATCCGCATAGGAAACAAAAAGTTGATCAGATTTCCTAAATTTTTGTTCTGTCCAAATAATATCTGAGTTGACGGTGGACATCAAGATAATGTAGTTTTGTTCGGCTCTGTCTGAATAGTTTGGGAAAAATACAGGAGATCAATGGATTGATTCAAATTGGTCTTTGAGGCGACCTTAGGCAGAAAGGTCGGATTAGTTCTCAATGATACTCTGTCTTTGTGAAAAACCAAATAGGGGGGTCGAACCGATAGAGCATGAAGTTCAGACACCCTCCTGGCCGATGTAATAGCCACTAGGAATAAAGTTTTCCAAGAAAGAAATTTCAGGGAACAAGAAACAGCTGGCTCGAAGGGGGAAGAATCAAGGATGTCAGCACTAAATTTAGATCCCACTGAGGAGGAGGATTCCTGATTGGAGGCTTTAGTAGGAAAATTCCTTTCAAAAAGGCCCTGCAGAGCCTATGGGACATAATATTGTGATCTGCGATCCCGACATGAAAGTTCGAGATAGCAGCCAATTGAACTCTGACTGTGGAAGAAGAGGAGCCTGCATGAAAAATCTCTGCTAAGAAGTCCAGGACTGCCTGAACAGGGGCAGTGAAAGGATCAATACTCTTGGCCTTAGCCCAATAAGAGAAACGTTTCCATTTGCTTGCATAAATCCTCCTGGTAGAGGATTTTAAAGAAGTTACTATGATGTCTCTAACTGGGTTAGAGATCAAAGGAAGCCTGGCTAAGGAAGGAAGTGGAGCAACCATGCTGTGAGGTTGAGAGAAGGGATAGACCGGTGCAGCTGACCGGATTGGTGAGTCAGAAGATCTGGCACTGGGTCCAGATGCCACGGCTGCACCAAAAGGTGACGATGGAGGAACGGGAACCAAACTTGTCGAGGCCAGTAAGGGGCAATGAGAATCAATTTGGCTCTCAAAACGGTTGCCTTCTGGATAACTTGAGGGATCAGAGGAAATGGAGGGAAGGCATAAAGAAGTCCCTGGGGCCAATCCTGGGTCAGAGCGTCTCTGGGGGGATGGCCTGGAAGAGGAAGAGAGAAGAAGTCTGGGCATTTGCTGTTTTGGCGAGTAGGAAAAAGATCGCAACATGGGCGACCCCATTCCAGAAAAATCTCTTCCGCTGTAGATTGCTTGAGAGACCACTCGTGAGGCATGAGAATAGCTCTGCTCAATCTGTCCGCTACAATGTTGGTTTTCCCAGGGATATGCGTTGCTACCAGAAACCGATGAGAGGAGATTGCCCATTGCCAAAGTCTGAGCGCTTCTCGACACAAGGGGTAGGACTTGGTTCCGCCCTGTTTGTTGATATACCAAACTACAGACATGTTGTCTGTGTGGACTGCAATTGTCCCTACGGGAAGAAAGTCGTTGAGGGCTTGCAACGTTAAAAGCACTGCTCTCATCTCCAGGACATTTATGTGCAGGTGGTATTCGAACGGCTGCCACGTCCCATGAACCATCCTGCCCTGATAATGACCCCCCCACCCGATCAGGGAGGCATCCGAGGTGACAGTGGCTACCGGGGATGGGGGTACAAAGTGTCTGCCTTGGTGAACCTGGGGAGATGTGATCGACCAAGCAAGATGATCTTTGCAAGACTGTGTCACCAGAATCTGGTGACGCATTGGAAGTTGTTGGTACGACCACTGTGTGAACAGCATCCACTGAAGAAGGCGCATGTAGAAGCGAGCCAGGGGAAGAAGAGTAATGGCCGCAGCCATGAGGCCTAATACCTTTAGAACCATTCTGGCCTGTACTTTCTTGTTGGCTAGAATGATCCTGACTTGACTTTGAATGTCTGAAACTCTTTGATCTGTAAGGGTAGCTGACATCCGAACAGTGTTTAAGTTTGCGCCTATGAAAGTAATAGACTGGCAGGGTGATAAGGATGACTTTTCGAAGTTTATCGAGATGCCCAAAAGAGTACAAAGCTTTATTGTGTAATCCCTGGCTAGGATAAGCTGATGCCTGGTGGTGGCTGAAAGGAGCCAGTCGTCGAGATACGGAAACACCTGGAATCCTTGACGTCTCAGGTGAGCCGTGACCACTGCCATGCATTTGGTGAACACTCTGGGGGCTGTAGTGAGACCAAAGGGCAGGGCTCTGAACTGGAAATGACTGGACCCCAGCCGAAAGCGGAGAAATCTCCTGGAGCGTCTGTGGATTTTGATGTGATAGTACGCATCCTGAAGATCTATTGAGCACATCCAGTTGTCCTTCTGTAAGAAGGGCAGAATTGACTGAAGAGTGACCATTCGGAATCTTGTCTTCCTCACAGACTTGTTGAGTCTGCTGAGATCCAATATTGGTCTCCAGTCTCCCGTCTTTTGGGGACCAAAAGAACCTTGAGTAGATTCCGGCTCTGAATGATCTGTCGTAACTGGCTGAATGGCTCTTTTGCAGAAGTTTTAAGACTTCTAACTCTGCAATTTCCTTAGACCGGGTGGTACATCTGGAAGGGAATTTGAGTGATAGAAAGGACTTTCCTCGAAAGGAATTTTGTAACCCTCGGATATGATCGACTGTACCCATCTGTCTTGAGTGAGGGAACGCCAGGCTTCTGGGTACAGCGATAGTCTTCCCCCGACTGCCTCCAAGGATGGACAGCCGGGCAACATCTCAGGGATGCTGGAAGGGCTTGTCAGAGAGAGGCTCTCTGTTTCCCTGGTTTTTGGACCCCTCTGCCTCTAGAGCGGCGCCTGTTGTTGTTACCCCTCTGCCTCTAGGGGTAAACTGACCACGTGAATCTGCGTGACTCCTTGGGATTTATGGAACCACATTTTGCCACCTTCTGTCCTTTGGGGTAAGGTCTAGAAGGGTGGAAAACGGACTCACGGCAGAAAGAGTCTTGCCGTCCTGCTCACACCTGGTCAAAGTTTCCTTCACTTGAGGGCCAAACAAAGCTGACCCATCAAAGGGAGAATTTGTGAAGGACACCTTAAAGGGATCTGCAAAGTCACATAACCGCATCCAGGCTTGGCGTCTAAGGGCCACACCTGTACCTGCGTTCTACTGCTCCATCAGCAGCATATGATATAAGCCGCATGGAGGAGTTTGCAATGGAATTAAGGGTTCCTAGCTGCGAAGCAATTTTTTCCTGAGCTCCTGCAGCTGTAGGATCCTGTACAACATCACCTAGCTCCTTAAGGATATCCCTTTGGAGTCTGGTGAAGTGACATAGGTAATTCAGCGAACGCATAGCAAAGGTCGCTGAGGAAAACATCCACTTACGTACCTATCCATGGTCCTAGAGTCCTTATTAGGAGGATGGACGGCACGGAAGGATCTGCAAGTTCCTTCTTGGTGGCAGCAGCCACCACCATGGCATCAGCGGGACACCCTTAGTGAGGAATTGCTTATCACATGGGGCAGTAATAAATTTTGAAGGCCTCCTAGGGACTGGCTCTACAGAGTCAGGAGCAGCCCACGCCTTTCGGGCAATAACTTGCATAAGGGGGGCGGAAGGCGGAGACACCCAGGAGGTGGAGGGCCGAGATCCAAACGCCTCTAGGTATACTGACTCATCCTCAGAGGGATTATTGGTGGGCCAGTTTCCCTCTGTTTAAGGAGTTCTAGGATGTCTGAGAAGGAGACATCCTCAGAGGGGATCTTGGGGATCCCTCTGACTCATCTAAGTCAGTATCTGAAGTGATAGACTCGGGAGTCTATATGTTTCCTCTTACAAGTCCTCTTTCTAGGAGGATCTCCCGAAACATCAGGAGAATCCTCGGAAGAGGGGATATTCCCAATGGGGAAACCTGAGGCGGAGGATCTCTGGGTCCTGTAGCAAGAGAAGTGGCAGAGATGTCAACAGGCACTACAGAGGGAGGAGCTAAGGGAACAGACTGCTGGCTGATACCAGTGGCCAGCACACTCTTCATCACCTCGAATGCTCCCCTCCCAGGAAGGTCCGAGAGAACCCGCTCAAGAGCTAGGAACCCAGGGACCACCGAAGGGAAGTCTCCGAGGCAGATGTCGGAGCAGAGCTCACCAATGCCAAGGCTCCAAGGGGAAGAGCGGGTTCGGACAAGGGTCCGATGCCACTCACCCCCTCGGAGGAGACCATGGAAGCCCGGCCACCGAATCCCTCTAAGGAAGGTCTCGAAGAGGAGATAAGAGTAGAGGCCGAAGGAACAGAAGGGGGTATCTGTCCTTCAGCCGTAGCAGTAACCATTCTCGAAGACTCCAACTCCAAGCTCTGGGGTAGAGTTGAAGGAGGAACTGTAACGGGGTGTGGACCAATAGCCGTCTGTTGAGACGGGCTATGTAACATTTGGGCCAGTGCCTGTGACTTAAGTAATCTACTGACCACTCTCTCTAAATCATGGTCAGAAAGCCTGGATGACCTTGAAGATCGGCTCCGATGGCTCCGTTCCGAGAGGAGAGGTGAAGCCGAGCCGAAGTATCGGCTCCAAGGAAGGAGACCTAGACCTCTTCCTCGAAGGAGCCATCGGAACCGATGAAACTACTGAACCTGTCGGAGCCGACAACTTGTCGGAGCCGACAGGTAGCCTCGATGCATCGGCTCCAGCCGGAGCCGATACAGCCACAAAGTAACGGTGTCGGAGCCGATCGGAGCCGACACCGATGCCTGAGCCACATGGTGGTCGGAACCGATCGGAGCCGACACCGGGTGGTCGATGCAGAATCGGCACCGATAGCCATCGGTGCCGAAGGCTTAGTTGCCAGAATCGGCTCCAGCCGAGCCGATCTCGACTCAGAACGAAGTCGGAGCCGAGGCCGCAGGCTTGGACACAGAAGCCTGGGCCTTGGAAGACTTAGCAGTCTTGGATGGAGCCGACTTAGCCGGAGAGCCCTCCGCTTAAGAAGGCCCCTCAAAATTAACTTATTCTTCTTTCCTGCAGGACTCTCTGGCTGAAAGAATGACAAATAGCACAGGAGTCCTGCAGGTGAAGAGGCCCCAGGCAGTACAGGCAAGAAGTGTGACCGTCTGTCAGAGACATTTTCTGACAGCACGAGTCACACTTCTTAAAGCCTGAGACCCTTTCTTTTGACATGGTGCAAACACAGACACACACACCAGTCAAAGAATTAAATTAAATATACCAAAAGGTATAACTAAAAAAACACACACACACACCCTAACAGGGGGGGGATGGGATGGGAGAAAGTCTGACTAAAAAAATAAGAAGAGACAGACAAATTTCTATCAGAAAATGTTTAAAACTAAATTAAAACCAACAATAAAGGGTTTTTAAGTTAAAAGGGGCTAAAATAGCGAAGTAGCAAATCACTTACCAGGAGCTGGTAAAAGGAGGACCTCATAAGCGAAGCGGCAAACGAGATCTGGGTACTTACCGCCTTGCATCATGGGATATGGGGCTGCCTCGAGCTGGTAAAAGTGACTCTCGAGCTTAGCAAGTGCCGAGTCGGAGCCGAGGATCGGCTCCGAACCCATCAAGCAAGAATGAAGGCGAGATTGACAACTTAACATCTTGTTTTTGTGCCTCTGCCCATTGATTGTGTGGCAGGTCTGGCATAGCTTTTGCCTTTGGAAGGGTGTGAAAGTGGAAACTGTAGCCCTGAGAGACTATATTTAAGACCCATTTGTCCTGGGTGATCCTGTGGCAATTTTGTGAAAAAAGTGCTAGCTTTCCCCCTGCTGCCAAAAGATAAGTGCTTGGCATTGGCAGAGGGAAGTCATTGGGACTGTTTCCTATAAGGCTGTGACTTGTCTTCTCTGCTTTTGGAGGCAGAAGCACTCCACTGTCTGGGCCTGTATGAGCCCTGGGTCTGTTGCCTGCCTCTAGGGCATCTGAATCTGCCTCTTTGTGGTCTGTCTGCCACTGGAAAGGACCAATTCTTAGAAGGCCAGTTTCTGCTAAATCTGGGTGGCTGTACCTGTAAGAAATCCTTTACTGTCTGCATAGATTTAGCTTTAGCCTCCATTTTCTTCAACACCTCTTCTGCCTTAACACCAAACAAAGTATCATGCTGTAATGGAGCATCCAATAATTTTGCTTTAACATGATCAGGCAGATTCTGTTCCTTTAACCAAGCATGCCTTCTAATAACAGAAACTGTAACTGCGGCCCTGCACGAGGCCTCCAGTGAATCATAACAACATTGCAAAGTATATTTTCCCACATGTTCAGCTGCATGCAATAAATCCTGCAATTCTTTGTTCACAGAACATTCAGAATTAGTCAACGTTTTTTGTTTTAACAAAGACATTAAGTATTGCTGATATTTGAGCACATGAAATTGACAACTTATAGCCCTTACAGCAAGGTAGCAGAAGTATAGATGTTTTTCCCCCATCTGTCCATAGCCCTAGAATCTCCATCTGAGGGGATAGGGTTTTTAGCAGAAGCAGCCTTGACCCCTTTGGGACCCTGTGAGATAATTTCTGGGTCAGCAGCAGGGTTTTTATACAGAAATTTATGGGAATCTGGAACCCTGTAGTATCCGTCCGGCTTAACAGGTGCAGGAGGCAAAGAGTCTGGAGACAGGTCTGAAAATACATCATCTACTATGTCTAGAACAGGAGGAATTGCAAGAGGTCTGTGCTGAGGCAGTAACAGAAAGTCTCTAAGCCTTTTCTTAGAATCTGAATAATCCTGGCTCTCCCAGTGGAAATGCTCCCTCATGGTATGCAGGGTTTCCCCAAATGAATAATCCTCAGGAGGAGAAGCTGAAGGAATAGAATCTTCAGCATCAGAATCCTCATAGGGAGGAATAGAATATCCCTGTTCTGAAGAGGAATCAGAGGAAATGGAAACCTGATCAGACTATTCAGTATCTTGCCTAGGCCTCTTTTCAGGAGGGGGATGGGAACCCCTGATCAAAGTAATTAGGTCTTCGGCCATTTTGAGCATCTGTTTCTTAGGCATAGAAGTCTGTCCTGGAGAATGCTATACTTGTTTCCTTGTCTTAAAAACTGCTTTAGGCTTTGTCTTGGATGCTGAAGTAGGCTTTATATAAAGTTGTGTAGGTCTGAAAACACCCTCAGAAGCCGATGCCTGCTCAGCGGCTCTGGTCCCATCTGAGGGATTGATTTCCGAAGGGCCAATATCTTGAGTATCCAGAGGCCTAGTTGTCTCCACGTGGGAGTCGGAGGCGGCCTGTAGCTCTGAGGTAGCGGGAGTTAGGGGCTGCAAAAGCACCTCACTGAGCACCGGCGACTGGCCTAGAAGAGGCTTCGTCGTCGGTTTTGGACCTCGGATTCTTGTCCTTTTCTTTATCCTTGCGCTTTTTATGAATTCCGGTCGGTTGTTCTGACGGCATTATATAGTTAAACCTTCGGCCAAAGTAATGAAAAGCAAAATCGTACCGATGCTTTATAGTGCGTTGGTTAAATCTAGCACAAAACCGACAACTAGCAACGTTGTGATCACGGCCTAGGCAAGGAATACAGTAATAATGAAAATCCTTATGAGGTATTTGCTTCCCACAAGAAATACAATTGTTAACTTTTTCTGACATCAGTCTGGAGCAAGAAAAAAGTTTCCCCAACGGGGTACTTAGCTTTATTGAAGACTTCGGATCTGAAATTCAATTACGAAAATCTCAGGAGTCGGCCAACCAGCACTTGCGAACTGCTTTTGCTTCGGGCACCGCAGCAAGAAAGACTGAAGAAAATGGCGTTGGCTGCATCTGACGTCAGGGAAGAGGCGACAGCAACCGACGCCGGACCAGGACTTTGGAATTTGGGCTGACTGTGGGTAGCCTGCCAGCAGGATAACCCAAGTGTAATGACTGCAACAGTGAAACACTATGAACATCAGTGGACTCATAGCTGAACCCTGGTGCATGCCCACTCCCACTGTGAACTCTTCTCTGAGACTGTACACTGTTTGCACTTGAGTCACTGAGTACTTGCACATAGCCTGCACTAATTCTACCAATATTTCTTGGACTTTGAAACACCTCAGTACTGCCCAAATCAGCTTTCTTGGGACCGTGTTATATACTTTCTACAAGTCTAGGAATGCCCAGTTGGACTCTTTCCTCATATCTAGTTTCTCCCCAATTGTCTGTTTCAATGCAAACATCAGGTCAATTGTGCTGCATCCTGATCTGAATCGAACTGCTCATCTAAAATCTTACATTCTACTACACTGCGTATCTGTTTCTCAATCACCCTCTCCAGAACTTTCATGCAGTGTGGCAGGAATTTGATACCACTGTACTGCTCATAGTTGTGGATTTCCCCTTTTTTCTTGTAAAATGGCACAAGTATGCTTATTCTCCAGTCATCTGGGATACGCCTTTCTCTCCATACTGCTAGGAGTACCTTAAGGAGCCATTTCTCACCCATCTCACTCAGCATCTTTATCATATCTGCAGTGACCTCATCTGAGCTGACTGCTTTCCCTGACTTAATTTTCCTTAGTGCTATTCTTACTTCTTCTAGGGTGGGCCCCTCTTCTTCTGTCATCAAAGGCTGTGTCTGCAGCAGTACAGCTTCTGTGGGATTTTCTTCATTCAGAAGCTGCTAGAACTACTCCTTCCATCTGCCTTTGATATCTTAAACTCTAGTGAGCCAGTTGTTGCTTGCTGGCATCCCTTATGAAGTATGTCTATCTTCTTTATGTCTTTGCCTTGCAACTTGATATAGTTTCTTTGTGCCATCTACTGAATCACTTTCCAGAAGCTGGTAGAGTGCCTCTGATACCTTGTTCTTTGCTACTGCACCTCCTATTTTAGCTTTGTTAGCCAACCAGTATTCTTTCCTAGCCTGGTTGGTCTTTTTTATCTCCGACTTCTTCCTGCACTCCTCCTTTCTTTGATGACTTCCTGGGTTTCTCCATTGTATGTACATTCAAGTCCCCCATTATCAACATCAATTCATGTTGTCCTGCTTTATCTAGGAGGTCCTGCAACTGCTGTCTGAATGCACTCTTTTCCTCACTATCACAACCCTGTTGTGGGGCACAGGCTGATATTATGACTAGTGCCCTATCATTACATTGGAGTCCGATTGCCATGAGTCTTTCACTAATTCTGATGATATCCTTCACTGTCTTCTGAAGCCTCTCTCTCACCACAATTCCCACACCATTTCTAGCCTGTCCTCCTACCGAGAAGTAAACTCTGGATCCCAAGCCAAGTGACGTTGTTGCACTGCCCTTCCATTTTGTCTCCTGGATACATAGAATATCCAGCCTCCTCCCTATCATCATGTCACCCACTTCCAAGCTGTATCCTGTCAGTAAACCTACATTAAGTTTAGCAATTCTTAGTGCATTTTTGGCAGGTTGACTAATTTTACATCAAGCTTTCACTCAACAGAGCTTTCCCAGGTAACCCAGGGAGAGCAAATACGCATTAGCTAGCCAGTAGCTTACTGACCCAGAGCTGCTGGGCTTTATGGAGGGCACACACTGGCCAAAAGGGGCACATACACCCCTCCCACCATTAGCATGGGTCAATGGCGTAGGTAGGAGATGGCCGCGTCCTCAACCCATTTATCACCAGCAAATACTCATACCCATTAGTCAACATGACCTAATCACCTACAGCCATATTTACACCATCAAGTGGCTAGCCCTGACACGGCACACAGTCTGTGATCTGTGGTCTCCTATCTTGAGGAAACTGTGCACCACAGTAGATGTCCAAAGCGGTTAGTCTGTACAACTCCTCCCCCTATAGGGCACCATGTAGAGTCTGTGCTGCTGCCCACAGCTCCATTCATTGGTGAGTTTGAGATGGGAACACTCAGCTTATTTTTTGCAGGTGGGAGAAAACCCACAGACACACACAGAGAACATGTAAACTCCAAACAGGCATTGGCCGGAGGTCAAGCTGGAACCTTGTACCTTCTACATGGCAGGGGAAGACCTTAACCATTTTGCTAACTTGACTCCCAGGTTTGGGAAGACAATTTTAAAGACATTAGTAGTTTATACATCCTATCTGGGTTTTTAGGGGCAGCTGGCTGAATATAAGAAAAATTGCAGGCAGTAACAAACACACATCCTCTAAAGCAGACAGAATAGGAGAAAATGGTATATGTTCTGGAAAGTCCTTCTTTTAACAACTTGCAATATTATCTGAGGGACTGAGAAACCTTGGTGTTCTCTTACTGAAAACACTGGCACAGTCTAACTATAGTCTCAGAGAAAGACCCCCCCCCCCCAAAGGGAAAATCAGAAACAGAACTCTCCTCAGATTTTTAATCAGAAATCTGAGGAGAAAAAGCGGGATCTGTCCCTTCATCTTCCTGTTCAGTTTCAGAATCTTGAATCACTTCAGGAAAAGACGTATTCATCTCAGTGGAGTCCTGTGCAGGAAAATAGGTATTCTTTCTTTTAACAAAAACTGCATTACAAAAAGGATCAATAGCCTGAATTAAAGCCTAAGCCAGACCCAGTAGAATACTCATGTCTAAGGAAATTTGAGGAGTGGAAGACACATGCTTAGTTTCTTATTTCTTTTTGACAGGTAAAATGGGGCTAATTGTGTTACTAATGGCAGGAGCAGCTTTCCTAGGGATAGGCACACCATTCTGATACAACAGGGGGAATCCTTCCCTGTTCTCTTTTCACAGGACAGAAAGAGTGGCTCTTGCCCACAGAGGGGGATCCCAACATCTGCAGAGAATGCAGCTAACCTCCTGTCCATAGTGTCTGTAGGTGCCACACCAAAAGGAGCCCATGTAAAAGATGAGAGGTCTGAAGTACAACAAATGGCAACAACAGAATCACCCCTGCAGCTCAGGAAATTGCTAGCCTGCTGTGGTGGTAAAGGAATCTTGCTTAACTACTAATTTTTGGGGCTGGAAGGAGGATCAACTGCGGGACCAGTAGTTTGTTCCATTGTCAAGCCAAAAATGGTGTCTGTTTCCTGCAAATGCTGCTAAAAACTACAAGTTTTTAAAAGTCATTTTTTCACAGAAAAACATAGTAAAAAGTGCTTTCAAACACTTTGCCAGCCCCCCAAAAGTAAAATAAACACATTTTCTACACAGAAAATAATGTTTTTTCAGTTACTTTACACAATTTTAAGCTGACAGCAAAAACAAGTGCTCCAGTTTAAAAATGTGACACAGTCTTGTGAGAGTCCATTAAAACACAAACAAAATTTAGAAAATGGAAGGTTTTCCCAGAGGGAACTTATCTGGCCCAGCAAAGGAACAGCATCAAGCTGACCATCAATCATCAAAAACCTTAGAGGTGTGTTTTCTTCTGTGGCAGTAAAGATCTGAAAGCTTTGGCACCCAAACTAGTCTTTTAATCTGTTCGACTCAAGCTGCCTCACAGTTTGGACACATGGAAGGTGCCCTGAAGCTTTGGAAGCTGACTGACCACTACATCTTTGACAGGATATAACCCATATAGCCAAGGCTACTGCAGCAGTGATAAATATAATGAACATGTACTTAGGATCATAGGTTTATATTCTTTTACAGAAAAGACAGAGAAAACATATATGAAGAATTAAGGCTCTTCTGTTCATCACACATGAATATTGTTATGGGGAAGTAAAGTTGACATAGGAAATTAAAAAATTATGGGAAGTTATAAAGTTAGGAAAGCTAAAATATGGAAACATAGGGATTGGACTTATCATAGAAATAACTAGTTTACAGAAACAGATATTTCTTGTATTGTGAGGGTCTTACAGAGCTCTTTGGTCAAAATTATAAGACTGGGTTTTCAAATCACAGAGCTATTTGGATAGAGTTAGGTGAAAATATGAAAAAGAAGGTAGGGGAATTAAAAGATTTACAAGTCATAATGCTGATGAACAACATTTGGATGTAGAACTGACATGTTTATGGCATGATCATATGTCTGTGATTTTGTTTTATGATACTTGGACACATTGGTGGATCGCTTTTAAAGAAAAGTGTAGGTCTGTTTGTCTTCAGGTAGAATTTCAGAGTAGACTGGAGAGGTGTAAAGAATATATTATACCATGACCCCCCCCCCATTAATATTCCAAAACGTGCACGTTGATTGGCCAGCGTGGACGTTGTAAATCGACTTATACTAATGGAAAAACGTCCGGTCGCCCGGACTTTTTCCATTAGATTAAGTCTCTTTTAAAACACTGTCTCTCTATGTTAAAGGAGTTTAACATAGCGAGACAGGTTTACAAAAAGCAACGGAGATCTCCGTTGCTTTTTTTAAAGCTGTCTCGCTATGTTAAACTCCTTTAACATAGCGACACAGTGTGTAAAAAGCAACGGAGATCTTGCTTTCTCCTTTGCCTTTTTTTAAAGCCTGTCTCTCTATGTTAAATGGGTTTAACATAGCGAGACAGCTTTAAAATAAGCAACGTATATCTCCGTTGCTTATTTTAAAGCTGTCTCGCTATGTTAAACCCATTTAATATAGCGAAACAGTTTGTAAAAAGCAACAGAGATCTTGCTTTCTCCGTTGCTTTTTTCAAAACTGTCTCGCTATGTTAAATGGGTTTAACATAGCGAGACAGCTTTAAAATAAGCAACGGAGATTCTCCGTTGCTTATTTTAAAGCTGTCTCGTTATGCTAAATCCATTTAACATAGCAAAACAGTAAAAAGCAACGGAGATCTTGCTTTCTCCGTTGCTTTTGCCCACAGCTCTGATGTACTGCGTAGGCATACGCAGTACATCAGAACTGCCGCAGAATACCAGACAGCTGCGGAAGGGCAGCAAGGAGGCATTATACAATGCCATTATTTAAGAAAAGTAATTCTTCGCTAATGCTTCGCCCTCGTGACCAAACCACACCAACCGTGGGTAAATCCAGCATTACCCACACCCAGGCATGGGTTATTGCTATAATATTCTGCATTTGGAAATGTTGTGAATTTTGGAGACAATTATTTTGCTAAAGAAAAATAAAGAATAAAAAGAAGGTTGAGAAATTAATTAAAAGTATTTTGTTAAAGGCAAAATTGGAAGTTTCACCTTTTTTGTCCAAAACACTGAAAAAAGATTTTCTAACTATAACAGAGTTAAAAATAAATATGGAAGTTAAATGTAATCAATCTGAAATCACAGAGATTATAGAAGACTATGTACATCAATTATATACATGTTACAATAATTGCTGTTACTATACATTAACGTATCCATACTCTTTTTGATAAATGCTGTGGGATGTTTTCTATCCATCTGAGCTACCAGCTACTCAAGTAGATGGGCCTCATTTAACATCTCATCTGAAGGACAACACAGCCAGAAGTGCAGCACACCCCTTATGCTTCACTGCACTCTAAGTATGGGAAACTTAATCCAACTACTTGGTGTGGGGATAAAACCCAAAGCCTTCCGCACCAAAGATGTATGCACTACCTGCTGAACTACTGACACTAATACCTGTGCTCTTATAACGGTACACTATTATCTCAGGCAAGAAAAATGCAAATAGAACAATCACATAGTTTTGGAGACAAAATGTTCAATTTCATGTGAAATGTAGTTAAAAATAAACACTGCCCAGAACAAACAAAACACAACAGGAAAAACACACACTGATATGAACCTGAACATATCACAAACTGTTAATTGCTATGAATGTTTTTGTAATGGTCTAGATAGTATTTCACTGTTTTTTTTTCAAGACACTTTTTGCCCCATGCTACTGAGGTAGCTTTATTTACTTCATTCTAAAAGTCATCATCCAGGGTTGAATGTAGATCCTAGAAATGCAAATACTTGTTTTAGCAGTAAAGAAAATGCTAAACAAAACAGAGAAGAAGCTAGGTGACTGGCACAGTAAGTACACCAGATCTAAAGCATCTTACCTGCGTCACTTGACATTTTATATTAAACGTGCTACATGACATATATCTAGAAGGCAGCATCTTGCTGCACTGTGCTGGCCTGATGTTACATATTACTTCAAGTCTCATTTGTTACACAGGAATCTATAATCTTGTTTTCCAGGTCCTTAGTAGAAATGATCTACTGACTACCAACAGCCAAATAATTTTGTAAAAAGTAAGTAAGTAAACAACTACATTTTCATCGTATCATCTTCATTCTGTCAAAATGTCCAAATGTAAGCCACTGTCTCTATATAACATGAAGCATTCCAACTTTACTGTGATACACCGACACTATTTTATTGTCACGTTTACTTCTCAGAAAATGCTGTTTTTTTACCTCTAGTTTGCACAGAAAATTGGTCTTGATCTCTTTAAATGACACTTTTTGGGCATAAGCAGCATTTAAATTTCTTCTGAATGTCAAGCAGCCTCAGCATTTCCTTCACCCACCATCTCCTAGACTCACCTGATGTTCTTCATCTCACATTGCTGCAGTCCTAACACTTGGGTAGTCCGCTGTCCCTCGGTCGGCCCGAATATCAGAGTATAAGGCTGACGTCGGTCAAGGCGCATTTGACTGACATCAGAACATCAGGGTACAAATGCGCATGACCGACGTCATATCCTCAGTCTTTTTTGCCGCATGGTCCGATGCAGAAGCAGTGTTGCAAGTGCCGTTCGGCGTTCTGAAATTTTTCGAATTCGGAGTTTCAGACCGAAGTCAGAGTTGGTTAAGTACCCCGTTGGGGAATATTTTGGTTTTTCTTGCCTCAGTGGTTTACCGGATGTCAGAAAAAGTGAATAACTGTATTTCTTGTGGGAAACAGATACCGCATAGGGATTACCATAATTTGTGTATACCTTGTTTAGGACCTGAGCACGACGTTGTTGGATGCCGCTTTTGTGCTAGGTTTAATAAACGCACTATAAAGCGGAGGTTGGATTGTGCAAGGTTGGTCTTTGGGAAACGGTGCAATTACAAAATGCCGTCGGATGCTCCGACACCGGCTTCCTCAAAGAAGCGCAAGGACAAGGCAGTTAAACCTAGGTTAGAGGAGTCGTCCGAACCGGACGCCAGTTCTTTAGAGGTGTCAGTGGAACCCGAGGTTCCGACGGAGGCCTCTGGAGTCCCAGGGAGAAACTTTGATTTTACAGGATGTGGCCTCCCAGGAGGCAGGGCAGGCTGTAGGGGCTTCTCAAGTAACTGTACTCCCCTCCCTTCCTAAGGGGTCTAGGCCCTCTTTCTGCTTCCAAGGCTTCTCCTAGAGGCAGGTCTAGTTTAGCTTCTGTGGGTGTCACTCCCAGTTCTTCAGGTGCTGTGCCCAAGAAGCACATGCTCAAAATGGCAGAGGATTTAATTACTTTAATTAGAGGCTCTATGGCCCCTCCTGATAAGAGGCCTAGGATGGAACCTGTGTTGGGGGATTATGAGCAGGCTTCGGATGTGTCTGAGTCTTCGGCTGAAGACTTGCAGGAGTATTCTCATTATTCTGATTCTGATGTGGATGATTCTACTCCTTCTGCTTCTCCTCCTGAGGATTTTTCTTTTCAGAGACCCTTCACTCCATGAGAGAGCATTTTAAATGGGAAGGTCAGGATTTCTCTGATTCCAGGAAAAGGCTTAGGGAATTTTTGTTTAGCATAGGCCTTTAGCTATACCTCCTGTTCTGAATGTGGTGGAAGATGTGTTTGCAGAGGCTTCTCTTAATCCTGATTCTTTGCCTCCTGCTCCTGTTAAACCAGATAGGTATTACAGGGTGCCTGAAGCTCATAAGTATCTTTTTAGGAGTCCTAGGGCAGACCCAGAAACTGTTAGCCAGGGGCCTAAGGGTGTTAAGGCTTCTGTTGTCAAGAATCCGGTTCCTGCAGATAAAGAGGCCAGGGCCTTGGATAGATGGGGAAAGAAAGTTTATACTTCTTCCACTCTAGCCATGAGAGCTTTGAATTGCCAGTTTCACATGTTGAAATATCAAAATTATCTCCTTTCTCAGTTGAAATCTAAGGTTGATGCTCTGGCGGAAGTTATTGACTGTAAAGAGTTACAAGATTTATTGCATGTTACTGAACAGGTGGGTAAGCATTCTTTGCAATGTGGTTTTGATGCTGTACAGGCCTCGTCTAGGGTGGCTGCCACTGGGTCAGTTCTTCGCAGGCATGCCTGGCTGAGGGATCAAAATTTAAATCTGACCATGTTAAAACTAGGATTTTGGATGCCCCTTTGCAATCTGATGTCTTGTTTGGTTCTCCTGTTGAGGCAGTTTTAAAGAAAATGGAAGACAAGGCTAAGTCTATGCAGACTGTTAAAGATTTTTTGCAGGTTCAGCCTCCAAAGTTTAGTAGAAATTGGCCTACTAAAGGGTGGACGTATCCTTCTTATGATTCCCAGTCTAGGGGTAGATCTAGACGTGGCAGGGGCAGAGGTCAGGGCTCTTTCAGGCCCAGAACAGGGAGTTCTCCTGCACAGTCTTCGAGTGAGGGCAGGGGTCAGTCCTTTCGTAAACAGACCCAATGACCTACCTTTTCAGCTGCCAGAACCTTCTCGCCTGGCAGCACCTTTGGGAGGAAGGTTGGCACTTTTCAAAGAAAATTGGAGTTTGATTACCCAAGACAAATGGGTACTGGATATCATACATCACGGTTACAGGTTTTATTTCCATACCTTGCCTCCTTTCAAAGGCATGCCAGACATTCCTCCTCAACAAAGAATAGAGGCTCACAAGCAAATTTCACTGCTACGCCAAATAGGGGCCATACAGCCGGTTCCTATGCCAGAAAGGGGCCTAGGATTTTATTCTCGCCTGTTCCTAGTCCCAAAGAAGGGGAACACGTGGAGACCAATTTTGGATTTATCTATCCTCAACACTTATCTGGACATTCCCAAGTTCAAAATGTTGACGTTGCAGCAGCTTTTACCTCTGCTGGGCAAAGATCATTGGATGGTAACTTTGGATCTCAAGGAGGCTTACCTTCATGTTCCTATCAGACTAAGTTGCAGGAAGTATCTGCGTTTCGAGCTGGGACTTCTCACTATCAGTTCTCTGCATTGCCCTTTGGCTTATCTACTGCGCCCAGAGTGTTCACAAAAGTTCTGGCTCCAGTGATAGCTTTCTTCAGGCTACAAGGAATACAGATCTATCCTTATTTGGACGACTGCCTGATTCTGGCTCAAGGAAGGGAAGAGCTTCTTCATCATTTGGAATATGTGATAGCAGTGCTAAGATGCCTGGGGTATTCTGTGAACGAAATAAAGTCCAGTCTAGTACCCTCTCAAGACATGTGCTTTCTGGGTGTGAGACTGAATACAGCATCCCAGATGGCCTTTTTAACCCCGGACAAACAAAAGAGTCTATCCCTTTACTTCCATCAGCTATCTCATCAGTCCGGGCTGACTGCAAGGACAGTCCTTCAAGCCTTAGGGTTCATGGCATCTTGTATTCTGGTGCTTCCCAATGCCAAACTGCATATGAGGAAGCTACAATGGTATCTCAAAATGTATGGACACAGCACTGCCAGGATCTGGACACTGTCATTCAAATAATACCTCGCATTCAAAAGGAATTTTTGTGGTGGGCTCAGGAATGTCACCTAAACAAGGGACTCTCTGTGACCCGCCAGAGGCGAGTCAGATTTTAACAACAGATGCCTCAGACATAGCTTGGGAGCTCATCTAAATGGAAAGTGGATACAAGACAAGTGGCCTGCCAGACTACAACATCTACATATCAACATGAAGGAGATGTTAGCAGTCCAGTTTGCATTAATAGCTTTCAAGGATTTACTTCTTCCAGGGCAGGTGTTGATTCTAACAGACAACACAACTGTCATGTGGTACATCAACAAGCAAGGGGAACACATTCTTATCCTCTATGCAGGCAAGCAATGATTTTGTGGGAGACTGCTCTCAGTTTACAACTAAGTCTTCAGGCAAGGTTTCTGCCAGGAGCACAGAACTCCTTAGCAGATGTGTTAAGCAGACAAATCATGGATCCCCACGAGTGGAAACTGGATCTTCATGTATTTCAGAAATTGACAGTGTCCTGGGGAACTCCAGACATAGATCTGTTCGCTTCTCCACTAAACCACCAGCTGCCAAAGTTTTGCACAAAGCGGTTTCATCCCACAGCTTGGAAAGTGGATGCTCATTCTTTCAGTTGGAAAAATCTTCATGTGTATGCCTTTCCACCTCTGCCTCTCCTCCCAAAGGTACTTCTGAAGGTCAGACAGGACAAGCCAAGGATGATTTTGATAGCTCCAGATTGGCCTCGACAGCACTGGTACCCACTACTGAGAAGTCTAGTACGGAAGCCTCCATGGCCTTTGCCTTTGATTCCACATCTGTTGTCCCAGGAGGACAATCATTTGCTCAATGTCAAACTTCACTCTCTTCACCTAACAGCATGGCATATTCTGTTTTAAGCCATAGAGGGTCTCAACTTCCACAACAAGTTTTGAATGTGATTTTGGAAGCTAGAAGGCCTGGTACTAGGAAAGTGTACACAGATAAATGGAAGAGATTTTTATTTTGGAGTGCAGCTAAGGATTTGGATGTTTCTGAGCCTGATTTAAGTGTGGCTCTTCAATATCTTACTGAGTTATTGGACAAAGGTTTGTCCTTCTCTTCTATTAAGATTCATGCTGCAGCAATTTCAGCTCACTACGATTGTGACCCACCATTGTTTTCTCATCCTTTATTCAAGCAATTTCTTAGAGGGGCAAAGAATATAAGACCCCCACGAAGAGCTCCTACTCCTGCTTGGGATCTCAATTTTGTGTTGGAGAAACTCACTCTACAACCTTTTGAGCCTGCAGCTACTGCTGAGTTGAAATATTTGTCATGGAAGACTGCTTTTTGTTGGCCATTACCTCTGCAAGAAGGGTTTCTGAATTGCAGGCCCTTATGGCAGTTGAGCCTTTCTTAATTTTCCACAAGGATAGGGTATCTTACGTACTAATCCTTCCTTTATGCCTAAAGTGGTTTCTAGTGTGGCTTTAAACCAAACTATTCATTTGCCTACTTTTTATGCAAATCCCCAAACTAAAGGGGAAAAGATTTTGCACACTTTAGATGTTCACAGGCAGTTGCGATATTATTTGGACAGAACTAAAGGGTTCAGACAATCTCAGCAGTTATTAGTTTCTTTTGCTTTGTGCTCTCAGGGCAAGCCCGTGTCAAAACAAACTATTTCTAAGTGGATTGGATTTTGCATTGCTTTCTGTTATTCCCATTATGGCAAAGAGATTCCAGCTGGGATTAGACCTCATTCCACTAGGGCTACTGCCACTTCAACAGCTTTTTTGGGGGGTGGCTACTAAGGATATTTTGGAGGCAGCCACTTGGAGTTCAGTGCATACCTTCTCTAGGCATTACCACCTTCCATTGTACTCTAAATCCAGGGCTGGTTTTGCCACTGCTGTGTTGCAGGGCATTTTGGCAGCTCCTGCTTCATTATAGTTTAGCCATCCTCCCTTACCTCTGCTTTGGGATTCTACCCAAGTGTTAGGACTGCAGCAATGTGAGATGAAGAACATAGTACAGTTTTGTACCTACCATAAATGTAGATGTTCGAAGATCCACATTGCTGCAGTCCATTTTACCCTCCCTCCTTCCCCTCTATTGTTTGAGGTGGTTGTGTGGGTTGGGTTATCCATCTGAGGTATATTGCATTTTTGTATATTGCATTTTGTATATATTGTATATATTATACATATTTTTGGTGTTAGGCTAGTTGGTTGTTTAGTTGTGGTCTATGGGTTTTGACCTTTCTTTTTAGGGTCTTCTGACATCTGGGGCAAGAAAAGACTGAGGATATGACGTCGGTCATGCGCATTTGTACCCTGACGTTCTGATGTCAGTCAAATGCGCCTTGACCGACGTCAGCCTTATACTCTGATATTCGGGCCGACCGAGGGACAGCGGACTACCCAAGTGTTAGGACTGCAGCAATGTGGATCTTCGAACATCTACATTTATGGTAGGTACAAAACTGTACTTTATGTAACTATGCTCTGTAAAAATCAGAAAGCCAGATGGTCTTTTAGTATCCATCACCATACCACCAATATAATTCAGCACAGCTGTAAGACATGACCGGATAAATTATTATGCAAGCACAGCACTTCTGTTGCGAGGCAAAGCATGAGGTAAAAGATGGGTGTTTTGAGATTCCAAGAGGAGTGGTGTTATTACACAGTAACATGTGACCCACAACATTGCTTTTATACAATGGCAACTTTTATAATAATGACACTGTCCTCCTCTCCCTCCCTCATGGCTACTCTGAACACAGTTATCTTGTTGTATTTCATCATCAATGGTCATGTGGCCCAGCAGTCAATTTAATGTCTTAAATATGCAAAACTTTTACATAAAGAATGACATATAACAACATTTGAATGATCAGAGGATATCTTCGCACCTTGAGATCTATTTTTATGAAAGACAGAAGGTACACACTACTGAGATGTGATAATATCCTGTGATAAAGCATACAGTGAATGTTTTTAGCACTGGATCCACAGTGTAAAATAAAAAAAAATACTAACATATTATATTCTGCTTTGAAATCAGGGATTATCATCATCATTGAAATTAGAGAATGCAGCTACCAATCAACTACAGGTATTACATTCTAACATTTAATATAAAATATACCTCTGTAAAGAACCGCAAGACATGCAGTGCTATGTATTATAACCCTAGCCCTGTTGTCCTGGAGATGGCTGATTATAATGATGCAGTCTATTAAAAAATATGTAGTAGAGTGCCTAATCAACAAACAATATCAACATTTCTCTCAAGTGTTAGTAAGCAATATAACATCTCTGGTTAGGCATGATTTATTTCAATTTGACACAAGCTGCGTCATAACACAGACCTGAAATAACAACTCACTTAAATAAGAAAGAAATGCCCTAATACAAAGACGATTTTCCTGTTGTGGTTCCATTTAGAGGAATAATCCATCATTGTTTGTTTCAACTCACTAACACCTACGTGGTGTGGAATGTTGCACTTCTAGCAGCCTACACACATCTTGCATTCCAAAGCATTTTTTGAAAAATAAACTTAAAAAGCATAAGATAAAGAAATGTAAATTTCTCTTGAACAACAAAAGCTATCAAAACTGTAGAAATTGTAATGTCATCAGTAAGAAGAATAATTTACAGTGATAATAGTCACTGCATTCTGTCTTTTCCATAAATACTGTGGTGGTGCTGCGGTAGCGTTGTCGCCTCACAGTTAGACGTTGCCCGTTTGATTCTCAGTTAGAGCGTCTTCTGTGTGTCGACATGCGTGAATGGGCGTTCCTTCGTTGAAGGTTGTGCATTAGGCCCAGCAAGCCAGCACATAAAAATCTACTGCCAATCATTAGCGGACTGGAGTTCCGCTGTGGCGACCCCTAACCGGGAAAAGCCGAAAGATACAAACAAACAAACTGCAATATATTACAATGCACACACACATACACACACACAAACCCCAATTATGCTTTTCTAAACTTTAACAAGTAAATTTTCGTATATTGAAAACTACACAACCTACACATATACTGTTAGAACATTTCTGTAGATCAGACATAAGCTTTCACATGACAAAAAAATTCTCTACACGTGTTTGTTGATATATTTACAGAACTATGCAAACATACATTTAGTTGTAATAATTAGCAACACAAATAATACTGAAGATCCCTCAAGATGTGCAACTTACCATGCAAATATCAAAGACAGTCTTCTTCAACAACATCTAAGGTTTCACCGAACATCATGCAACAGTTTGTAAGTCACTTAGCTTTTGAAGTTTAAGTACATATGGAAATATTGCTTATTTTCATAATTACAAACAAACACCATGTAATATTTCCAGTATAGTGTGATATAAACCAACATTTTCAGTTAATTGTCAGGTCTCCCACAATGGTGTTTCACACACTACACCTCAATAAAATGTAGGTCTCTTAGTTATGAAAATACGAACATAAATATGGAAATATGAATAATAAGTTGCAAACAAAGATTTTGCCACTGCAGGACATCCTACACTAACAGTCTTAGTCATTTTTTTATTAATACCCAATAGAACCAAGATGCTCTCCTCCAAAAAAAGGAAGCCAATCTGGTTGTCCCCTGCCACAAACAATCTTTACAACAGAAGGAGGAAACTGATGCGGAATAAGGTGAAGCCCCAAGACTGGAAAAACTCCCTTATCAGCCTCAGCAAAAATTTGAGATCCCTCATCAAATCCTCTAAAGCTAGCTAAGAAAACAGAATTTCAGCAGATAGTAAAGACAACCACAAGGCCTTCTATAGTTATGTAAAGAATCTCCATGGCAATACCCAGATTTGCTCTGAGCTACTGCACAATGGTACCTCCTATACAGAGCCAACAGATATTGCCAATATACTGGCCGACAGATTCAGTGCCAACATTACCCCTCTCTCCCACCCCCAAATGACCAATCGCAATACTAGTAGATTGCCAGGGACCCAGTATTACTGCTGCGCAGGTTAAAACAGCACTGTCTAAGGCCAAGAACACAGCTTCTATGGGACCTGACAATATCCCTGGCTGTGTTCTACATGAACTACAGAGTGAACTCGCACCTCACCTGTGTGCCCTGTTCAGTCACAGCCTCACCTCAGGCTTTGTCCATACTGAATGACGCACTGCTACAGTCATCCCCTCTCCACAAAGGAGGACTACAGGCTCTGGGAACTATCACCCCATTAGCCTGACGAGTCCGATATGCAAAGCTATAGAACGCATCATCATGGACCTAATAAACAAGGATATAGGGAATCTCCAAACTCTAGATCCCACACAGTTTGGTTTCATGAAGGGTAGATCATCGCTGTTCAACTTCTTTGAGTCAGTCACCAGAGCTGTGGATGAAGGCAAGGTGGTGCATAAAACCTACCTTGATCTGACCAAGGCCTTTGATACCATTCCCCACTCAGGAATCATAGAAAAACTCACTAAGCTAGGCATCAAGCCCAATATCACTAGGTGGGTTGCAAACTGGCACACATATAGAACCCACATTGTGAAAGTAGCTGACTCCAAGTCAGACTGCCGACCAGTCACTAGTAGAGTCCCACAGGGTTCAGTCCTGGGCCTTCTCCTGTTTGGTATCTACTTCTCTGAAGTCCAGGCCAACACGAAGGGACTCGCTGACAAAGTTCACAGACGATTGCAAGTTGGGAGCTATTATTAAATCCCCAGGTGATGTTGACATCCTACAAGTTGGAAGCTATTATTAACTCCCCAAGTGATGTTGACATCCTACAGAAAGGCCTCACTGAGACCGACTGGTGTCAGAAATAAGAAGTTATGTACTCACCATAACGTTCCATCTGAGTAGATAAACTTCATTTGTCAGCAACCTATGGGTATCGGATCCGACTTCGGATCCGAGCTGGCAGTTTTCAACAGCTTAGATCCGAGCTCCTAGCTCCTCCCCTACCCATAAACCCCTGCCAATCCTGACTGACCTCAGATCAAGTTTGCCCCTAAAACAGCAACTGCTAAAGATAGATCAATATCAAAAACCATCTCTGAAGACAACAAATGTGAACAATCAAAGGTCAGGGGGAAGGAGGGGGGGACGGTTGCTGACAAATGAAGTTTATCTACTCAGATGGAATGTTATGGTGAGTACATAACTTCTTAATCTGAAGTAGCTAACTTCATTTGTGTAGCAACCTATGGGACGGAGTCCCCAGCTACCTAAACCTTGGGCGGCCATCATGGAAGGATGTTACGGAGCACTGCAGAGCCAAAGGATGCTCTCCCTCTGGAGATAATATCCAGTATATAATGGTTGATAAAGGTATGAGATGAGGCCCAAGTGGCAGCCGAACAAATATCATCGAAGGATACCCTAGATCTAAAGGCAGCAGAGGTGGACATAGATTGTGTAGAGTGGGCACGGACTCCCTGAGGTGCAGGCCTACCAGAACTTTCATAAGCCAAAAGAATACATTGTGAGATCCATCGAGACAATGTGACTTTAGATACCGATTTACCCAAATTCGCTTTGGCAAAGGAGACGAACAACTGGTCGGATTGCCTATGACCAGATGTCCTGTGAATATAAAATTGAAGTTGTTATGCACATCCAAAAGGTGTAGTTTGTATTCCCCTTTGTTCTGATGATTGGGGAAGAAAACTAGCAGGTTCATGGACTGATTAATATTTGACTCGGAAGCAACCTTAGGGAGAAAAGAGGGATTGGTCCTGAGGTAAACTCTATCCTTGTGAAAGGTTAGATACGGGGGTTTCACACAAAGGGCTTGAATTTCAGAAACTCTTCTAGCCGAAGTGATGGCGACGAGAAAGGCCGTCTTCCAAGACAAGTACTTGAGATCCACTGAAGCTGCAGGCTCAAAGGGGAAAGCAGTCAAGGCCTGAAGCACTAATGTCAACTCCCACGGAGGTACCACTTCCTTTACCGGAGGTCTGAGCAGGAAGGTGCCCTTCAGAAAGGTCTTGTACAGTTTTGAAGTGATCAAAGGACGCAGATCATGTCCGACATGGTAGTGAGAGATAGCTGCTAGTTGAACCTTAATGATGGAACAGCTAGCCCCCTGGTGAAACAGTCCTGATAAGAAGTCTAACACAGCAGGTAAGGGAGCTGTGAAGGGATCCAAGTTTTGACGTTCCGCCCAAATCGAGAAACGTTTCCATTTGCTACTGTAAATCTTCCTAGTAGAAGGCTTGTGGGCTGCTACTAGAATGGCTTTGACTGGGGAAGAGATGCCGGGAGTCCTAGCTACGAGTGGAACTGGAGCAGCCAAGCTGTGAGCTTGAGACTGACCAGGTTCGGGGCTGGGAGACACAGAGGGTGGGAAATCAGATCCGGGAGGGGATCTAGAATCCAAGGAAGATTCACCAGATGAGACCAAAGGTAAGGAAACCAGATTTGACGAGGCCAGAATGGGGCAATGAGGATGATCCTGCTCCCCTACCAACTGGCTTTCCGTAGAAACGTTAGCATCAGGGGAAGAGGCGGATAAGCATAAAGCAGACCGGTAGGCCAAGCATGCACCAGAGCGTCTCTCAGGGATTCCCCGACTTGGGGAATTAAAGCGATATAGCTGTTGCATTTGGTGTTTGAAGGAGAGGCGAAAAGATAGCAACAGGGCTGCCCCCACTTGGCAAAAATCTGATTCGCTACCTGCGGATTGAGAGACCACTCGTAAGGGGAAAGGATGATGCGACTGACTCTGTCTGCCAGGATGTTGGACCGTCCCGGAATGTGCGTTGCAATGAGAAAACGGTTGGTGGAGATCGCTCATTCCCACACTCTCATGGCCTCTCGACAGAGTGGGTAAGACCTGGTTCCCCCCTGTTTGTTGATGTACCAGACAACTGACATGTTGTCCGTCTGGATTGCAATAGTCCCTACAGGAAGAAGGTCCCGAAGTGCTTGCAACGCTAACAGCACTGCCCTCATCTCTAGGACATTGATATGCAAAGAGGTCTCTGTGTTGTTCCACGTGCCTTGAACAGTCCTGCCCGAAGAGTGCCCCCCCCCCACCCGAGGCGAGAGGCATCCGTGGTCACAGTGGCAAGGGGAGGGGCCATAGAGAAGGGGCATCCTGTGTGGAGGCCCGGAGATTGTAGCCACCATACGAGAGCCCTCTTGCAAGCCCTGCTGAGGGGAATGGGATGACTCAGAGGGTAGTGACGAAAAGACCACTGGACTTGGAGGGTCCATTGCAAGACCCTCATGTTCAGAAGTGCCATTGGCAATAAGTTGATTGCCGCTGCCATTGAGCCTAGAGCCCTCAGGACCAATTCTGCAGGAGGAGCTGAAGATAGAAGGATGGCCCGCACATGAAGCCCCAGTCATTCTGGGGTTAAGAAGGCTACAAGATTGATTGTGTTTAACCTGGCCCCAATAAAATCTATGACCCGAGTCGGGTTGAGAGAAGATTTGTCCATATTTATTGTGATCCCTAGCCAGGGAGCAATGCAAAGAAAATAGTTCCTGGCTGTGCAGAGTAGATGCCTTGTCGGGGAGGTCAGGAGCCAGTCGTCCAGGTACGGAAAAACCTGAATTCCCTGGAGCCTCAGGTGGGCCGCTATCACTGCTAACACTTTGGTGAACACCCTGGGGGCTGAGGTGAGACTTAAGGGGAGAGCCCTGAATTGGTAATGACTGGCCCCTAGCTGGAAGCGGAGAAACCTCCTGGATCATCTGTCCATGAGAATGTGGTAGTAAGCATCCTTGAGGTCGATAGAGCACATCCAATCGTTCTCCCGTAAAAGGGGGAGAATGGATTGAAGAGTGACCATCCGGAACTTCTCTTTGGTTACTGACAGGTTCAAGAGAGAGAGATCGAGGATTGGCCTTAAGTCCCCCGTCCTTTTTGGCACCAAAAAAAACCTGGAGTAATAACCCGATCCGAGCTGGTCTGGGGGGATGTGTTGGATGGCTCTTTTTTCTAGTAGCTGCTGAATTTCTGCAGCTGCAGCCTCCCTCTGATCGGGTGGGACATAGGGGAGGTGCTTGGGGAAGAGAGGGGGGAAAGAGAAAGGAATCTGGTAACCTCTGGATATGATGCGAAGCACCCAGCGGTCTGCTGTGATGGACTCCCAAGCTGCCGGGTGCCTCGAGAAACGTCCCCCGACTGCCTCCAGAGTGGAGCAGTCGGGCAGCCCCTCAGGGCTGCTGCATGGGCCGGTCAGAGAAGGGTTCTCTGGACCCAAAGTTCTTCAGGCCCCCTCTGCCTCTAGGGCGGCGTCCTCCCTGTCCTCCTCTGCCGCGGAAGGAATGGGGATCCGGAGCGGGCTGGGACTGTTGTGACTTCCGGAACCACATCTTCTTCTGTCCCTTTTGGTTCCCGGGGAAGGACCTCTGGGGAGCAGAGAAGCGGACTCCGATGGTCAACGTCTTCCCGTCCTTTTCGCTCTGGACCAAGGTGTCGCAAACGGTCTTCCCAAATAGGGTAGGACCATCAAAAGGGGCATTTGCGAACGACGCCTTACAGGGTTCCGAGAAATCACAATGCCGGAGCCAGGCCTGACGCCTCATGACGAGGCCTGCTCCGCTGGCTGTAGCGGCTCCCTCTGTCGCATGGGATAGTAGCCGCATAGAGGTATTGGAAATGGACCTAAGAGTGGCCTTACGGGTGGAGTACAGCTGTTTGTCCTCCACCGACATGGACTCCGGGGGTGATGCAGGGTATTCCTTAATGAGATCCCGCTGCAATCGAATAACGTGTGCCATATAGTTCAGAGACCTAACAGAGAAGGACGATGAACTAAACACCCGCTTCCCTAAGCGGTCCAGCGATTGGGACTCCTTGCCCGGGGGGGGTGGACCGAGGGGCTCTCGAGCTAGTTTCCTCTTAGTGGCCGCCGCCACCAACATGGCATCTACCGGGGGACCCTTGTTCCAATGGGGCCTATCCGCAGGGGGACTGAGGATCCTGTCAGGGCGTTTCGGGACTGGCTCCACAGTGGTATCCGGATCCTTCCATGCCCTGGTGGTAATCAGGTCCATCAGGGGGTCGGCATAAGGGGGCACCCAAGAGGTAGAAGGGCTTGCTTCAAACGCCTCCAGGAACATGGACTTGTCCGAGGTCGGCTTTGGGGTAGACCACCCGCCTCTGATCCTGAGCATTTCCATGATGTCTCCAAAGGAGACATCCTCGGGGGGTGACCTTGGGGAGCCTTCCCCTTCCTCCAAATCTGTGTCTTCAGTCAAGGACTCAGGGGAGTCCACGTGCCTCCTCTTACACTTCCGCTTGAGGGGGATCTCCTCAGGGGGGGGGGGCTGTCCAAGGAGGCCTCACCAGCAATATCCTGTTCCAGGGGAACAACCTGGGACATTGAAGCAGGCTGTCCCTGGGGTCGGATGATGGAAGTCAGACCCAACAGAGAAGGAGTGCGAGGTGGAGCCGTGGCAAGGACCGGGGGGCCTGGAAGCAGTCGACAGGCCCCTGTCCACCACGTTGAACGCCGAGGGAGAGCTGCTCTCTCTGGGATCAGAGAGCAGACCCTCACTCAGATCCGACAGGCGGACTGGGGCCGGCGCCAAAGCGATCGGATCCCACGGACCAGTATGCTCCGATCTGGATGGCGCCGAAGGCATACTGAAACCCTCGGATCTGAAGCTCAGCCCTCGGCTCCAAGAGCTTGGATCCGACAAAAATGGACCCGACAGGCTCGAGGGAAGCGTCGGTGCCGAAGTACCCGAGACTGTCGGCGCCGACCCACCCCCGGTTCCAAGCCTGCCCGGCTACGAAAGCTCCGAACCCAGGAAGTGGGACGGAGAAGGAGCTATCGGGGCAAAGAAAGGGGTCGAGCTCCCCCCAGAGGGGGGGGGCAGTAGCACTCCCATCTGCAGTTGGGCCTGGAGGAACCTTCGCATCATCTGGTCCAAATCTGCATCAGAAAGGCTGTGAGTGCCACCTCAATGACCTCGAAGGAGATCGGGTCTCCTCCTCCTCCTCAGGACCCGGTGAAAAACATGGAGACCGGATCCGAGAGGGAGGAGACCACTTAGCCGGGGGGGGGGTGAAGCAGAGGCCTCGGCCCTTTGCTTGTGGTGCTTCTCCCTCCTTTTGTCTTTCCTGGCCTCCCTCTCCTCCGGGCCTACAGCGGGAGGTTGAGTCCCAGCCAGGGGGAGAGAGGCAGGAGTGGCCGCGGTGGAAGCCACGGTAGGACCGGTGGCCGAAGCCGGATCCGGGGGCAAGAGACCTGCCAGGATCAGCTTGGATCTCCGGTCCTTAAGTGCCCTGGGGTTGAACGCCGCACAGGTGGAGCACCCAGAGGAAAGGTGTCCAACCCCAAGGCACAGAACACATCGAGTGTGGCCATCAGCCGGTAAAAGCTTATTGCCACACTCGGTGCATTTAGAAAAAATTGGTTTTGGGGCCTCAGACATTTTAAGGTAAGGAGGACACACTCGTTAGGCCCCAAACACATGCACACAGACCCTGACAAACCAGCGAGGGAGAGGGAGGGAAAAAAATATAACTAAAATAGAGTTAACACTAGAGTTTACAGACCAAAGGGATCTAAACACTAAACACACCACACTCACACTAAAGGGATAGAAAAGGATAAAATATTTCTATTTTTCCTCACAAACTAACGACCAAGCCTGGAGCACGAAAACCCGGCTGCTGACAACAAGCATGGCAAACTAGATCTGAGGTCAGTCAGGGTTGGCAGGGGGTTATGGGTAGGGGGAGGAGCTAGGAGCTCGGATCTAAGCTGTTGAAAACTGCCGGGTCGGATCCGATACCCATAGGTTGCTACACAAATGAATTTAGCTACTTCAGATCATGGCCTTAAGCACAATGCCAAAAAATGTGTTGTCATCCCCTTTGGAAAAAAAACAGTTCCCATGAATTACCACATCGATGGTAGTCCACTGAACACAGAAGGGGTTATAAGAGATCTGGGAACACAGGCTGACAGCAACCTCTCTTTTGACCACCACATTGCCACTGTGGTCAGAAAGTCCTTCTATGTGGTACAATGCCCCATTTGGCATATACCTTACTAGACACCTGCAACAACTGGAGAGGCTGCAAAAGTACCTCACAAAGAGGATCCTAGGCCTTAAACACTTGTCCTATATGGACAGACTCAAAAAACTCCAACTATTCTCTGTCTCATATCGCCTACTTAGAGGCGATCTCTGCTCGACTTACAAAGCCATGTCTGACCCAGCTCTGTTAGAAATGCCACATCTAAAGAAATCCCAATCCCTCTGCACCACATGCTCCAGAGACCTCAACCTCATTACCACAATCAACAGAACATGCTGGAGAGACAGGTTCATAACCTAGAGACTGGCCATGCTATGGAACACACTTCCCATACATGTCAAGCAGAGCACCTTACTGGCCCTCTTCAAGAGAAATCTTGATGAGTGGATGAGAAATAGAAAAGTCACCCTGGGGACCACTCCAGTGGCTCTACTCGACAGAGGCACTGGGAACTAAGGTCGGGTGGCACGATGCCAGGGTAGTCCTATGGGCTAGGCCTGTAAAGGCTCCAGGGCCATTAGCCTAGTATGCACCTATGAACCTATGAATATCTCCTTGCACCTTCTGGACACCATAAATAGGTATGGGTATGAAACTGAAGTTAACCAAAAATGCACTGTAGGCTTGAGTGAGTTAGTTCACATCAACATAATGACACAATAACAATGTTAATCCCTATTAAGGACTTTCTGATATCTGTATACAGAACCTCCAAAGGGAAATAAATGGTGCCAAAAAAAAAAAGAAAACAGCAACCAGGCAAAGAGGCCTGATTAAGTAAACTACGTAAAATAATCCAGCCAAGTTTATAATAAGATGAAAGATAAACTTAAATTGAACACAGGTGCATATTCTTACGAAAGATAATTTCTCATGACTTACAGTGCCAGGTAAGCAGTGTACTAAATGAACTTCATTACCTGGAGTCTTCAATTAACAGGAAATATTAAAACTCTAATGTTAAACTGAACATATTTTCAAGATTAAAATAGCAAAGTCATGCATCCTGCATATCAAGCATTAAAATATTTTAAAATGTAGCACGGGGTTAGATATATGAATTACACAGTTTGTTGAATAAACAAAGTTTTGAATTTAAGAACATATTAAACAATAAGTGCACGACCAGAAAATATCTATTTTACAAAGCTGATTTGTTGTTTTCCATCTAGTTTAATGAAATCTGTATTCGCAAGACATCAGGTATGATGTGTGGGACACTGCTTTCTTAGGCAACTGACATATTCAGTGCTGTTACTCCCACATCATTAGCACTGTGAACTCGCTTGATTGCCAACACATCTGCTCAGGTAAAGCTATTCAGTAGTTGTGACATGCTCTAGTTATCTTAAAGTATGTCAACAGCACTGCTGATATAGCTGCTGAACAGCTGTCATCCACAGTTTTAGTTTGAAAAGTTTACTGAAAGTGTTTTGCTTTCTTTAATTCCATTCTCAAAAACTTCTAGCTAAGCTCCCATATACTCTCAGGGGGTTTTAATGCTTTACATCACTTCACAATTTCAGATCATGCTTGGTAGAAAAGTAGGCAATCCCAAGTACAACTTGTTTTGAGAAGTTAAGTAGGATCTATATATGGAACACTGTAATAACATACTTAGAACAGCTGAAGAAGAATCAAGACTTAAGGTGCAAATTAAGGGAGTACCACAATGCACAACATTGTTTCACCAGTTTTCAACATGTCAGTAGTACCCAGTAAAAGGATGTTGCCAGCAGTGAAATTAGTAAAAATATTAAGTGGGCCATATGGTACAAAACCTTTTACCCTTTTTTTTAAAAAACGTGAAACATAGTACATAACCAAATTCTTAAACAGCAGAAATTGCTTTTGGCAGATTTAAACCAGTACACAAACATTTGAGAACAGCCCTCTATGTCAGTGGATATGATAATCCTACCTTTGACAAACTACAAACAGATCACTCACAGGAGGAAGACCAATCCTTTTAAATGCCTACAAGCCAGCCCCTGACTTGCTGCAACCTGCGGTCAATGTAGAGGCAGTGGAGAAATAAAGCATCTGTAAGACATACCTTCATCTACTCTCCCTACAATAATCCTTGGGAGCATCTACTGCAGCAATGGTGTAGCTGATAAACCCTGAGCACTAGGACAAGCTCCCTATAAGAATATTTGTTAGAAGATAACTCAACAGGCATCTCAGTGTTGATCCACATGCTATGGCTTTAGTGTTGGCCTATTTGTTCTTCATCTCCTCTAGAATGTGATTGAGGGTTGTTGCAGTAGCAAAGTCTGTTCGTGCTAAAGGGTGGTTACTTCTAATCTGATCACAGACCTTTGACTTTTTTTTTTTTTTTTTTTTTTTAACTGGGGGCATTTCATACCTTGGGTGGAGATATTTCCTCCCCCTCGTTTTTATGCCAAGAAACTACATTTTTTAAGCAAGTTTCTGCATAGGTAGGTGGCATGGTAAGGCTGTATTTCAGTTATAATGTGCATCATATTACTTTATCAGCTTGCATAAGGGTCTACTCACAGAGGGTTTACTTCCTTTGAGTTCAGTATACAATGGATTCTACCAAAGTTTATTGTAAAATTCCTGCTGATGGACACAAGGAGTACTTACTATCTGTGGGACTGAATTTGCTTTTTCTGCAGACTCTGTCATTCTAAAATGACAACTACGTAACCTTAAGGTACATTTGATAAGAACAGTTCCACAGATCATTAAAAGAATTCAAGGAAATATTTGTAATTTTACTCATCACTGGGTTTAACACTATTATTTATATTCTTTACGATGCACAGGTTACAGAGGTTCTTACACGTTTTTTGAGCTAAATATTGTAAGCTAATTTATCTTGAGGGTATCTTAAATTGCTTGTGATACTTTTTGAAGCACTGATTACTATTATTAGGGTATAGCATATTTTGTTGCAAAAATAATGTTTCAATGATATTGAAACAGTGCACATAAGGGCAACTGAATTTAATAATGTAGATGTAAGGACCTGTGTTGACTCTGTTGTGATTGATCACATGGCCTCCACTGGTGCCCGCTAAATCACATTCTTCATTCTGAGACTCCTGATTTCTTGCAATTTAAAGTGTTCTAACTTTTATTATTTTGGAGCTAAAATATTCTCTTTTTTATATATTTTAGTCAGCAACCAATATTAAGAGTTATGTTAGATGTGCCCAGACCACCACCTGATGATAACATAATTATACAGAAGATTTTGTTGTGTAATGTCAAAAGCTTAACAAACCCAATGGAAAGAATAAGAATCTTTACTGAAATTATGCAATGTCAACAGCTGGTTTGTCTTAAGAACACATGAACTATTATTTTTTTAAATTCCTCCTCCTCTCCTCCAACCTCCACAGGATCACTTACCAATTCACAATTGTTCAGTGAGGGGCTGGAGCTTGGCATTCTGCAGTCAGGTAACAGCTCTATAGCCCAGTCATTCTTACCCAAGATCTACTAATAGCCCATCTATTCTTCCAGAAGAGAGTCAGGCAAAACAGCAGAATAGCATCAGATGCAACATTTTGTAACCATCTTCAGTACTATGTTCTATATTTTCTGTATTCTCAAACAAATGTTATCTTTGTAGCCTTTTTGCTTTTGTGTGCATTCACATCCGATGCAACATTTTTGTAACCAATTTCAGTACTGCACTCTATATGTTTTGTATTGTTCTCATTAATGCTGTTTTGTAACCTTTTTGTGTGCTTCTGTGGAGCTTTTCTCCCTTGGCCTCCCTGAAAAAGGGCTCTTGCTCAGTCGGACATTCCCAGTCAACAAATGTAAAATAAATAAATAGATGCAAGTCCTGTGGCGCAGTCTTCCATTTCCCTCATCTTCCCTATGCTGTCTGCAAGGTTGGATGGAGAGAAAAAACATGCATGCTCCCACATACACTTCCTGTTTCATCTTTTCAGAAGGGAAATTCTCATTCAACAGGGCACAAACAGTATGGCTTCTTACATGCAGGCGATGCAACCAGCCACTGCCAGATGTTACTAATGCTGCAGGCCAAGCTATTTTGCTCCTTCCAAAATATAAGTGACCTGGCATCAGCCACTTAAGCACATCCTCCACCTTACCAGGTACCTCAGACACCTATTACCTGTCCTGCTAACTGAATATGGGTTATCTGGGATGCACACGGGATCATATTCCTCTACAGCATGGAGCCAAGCAAGAAGCTAATATAATTCAACCTTTACTGGGATTATTACTCATGATAAAAGGGAGCAAGAAAGGAGGTGGAGGCTCTCATTCCAGTGGAGGCCATCTTCAGGGTAGACTGAGATAAACAGTGGTCACAAGTCTTGGGGCTTTTCATTTCATGTTGGCTACTATATACAATCCCACTTGGTTCTTTATGACAGCAGCACAAAGGAATGCTAAATGATACTTTACCATTTCAAGAAGGGATTATGGTACTGGATGGTAACTGGAATCTAGTTACATTCCCAGGGGATGCTCAATCAAGTCCCAGATTAATCTGGACACCTAAGCAGGGTCAATGTTTTTGGCTGACTGTAGGTCAGAGACACGTTTTTTCGGTTTACTAGATTTCACTATGCCAAGAGTAAACAGAGTTTGACCATTTCAAAGAACTAATTATCGAGTACAAGAGATGCAAGCCTGAGTTCAGGAGGGACTGGAAGAAGGTATTATCATTGTTAAACTGAAAGCCGGGTTGTTGTTAGATACAAGAAGATTAAAAAATGGGACCTTTAGTTAAAATATTATGAAAACTCATCTGCGCCCCAAAACTTTGCAATTAAGACAAAAAAGGCAAATTATATAATCTCAAAGTTGACAACAAATAGGGGGGGAATGATTTGTGAAGTTTAACATAGGCTTTTAGATACTTTTTATTGCTAATCATATTGTTCTCGGGGGGGGAGGGGTAATTCGAGTGTTTTGGCTATAGGAGAGTTTTTGCAGACTACATCCCTGTCAGTTCATAGGTTGGTACTAGGCTATTGGCCCTAGGACCTATACAAGCCTAGCCATAACAATTCCCTGGATATTTCTTCCCACAGTATTTACTTCCCTGGACCCCTGTCTAGCAGGGTGACTGACGTGATCCCTGGGGTGAATTTCCTATCTCCCATCCAATTGTCAAGGTTGCTTTTCAAGAGGGCCAAGGAGGCGCTCTGCTTGACATGTATGGGCACTCTATTCCAGAGTATGGGGAGTCTAAGGGTCAGGAACCTATCCCTCAAGCATGTTTTGTTTATTGTGATGACAAGGTTTAGATCCCTGGAGCTGTGGCTCTGAGGGATTGGGATTTCTTTAAGTGGAGCACGTCCAACAGCTCAAGGTTTGACATGGCCTTGTATGTTAAGCAGAGATTGCCTCTGAGTAGAAGATATGCCACAGAGTATAGCTGGAGTTTTCTTAGACGGTCAGCATAGGGCATCTGCTTTAGGCCTGTGATTCTTTTAGTGAGGTATTTCTGCAGACTTTCCAGCTGTTGCAGATGTCTTGTGAGGTATATACCAAACGGGGTGTTGTACTCTATAATGGGTCTAATGAGGGATGAGTACAGTGGGACAATGACCTCTTTTTTTCTGGATGAAAAGCCCTTAGTGATGAGGTGTGCCACATAGAAGGATTTCCTGACTGTTGTGGTGATGTGGTTATCGAAGGTGAGACCACTGTCCACCTGTGTCCCTAAGTCTCTCATCACACTTTCGCTGTTTAGTGTACTGCCACCTATGTGGTAATTCATGGGTACATGTTTTTTTTCCAAAGGAGATAACTATACATTTCTTGGTATTAAGCTTGAGCCCATGGCTCTGGCACCAAGCATCTGTTTCTGTAAAGCCCTTTTGTAGAATATCCACATAATTTGGGGATCCAATAATGGCTCCCAGTTTGCAGTCATCTGCAAACTTTGTTAGCCAGAGTTCCTTACTGTTGGCCTGCACTTCACAGAAGTAGATGCCAAACAAGAGCGGTCCCAGGACTGAACCCTGAGGTACTCCACTTGTCACTTGTCTGAAGCTGGATTTAGAGTCGGCTACTTTTACAGTCTGCATTCTGTCAGTAAGCCAGTTGGCAACCCATCAAGTGACGTAGGGATTTATGCTCAGCTTAGCAAGTTTATCTATGATTCCAGAGTGGGGGATGGTGTCAAAGACCTTGGCGAGGTCCAGATAGGCTGTGTGGGCCACCTTACCCTCGTCCACAGCTCTGGAGACTGATTCAAAGAGGTCAATCAGGTTCAGGAGACAATAATGGCCCTTCACAAACCCAAACTGGGTTGGGTCCAGTGTTTGAAGGTTGCCAATGTCTTTGTTTATAAGTTCCATGATAATGTGTTCCATGCCCTTGCAGATCAGGCTCATCAGACTGATGGGATGGTAGTTCCCAGGATCCAAGGTGGATCCCCCCTTGTGGAGTGGGATAACTGTAGCTGGTGCGCCACTCAGTTGGCTCGAAGCCTGAGGTGAGGCTATGATTAAACATGACACTTAGGTGAGGTGCCAGTTCATTTTGTAGTTCATGTAGTACACAGCCCGGGATGTCGTCTGGTCCCATGGATGCTGTTTTCTTAGCTTTGGAGAGTGCGGTTTCTACCTGTGTGGCCTTGAATTTGGCAATCTTTTGGCACTGAGATGGGCCCTTTAGGGGGTGAGAGGGGGTGAAGTTGGCACTGAATCAATCTGCTAGGATACTGGCAATATCCTTGGGATCAGTATATTTAATGCCATTCTGTTGTAGCTCAGAGCAGATCTGAGCACTGCCATTTAGATTCTTGACATAACTATAGAATGCCTTGTGGTTGTCTTTGGAATCTTTAGCAATTTTATTTTCGTAATTCTTCTGGAATTCTCAAATGAGATATTTTTGGTTCCTGTAGAGGCAGAGTTAATAGTAGCAGTGTTGAACAAATGGATCACATCCTGTATAAACTGCATGAGTTGGGAGGTGAGAGCCTTCACTATTAACTTTGGATGCTTTTAAATAATTTTTTTTCACTCTTGCTTTCACGCATCTATTAATAATTAGACCCTCTCCATGGCCAATCAGCCCATTCATTCTCCATCACTGAGGTGAGGCTTGGCCCGGAGGAGCTATCATTCAAACAGCCATAATGGGTGGATTGCCATCTTCTCCTTTAGTTTCACCTGTCCCTAATGCAGGAACCCGGCAAAGCATAGGGGAGGGTCATGCAATGATATGACAGTGGATGATATTCCCGTCTTCCACAAGAAGTGCTCCCATCATGCATGCATGCTCCACCTCCTGTGGCATGAGTGGTGTGATCAGACTCCACTGGCAAAATTAGAAGTGCTTATTGTACCCTTGAGTACGCAAACCCCCACGGGAGAGTTAAGTGGGTCATGTCCATTGACCCCTCCCACAACCTGCCCATCTCCTCCATTGCTGGGGCTACTAGTTAAACCCCTGTCACCTGGAACACAGTCAGGAATCTGTCCTCTGTGTAATGGAGCCAGGCATTCTTTTAAATGAAGTTTTGGGGACAGGCCACCTCCTGCATCCTGGAAAGCGGAAATCATTTCTGTTATTCTAAATGAGGAGAAGATCTAACTTTGCCATTAGTCGTACAGACAAGTTTTTGTTTTGAACTGGGATTATAACATTCTTATAATATTTTCAATCATGAGACTGACCTTGCTGTTGTCAGGCCTTATTCACCATACTCAGTGTGGATAGAATACTGCTTGGCAACCTCCTGATTATATCAGATCCCTGATGCCCTTCACTCAGGAAAATACTTACTTTAGAGTGGCATTCTCTTTTAAGGTTTTTGAGCACTTTAGTTTTCAAAATCAATTTATACAGCACTTACAAAATATATCAGATTTGATGCCACAATCAGCATTAATGGAAGGATTCTTGGTAGCATTTAACCTAACTAGGAAGATAAAACATATATGCCTGCACCCCCCACATGCTTTTTGCATTATATCTAGAGTCATTAGCTAAGAAGTTACAGGAGTAGACCTGGGTGATGATTTGCTGGTCTACTTGTCTTATCCAGACAGGGCCTTAAAATACTGTTTGTATTGTCTGATATGCTAGTTTACTCTAGTGACAAACACCCAGGAAATTGTGGCTAATTCTGAAACATACTTTGAGTTAAGGAAGGAATTTTCTTTACAGGGCATGATGGCATCATCCATTTTGGAACATGTTTGGGATCCACTCTTGAAAAGTCACTCATGGTTACATATAATACTTTTACTAAATAAATGTAAGAACTATTTGCGAGGTGGAAAAACTAATGTTGAAAATAGATAAGAAATGCAAACCTACAGATATTTATTATTCCACTATTTATACCTTTTTCAAGCTTTTCCTCTCCTTTCTAAGGGTTAAGGAGCATATGCACAGGCTTTCTGTGAAATGGTAAAAGACACAGAAGTAGCACTGGATAAAACAACTCAATCTAGTGGATGAAGGAGGCTTGGGGTTTCCTGACGTTTTGCTGGAGGACTGCTCAGCTCAGACCTGTCTTTTTGCGGCATGTGGATAGTTATTCAGTGAAGTGGAAGTCTCCATGCAGCAAATAGCTGTCCTCAAAGAAGGGGAAGCTGAGAACTAAAAATTCTTCTCTAGTCAGGAAAGGGAAGTCTATGTGATGAGCTTCATATTTTGGCAATTTCAAAGGACTGGCGAGGACCTTGCAGAGCAGACTTATCTAAAGGACACAGACCTGGTTATCATTTATTTAACTGGTCGAAACAACACTAGTCCTTTGAGAGTGTGTTAAGACAGAAACCCAGGTATAACATATTAGGATCAGCTGATTACCTCGGAGGGAGAGATGACATCGCACATTTAGAGAAAGTTTTTCATCTACTGTTGGGTGATTTTTACATTTTATAGTGGCCTAGTAGCTTTTATGAGGATGGGTGGCAAATGAGTGCCCCAAATAGATTTGATTTATAAGTGATATGAGTCAACAAGGTACAATGTCAAGAAGAATTACTGGTAAAGTTTACAGACTACAAAATTACTCTAGAATTTTCTAAAAAAAACAATAATTATGTGGCTATTCAGTTATCTTCAGTGGAATGGAGATATATTTGCCTTATGCCAAGATAAGCTTTTAGGACAAGGCACTTCAGGATTTTACTACAGAAGTGCCAGCACAAATATTTCTACAACACAAGTTAATTACAAATGATAATGCATTTGGGATATCATAAGGGAATGACAGGCTCAAAGGTGCATGTTTTCTTGGAAATGCTCATATTTCTGTGGATTCAAAAAGGATCTAGCCAAAGTTTTTGACAAAATGTAATGGGTCTAGCGATGTTCCTTTAGGGTAGGTTGCTAGGCAGGTACTAAAATGAACCTAAGTATAGATTGATATCCTTAATTTTGTCAGTGTCCAAAAAGGCTATTACCAAGAAGTGAAGTTTACTGTACTCCTATCTTTGGGTGATTTTAGGTCTCTTATCACACAAGTATATCAATTAGAGAACAGCATTTCATGTACTAGGCTTCAATACACTAACATAAGAAAATAGTTACCCTGGCATCAATGATAGAACAGGGTATGTTGAAGTTCTATACGCAAGGCAGAAATTGCTTTTCAGTAACCTGTATGATACTGTGAAGAGGGACACGGCTTTGAGACAGTCTGCATAGTTTTCATGACTTAGGACCTTGAATTTTATTAGTGAGAAAGCATTATGGTCATTCCAGAAGTGACGTATTTGGACAAGTAAATATCGAAAGGGGCATTATACTTGATGTAGTCTAATGAGTGCTGAGTACAGTGGAGCAATTACATCCCTAGATGTATGCTAAATACCTTTGACCTAAGTTGTGCAATGAAAAAGGACCTAATTACAAAACTGGATACATGGTGATCAAAGGACAGTTCTTTGACGACACAGGCCCCCAGATCACTTGGATCAATTTTCAGGGGTGTGTTGTTAATGTGATAGCTACAAGTGGAGTCGTGCTTGCTGAAGGATGCAATCATACATTTCTTGGTATTTAGTTTTAGGTCCATGGTTTGGAAACCTATATTAATTTGGGGCAGATCCTTTTGGAGGATCTTGCATTAGCTTTGACCATCAAGTAAATGCCAAAGAGAAGTGTCCCAAAGACTGATCTCTGAGGTTCACCATTAGTTACAGATCTTTCATAGGAGTAATTGCCATCCATGCTGGTTTCCAGGGTTCTGTCTGTGAGCCAATTTGCTATCTAATGAGTTACAAAGGAATGTACATTTAGCTGAGAGAGTTTATGCATGGTACCTGTGTGTGTGGGATGATGCAGATCACCTTTAAGGAGACTAGATATGCACTGTGCACTGCTTTGCCCTCATTCATTGTTTCAGTAACTTTTTCAAAGAAGTTGACTAGGTTAAGAAGGTAGGACCTGCCCTTGAGAAATCCGAACTGCAGTGGGTCGAGTGTCTGTAGGTTACTTATATCCTTATACATTAAATCCATAATGATCCTTTCTATAGCCTTACAGATGAGACTTGGTCAGGCTTATGGGTCTATAATTACACAGGTCCACTGAATTCCCACCTTTGTGCAAGGGAATGACTGTTGCTCTACTACATTTATCTGTTACAAAGCCTGTTATGAGACTGATATTGACAGATTTTGTCGGGGAACAGACAATTCATATTTTAGGCAAACTAGTAAGTAGCCTGATATATTATCTGGCTCAACAGAAACAGGATTCTTGCCCTTACATAGCACCTTGAGAACTTGTTCTTGGGAGATTTAGACTGGCTATGTTCTCTAGGTCCGAGTATGCAATATAACTTACTATTAGCTCTACACAGTACATTTAACATAAAGAAGGTTTTGTTGTTATTCTTCACATGGGTGGCCATTTTACCTCATATCTGATCATGACAGATCAATACTGGAAAATTATTATTTGTTATGAAATATGCCACTTTTTAAGAACTACTTATTTACTTAGTCTTAACAGGATTGCTCTAATTACTGTAAATAACTTGCTAAAGTTTAAGAGATATTTCTCTTTAGATGTTTTTAACATTTTTTGAACTTTCACTGAATAAAGTATAATCATTCTTTAATACTGAATAATTTTCAAATGCCTATACTTTTGTAAATCTACACTAAGTCAGCAGTCTATAATTTTGCATTTGGTAAAATTCTAATATCTCTAGTTTGTGCAGATGTAATTATGATGTTATCTGCCCTTTTTTCACTGATTATTAACCTTGTTAAGAATGTTTTTCTGAGCTCTGTGCGTTTAGAAATACCTTTTGTTTTAATAAATAATTGCTTATTACTGCAAAAACATGTACGAGTAATAAGAATGCTGACCAGTGATAACAATAGTGCTTTTAGTGTAAAAAATTCAAAACATCTAAATAAACATATCAGACACTTCAGAAGTAGTCAAAGCATAATGCAAAGTACAAACTTCAGTAAGATAAGGACAAATCTGTCATCCAAACAACACAGACAGAAGCACATTAAATTATTATGCACCGGCAGACAGTTAATCAAATGTCATGTTCCAGACCACTAGCAACTCTATAGCCCTGAGTAAAAAGGTAAATAATGTGAGGAAATATTTTAATCTCAAGAAAAAAAAATGCTTTCTGCATTTCTTGTTCAGCTGAAGTAATTTTCTTATATTTAATATGTTTAAATGTGTAACTGAACACCACCAATCCAGTACTGCAATTAAGTTGTAAGCATAACAAAAAAACACTCTGTGTGGTCTGCTTTTAAGCACTTCTGGCTTGACTGGGATAAGACAGTTTACTGGTGCTGGAGGCATGATTAACAAAGCAGCATGATCAAGGCTATCTGCACTAATGTGTTAAATAAAGTACAGTTGTGTACACTTACCATAAATGTAGATGTTCGGGTGTATTCACTGTTGCAATCATTACATTTGGGTAATCCTGCTGGCAGGTTGCCCTCAGCCGGCCTGAATTCCAAAGTCTTGGTCCTGCGTAGGCTGCTGTCACCCCTTCCCTGACGTCAGGTCGTAGGGGTATAAAATAAGCAGCCACCGCCTTTTTCTTTAGTTTTTCATGCCCCAGATGTCAGGTGCCCCCCAAAAGGGTAGGCAAAATTTATATATGTATAATTACATGCACCAATATAAAGTTTACCTTCATCTACAAGCAAATACACCACATAGGTTGTATAAATCAGAGAAGGAAAGATAGGTTCCATCAGAAGAGAAGGGGGGTGGTAGGTGGGTAACCTGGACTGCAACAGTGAATACACTCGAACATCTACATTTATGGTAAGTGTACACAACTGTACTATGTTCTTCGTGTTTCACTGTTGCAGTCATTATATTTTGGTAGAGTCCCAAAGCTAAGGTTGGCAGGCTGGAGCTAAACAGCATTAGGAGCGGCTATGAGACCCTGCAGAACTGCAGTGGCAAAGCCTGCCCTGGATTTAGAGTAGAATGGCAGATGATAGTGCTTTGTAAAGGTGTGTACTGAACTCCCAAGTAGCAGCCTCTAAAATGTCCTTGGTAGGTACTCCCCTGAGAAAGGCTGCTGAAGTGGCTGCAGCTCTGGTTGAGTGTGGTCTAATGCCCTTAGGTACTGGCTTGCCATGGTGTACATAGCAGAAATGAATGCAGTGGCCTATCCACTTTGAAATAGTTTGCTTTGAGATAGCTTTTCCTTGTGATCCTGCAGCATATGTCACTAGTAATTGCTCTGTCTTTCTGAAAACTTTGGTTCTGTCCAAGTAGAATCTAAGCTGTCTGTGTACATCCAAATTATGCAGAATTCTCTCCCCCTTGTTCTGTGGATTTGGATAGAAGGTTGGCAGGTGAATAGTTTGGTTGAGAGCTGCACTAGACACCACCCTTAGGCATAAATGTTGGGTTTGTCCTCAGAGAGATCCTGTCTGGATAAAAAATGATAAAAGGTTCCACAGCCATGAGTGCTGTAGCTCTGAAACTCATCTTGCAGAAGTTATTGCTAGGAGCAGAGCTGTTTTCCAAGATAAAAAATTTATATCAGCAGTACCAGCTGGCTCGAAAGGAGGCAGGGTGAGTTTTTCCAAGACATAGTTGAGGTCCCATGCAGGCATTGGTGATTTCCTTGGAGGTCTTACATTTTTGGCTCCTCTGAGGTACTGCTTTAATAAGGGATGAGAAAAGATTGGTGGCTCTACATTGTAATGAGCCGAAATGGCAGAGGCATGAATTTTAATAGATGAAAAAGATAGGCCTTTGTCCAGCATCTCAGTTAAATATTGCAAAATCTGAGGAATATTTGGCACAGCTGTATCAGTTCCTTGTGCCTGGTTCCAAGCACAGAATCTCTTCCATTTTCCAGCATAAGATTTTCTAGTGGGTTCAGGTGCCTAGGCAGCGAGACATTTCCCTATGGTACATTTGGCTGGGGACACATGGCTGAAGTGACATTCAGCTGCAGAGAAATATGGCTGTTTGCAAATTCCCTGTGGGCAAAGAGAAGCGCACACTGCCATGCTCACAGCTTTAATAACCAAATGCATGGTGCCAGAAGAAGTAATGAGTGTTGTGCTCAGAGTACAGTACATACTTATGTAACTACAACATGTAGAAGTGTGCTACAGCATGGAGGAAATCCTGCAGGCTTCTGTAGTCACATTTATGCTCCAGTATGCATTTTAGGTAATGTTCCATAGACACTGTGAAGGGGGTCGTGGTCCACACACTCCAATTATAAAGGCACTGCCCATTGTGCACTGCATTTTTACTGCCAGTGACATGCCCTCTGGCTAGCCTGCTGCTGATGCCTGCCATATTGCCTGCTCTCTCATGTTCCCTTGGGGACCGTGGACATTGTTTTCCCCCTGTGCATTTGGTTATTAAACCTGTGAGCATGGCAGTGTGTGCTTCTCTTTGCCCACAGGGAATTTGCAAACAGCCATATTTCTCTGCAGCTGACTGTCACTTCAGCCATGTGCCCCCAGTCAAATGTACCACAGGGAAATGTCTCACTGCCTAGGTGTCTGAACCCTTTTCTAGTGCTAGGCCTTCTGGCTTCCAAAATGACATCCATCAAAAGCTTTACTGAGAGGTGTGTTTTGTATGACTACATTATTCGCCATGCTATCAGGTTTAAAGTTCTGAGTTGGCTGTGCAGGATCTGACTGTTTTGCTGGGACAGTAGATGAGGTATTTGAGGTAAGGTCCAAGCTGGGCATTGAGACAAGCTCCTTAGTACTGGATATCAGTGCTGGCGGGGCCAGTCTGGGGCAATCAGTATCATCTTTCGTTTCTCCTGTCTGACCTTTAGGAGTACCTCGGGGAGGAGAGGCAGAGGGGGAAATGCATATACTGATAGGTTTTTCCAGCTGAAATATAGGGTGTCCACTTTCCATGCTTGTCTGTGATAAATCCTTGTGCAGAATCTTTTTAGTTGGTAGTTGTGAGGGGAGGCAAATAGATCTATGTCCAGGCATCCTCATTTCTTTATCATGCTGAAGACTTGTGGATCCCGGACAGAGCCCACATGGTGAGAGTTGCGGGAGCTAGGTCACAAGTTACAAGTTGCGTTCCCCAGGGCTCAGTCTTAGGACTCCTCCTGTTCGGCATATACATCTCAGAGGTACAGGCAAGCACAGTAAGACTATAGCTGACCAAGTTCGCAGACGACTGCAAACTAGGGGCTATAACTGACTCTCCAACTGACACAGACATCCTCCAAAAGGGTCTCACTGAGATGGATACTTGGTGTCAAAATCATGGCCTCAAGCTAAATGCCAAAAAGTGCATAGTCATCCTCTTTGGAAAAAACAAAGTACCCACAAACTACCACATAGGTGGTAGTCCCCTAAATACGGAAGACGTAATAAGGGATCTGGGGACCCAAATAGATAGTAATCCCTCCTTTGATAATCACATTGCCAAAGTGGTTAGAAAATCCTTCTATGTGGCCCACATAATCACAAAATGGTATGCATTTAGATCAAAAGAGGTCATTGTGCCCCCTCTACTCATCAGACCCATCATAGAGTACAACACCCCATTTGGGATGTACCTTACAAGACACCTGCAACAGTTGGAAAGACCACAGAAGTACCTCACCAAGAGGATCACTGGCCTCAAACAGATCCCCTATGCAGCTTGACTGAAGAAACTCCAGCTGTACTCGGTTGCATACCGCCTACTCATAGGTGATCTCTGCCTGACATACAAAAGGCCATGTACAACCCAGAATTGATGGACATGCTCCACCTAAAGAAAACCATATCCCCCTCGAGCCACACGGTCTAGGGATCTAAACCTCACCACAACAATAAACAGGGCATGCTGGAGGGATAGATTCCTGTCTCAGAGACTTCCCATGCTTTGAAACGAGATTCCAATCTACATCAGGCAGAGCTCCTCGCTAACACTCTTCAAGAGAAAGCTTGACGAGTGGATGGGAAACAGAAAGTTTACCCCGGGGATCACTTCAGTGGCCACAGGGAACTAATCTAAGGGGTTGGCGAAAGCCAACACATCCTGGCTAGGCTTATAAATGCCTTAAGGCAGATAGTCCAGTACCTACCTATGAACTTATGAACCAAGGAGAAAATCAAATCCTGTACCTTGTGCCTGTAATGGCGAAGACTTTAACCATTATGCCAAACCTCCCAAAGGAAGCAACTGCCCCCAGTTCGAAATCGACTCATGGCAACATTATGGGAAGACTTCATAAGGTTTTTGTGGCATATCACAGAAGTAACTTGCCAGGCATTTATTCCAAGCAGATACTGCTGTTTCCCAGTTGTGCCCTAGCCAGGTTTCGAATCCAGGAGTACCAGTTGGTAATCCTGTTCCTTAACCTCTGCACTAACAGGCTGCAATGTGTGCTGTCATACAATACAGGTAAAAAAGAACCTAGAAGTGCCAAGAGAAGGTCAGAAATGGGAATAAATATTATTAAGCAGGATGTAAGGAAGTGTGTGTGCAGTAATGAAAACAATATCCTAAGCTGAACAATTATACCATGTGATAAAAAAGGCAGATCGGAAAAGAATGTGAAGGAAGCAACAAGTAAAACCAGACCAATCTCTCTTTGGGGCAGGACAATAAAACTCAAGGAGGACAACATGGTATACAAGTATGGGAATGTAACAGAATGAAGAGCACACCCAGTGTTTTTGCATATATTTCATCTTCATTGTATTGTAGTAAATAATGTTTCATAGTAGTATTAAGTTCTTCTGGTAGGGATACAGACAGAGTTGAGAAGTCAATGATTGTTGAAGAATATTATACAGTGAAGCCAAAATGTCATCCAGGCAAGGCAAACAAACTTAACTGCTTTGAAAGAATCAGTGAGCAACTTTCAGGAAGAGTAAAGCATTTGAAAATAAGTATGACAGCCAATGCATTGTTCCACTTTCAAAGATATAAATCAGCTTCTAGCCTTTTGTAAATTAAACTGCCTACATTTGAAGCTGTTATACAAACAATCTGTGGGCTATATAAAAATTAGTAAATAAGGCAAATGTTTTACCCTAATATATAGGTTCACAGGTAAGTACTAGGCTAGCTGCCCTTGTGAGACATTTTAAGTCTAGAGTTTCCCTTTTTGTGGTCAAATTAACTTATCCCATTTGATTAGTGATTGATCTTACCCATCCCGTGATCGATAATTATACATCACCCCTAATGAGAATAACCAGGATCATACCACGGATAATTTGAGGGGACCCATGGATGGGATAAAACATTTTGGAGTTGACGCTGTTCATTAGCTGTACGGGGGAATCTTGGTCTAAATGTCCTGTTTCCCATCCACAGATCCAAGCTGCACTTGAATATGGACATGAATTAACTTTGTTTTGTGCGGATGGGGAGTCTGTTCCAGAACAATGGTATTCTCTGGGAGATAAACTTGTCCCTCCAAATCATTCTGTTCATGTTGCAGAAGATGTTCAGATCCCAAGACCAAGTATTTCTGATCCCATTTGACTTGCGGATGTGCAGTAAATTCATCAATACTGTGCCAGAGGATGCCTTGTATGCCAGACATAAGTCACCTCTTAGCAGTCTGTAGGATACCACTTATAGCAACAAGTCTTTGAGTTGGTCCATGTAGAACATGTTTAGGCCTTGTATCCTTTTAGTAAGTTAGCGCGTTCCAGTTGTTGCATGTGTCTGGACATATACATACCAAAAGGGGCATTATATTCAATGACTTTCCTAATGAAGGCTGAGTAAAGAGGAACAATGACATCCCTAGATTTAGACAAAATCCCTTTGTTTATAATCTGTGCAATATAGAAGGCCTTTCTTACAACAAAGGTTACATATTGGTCAAAAGTTAGATCACTGCCCACAAAAGTTCCCAAATCCCAAACAACTGTGTCAACTCTTAATGGCATACTGTCAATATGGTAGTTCCCTGGAGTAAATGACTTCCCAAAGGATACAATAATGCATTTTCTGGCATTTAGTTTCAGCCCGTGTTTTTGGCACCAATTATTAATTTCCTGCAGGATGGCTAAGTCATTTGGGGATTCAGTTACTGCTCCTAACTTGCAGTCATCTGCAAACCTAGTCAGCCAGTGCCCTTTGGTATACGTTCTTACTTCAGAAAAGTAGACGCCAAATAGGAGAGGTCCCAGGAAAGAACTCTGGGAACCTCCCCTGGTAACTGATGTTTTTGTGGAGGTAACTTCCCCTAATTTGATTTCTTGCGTCCTGTCTATGAGCCATTCAGCAAACCAGCATGTGACATGGTTTTATTCCCAGTTTATTTAGTGGGTAATTATGTCAAAAGCACAACAGACACACACATATATGCAAAGCATATACATAAATATATACAAAGCATATAATAAATGTTTTGTTTTGTTTTATGATGGCTAAATAAATATACAGGAGATAGAAGATTAAAGGCCATGTTTCGAGGGACAGCCAAATTTAGGGTGGCAGCCTCTAGTTCTCAAAAAGAATAACTTGCACAAATCATCACTTGGAAGCATGAAGAAACTTGAGCAGGGTAAGTGACCAAGCCTTTACCTTTAAGGAAAAAGAAAAGAGCGGGATTTGGGATGCAGATCCTAAAAGAGAACAGCAGCAGTCATACAGAATATTATATTCATAAAGTAGCAGAAAGTATACCAAGAACTAAGCCACCATAGGAATAGAGAAAGGAAATTCTGCCGATAGGGATGAATGCATTTAGGGGTACAGAAAATAGGCAAGAGCAGGCTGGAATTCACTGGAGGAAGCTGGAAAAAGAAACAAGGTACTGTGAATAATTAAAGAGGAAAAGGTAACAGAATGGGAGGAGGCCAAGAAGACATTTGGTCTGCAGGCTAGAGATTACCTTCCCTATCAGGGTTTGATATCAGAGTATAGGCAAAGGGAAAATAATAGGGGAATCCTAGGTGTAAAACTTGCACTGGTTGAGTTTTTAGATGACTCTAGAACAGAAACTGCTGCTGTTAAAAAAGGGATAATTAATAGGGCATATAAAATATTGCACTATAATTATATGAATCAATCAGAGGACATCAGAAAAGATTAGGAAGAGAGATTAAACAAGCAATTCACACAGAAACAACATGATTACATATGTATGGCTCCCCAATATACAACAAAGTCTAGAATATTTAGGATTTTTGCCTGGAAGTGTTTGCTTAAGTACTTTTATACCCCAAGCAGACTCCAAAGAATTTTTCCTCAGGCAGATGGCAAATGTTCGAGATGTAATGGGTAAGAAAGTGGTAACTGGGAGCATAACTTTTTGAAATGTAATAAGTTGACAGACTTTAAAAATTTCCTGCAGAGTACTCGGTCTGGAATACTGGGAGAGCAAATGAGTGTAACTAAGGAAATCATTTTTTTTTAGCTGGGATATAGGATCTGGAATGTCTATAGACATAGTAATGCCTTAAGTTTAATTCTGGTGGCTGCACAAAAAAAACAAACAAACAAAAAAAAGAAAAAACAGTTATTATAAAATAGAAATCGAAGTCTAAATCAACCATTCTTGAAGACATGAATATTGTAACAGATATAAAAGAACAGGAAGTGGGATCTTTAGAAAAGGGTAGAATAACTTGCACAGGAAAAATGGAAATTGTAGGAATAATACATGCAGAAAAATGCTTTGGAAGAGGAATGAGGATTAAGAGAATCCAGGAATTGAACAATGTATATAATGTTGGATGGATTATATTGTACAAAACATTGTATGTGATGTATAATGTTTGTAAATGTGAACTTGTTAACATGGTTTGATTACTTTTATATAAATGTAAGTTTGCCTATGTCACAAGTGACAATTTAATAAAGGTGCTTTAAAAAAAAACTTTACCTATAGGTTTATAGTTTAGTACTTGGCTATTGACCCTTGCAGGCCATATTAGGCTTAGTCAAATTTCCAACAGGGAGCACACCCGCCTTTAATGCAGAAGACAATGGGACTGTATTCCCACACCAAGTGGATGGATCATTGGTACTTTAGTACAGTATAAGGGGAGTTGCTGCACTCAAGTATGTCTGTCATCCTTTGGATGAAATGTTAAACCAAGGTCCCATCTGCTTAAGATGGTGAAAGCTCAGGTGGATGTAAGGTCTCATGGCACCTAAAAAGAGAGTAGGAGTCCTTTATTTATATATAAAAATAACTCTTATTTACAAAATATTTACATATGTACAAATATATATATATATATATATATATATATACACACACACAAATCTGTTTACACATCCATAATTTCCTTTACAATCATGCTAAATTTTCATCCCTATTAGATCCCCCTCATTTTTTTTCATAACCATCATCTGATTTTACTTAATATTGTTGCTAAAATCCATTTACCATTAAACATAATTTTTATTTTCATTCCATATAACCCATACAACTTATTTTTTGTCTACTTTAACATATTCTTTACTTCTGTTCTTATATCAATATTTAATCACACCCATGTTTATTTTATCCACTTCTTTTATATCTTCAAAAAATCTTCTTTACATATTTCCCCATAATGTTTTTACTCTTTTACATTTCAAAAGTAGTTTCATCTTCTTCACAATGTAAACATTCTATCACTTTTCATTTTATATGGCATGTTTCCTTTTATTGGCAATTTATCTAGCAACAGTCTCCACAAAAAAATCTTGTCATTCTACTTTCTCATTATACCATTTGCTTCTTATTTTTATAGCTTTAATTTTTTCATCTGTTAGATTTTTCCATGATTTTACACAGAAATGTTTTATCATTACATTCTTATACCATACATTTATGTTTCTATATCATACATTTTTACTTTCCACAAAAATATTTTTTCTTGGTAACATTTTATTTCTTCATTTATATACTCTTTTTATCATACCCCAAAATTTATTATACTTATATGTATACATATTTACTACTAATCTGTCATCTTTTTCATTTATCCACTTTAATACTTTGTACGTGAAGCAGCGTATACCACTGGGTCAATAAACCCTAAACATTCTCCTCCTTTAGTTACATATACAACTCCTCTTTTTACTGGGTTTAATCTAGAACCCCATATAAATAAATACAAACATCTGCAATAATTCCCTTTCAAATACTGTTGGCAGCATAAATACACTTAAATATACTATTTCCCCTTCAGTACTGAATTTATCAAATAAGCCTTTTTTGAATGGTTATTTATATGTTCTCCAAAAAGAGGATGTTTGTTTTATTTTTTCTATTGATTTTTCCCACTGAATTCCACTTCCTTCTTTATTGTCAAATTGTATTCCTAACACAGAAATTTCATTAATTGTAAAGCACATACCTGCTTATCATTACTACATCACCTAAACCTTTACTTTTCTCTTTATATAAAGACATCCCTATCACCTCTAGACACTCTTTTGTGCAAATTATTACTTCTTTCATCCAAGTTTTGTTTTTTGTAATTTTTATAATGCCATCTACATATGTTAATAGAATTGGAATTCTTAAGTCTTCGGGTATTATATACCCTGCCTCCTTCATTTTGTAATTTATTTCACATACTACAACATTCATAACTAATGCAAACAGTACACCACTCATTGGCCATCCTTATCTACCACTCTTCATATACACCTCTTGGCTTAACTAGCCATTTACAAACACTTTTACTTTATTATTATTATACACTGACATATGTAATTTCCTAACTTTCTCACTTAAATTCTTTCCTTATTATCCGCAAGATTTCATGTCCAATTGTATCAACTTTCTTATTAAAGTCTCCTATCATGATTTTCACATCTTTACTGTTCATGTCATCATCCACAATTTCTCTGTCATTAATAATTCTAAACAACCCTTCCCATTTACACTATATATGCTATCTTAGATAATATTTTCCATTTTAGTTTCTAATCTCTTTTGTATTATTTTCAAAAAGATCTTATAATCATTATTATTCAATACTACTGTTCTTCAGTTTAATTCTCTTCTATCTTCCTTCTTGAATATGAAAGTATTGCACTACATAATTGTTTATACATAAAACCTTCAATTAACCATTCATCCAAAAATCTTTAAAAAAAATTCATACTCCCTTAAATTTTTACACATTTCATACCATATTCCATATGAGCCTGCAGCCAAATCTATATTTCTTTGTCTTAATACTTTATCTAGCTCATTTAAATAAATCTCATTTTCCAACTCTTTATTCTCTTTTGCTGTTAATTTTTTTACTTTCCATATTTTTTCACTACCTTCTTTTTTCTTCAAACATTTCTTGTACATATTGTACTACACTGTTCAGACACTTTTCCTGAGTTATTTCTGTTTCTCCTTTTAAACTTTTTATTTCTCTCATTACATTACCATCTTCCTTTCCTAATCAGTTTAAGTAACTCAATACCTCTTCTGTTTTTCCTTGTAAAACAATATCTCTGCTAATATAACAATTCTTGTATTTTTTCTCAATTTCTTTTATAAAATTATTCTTCTTTGACAAAGTACTTTCTATCATTTTATCTTCCAGTGCATCATATGTTGTTTTATATTTTTCTCTCTCTACTTTTCTCACATCATACTGCCATTATGAAAACCATTTTTTTTAATTTTTCACCATTCAGACCAAATTTTATAAAATGTTCTCATAGTAACATAATCTTTTGATAACTGTACTACTAATCTCTTTCCGTCTTCATTCCATGCTGTCTCATTTACCCTTTTTTTACTCTTTTGCTTATATTATTATATATTACTTGTTTTCCTTTATCTCGGATTATTGCAAGATGATCAAAATAACCCTGTTCCAACTACCTCCCCCTTCTCCTATAACTAAGCCTTCTAATACTATAAAATAATCTATTTCAGTTCTATACATACCACTTTTGTAAGTCCTTGACTTTTTTTGTCCCAAAGTTTTAACTTAAAACATCTTATAACTTCTAACATTTTTCTTAGATAATTTCCTTTCTTTTTACACTTGCCTCTTAAATTGCAATTAAAGTCTCCTGTTGTTATAATATTAATATTTATCACTACACGGTCTAAAATCTGATGATATAAGCTTTCCCTTTCTTTACAATTAGTATAAGCATATGTTATAATTTTATATGCTAGTTCTTTCTGTTTTAAATCTACAATAGTTAATCTTCCCATTTTTGATAAAATTACAACTAATATTTTTACTGCATTTCTATAGAATACATCTTACAGCATTTCTCATTTCCCAAATTCCAGACTATCTTTCCTCCCCCATAGTCTTTCTGTAATATTTCATTTAAAAAAATGTGGGTCCTAACATAATTACATCTACATCACATGTATTACACCACTCCAAAATTCCAATTCTTCTTACTATACTCTTAATACTATTCACATTTACAGAAAGCACTCTAAAATTTCATTTTTCCCTTTTTTTATATTCATGGTTTCATAAGTTCATACCTAATTACTAGGCTAGCTTTCTTAATAGGTCATTGTAAGCCTAACCAATTTCCTTCACAAAGGTAAGAATCAAACAATGTACCTTGTGTCTGTGAGTCAAACATCTTAACCATTATACAGCAAGCCCCAATCTTTAGCTGTATATATTTTTTATCCATATTCTTTTCTTTTGTACTTATACCTTTAAATTTTCTTTTTCTGTCTTTTACCACCTCCCCATTTATGTCATCACTTATTTCAGAAACTTCTTATAAGTCCTCTATTTTGTTCATCTAATTTTTTTTCTATTTCTACTACTTCTAAAATTTCTCTTTGATCATTTTCATCTCTTTCTTTACTCATTACTATTTGACAACCCATCCATAAATGTCCAACTTTGTTACATTATAACATTTCAATTCACATTTTTGCATCATGTCCAATTTCCACACATATATAACATTTTCTTTTATCATAGTTACTAATCAAATGTCCTCCTTTTTCACAAAAACATGTTTCGGGATGTCCCCAGTATTTTACAACACCCGTATTCCCCTCCACATTTACCATGCTTGGTATATGTATAACTTATCTATTTTTAACACAATATTACAATCCTAGCCACCAGCCCATAAACCCCTATTGTCATAACCTTTTGCAATGTCCTGTACATCTTTTACATAAAACTTTCCAAATTTCCTTTCAGTCTGTCTTTCTACCTCTATTCAAAACTGTACACAAATATTTTGTGTTTCCCAGTGAAATGCTTCTATTACAAAGATTCCATGGGATACACAGTCTTTTTTTCACATTCTCCAAGAAAATTTTCCATTGAAAAAACAGTCTCAAATATGTTACAAAATGTCTCTCTTTTTTAAAAAGAATAAATGCTCTTACCTCATGTACTTTTACACCAAATGAACTATTAAATTTTCCCACACTTCATACCTGTCCATTTCTTGGTCTTTTTTACTTTGAACCTTACCACATACGTCTGCTTTTCTTTTTGTTCTCCTTTCTTTTCTGATACTCCACCTTTGCATTTTTTTTTTACTTTCTCTGCATATGTTTTCTTTCACATCTCACCACTATTTTTCAGGATTGCCTTTGCATTTTCCTTTTGCATTTTCACCATAATGTCCCCCCAAGAAACATCTTTTTCATTTTCGGACTCACTCTGCACCATTTCATCAAGCAAATCATCCCACAACCCTCCCGACTGGAAGGTTGTAAATATAAATCCATCATTTGCTGACTCATCTCCATCAAACTGGTTTCTTTGAAATATTTCCTCAGAATCCTGCACACATTCTACAGTCTTGACATTTGCTTTCTCCGTTTCTTTCACTAATCTGTAATTTCCTTCTCTCTCCATCTGCCTCCCTGATTTTCTGGGCCACTTCCTGGAATGGAAATAGGAACTGCTCCTCCAAAGCATGACCCACTCATAACACTGAAGTCTACGGGTTTTATTTGTATACATATATACAATTCATATTTTTTACTTACAATATTTACATATTTTATCAGTCAATACATTAACATTCATATTTTAAGTATTTCCCCCCACTCTTTAACCCACAAACAAAACCATATTTTGTCCAGTATTTTTGTCGAAGTCCATTTTCTACTGTATTTAATTTAATTATTTTATTCCATATTACCCATGTCACATAAAATACACTGTCCATTTTCTTTGCTTCATTTTTGGATCTAGTCCCATAAATCCCATAATCGATCATGTCCATGTTTAACATTTCAAAATTTAAATAAGTTTTAATCAAATCATGTTTACATACGTCTTTCTACAGTTTTTCTCATTTAAAAACCACATGTTCAGCAGTTTCCAATTATTTACATTTATTACATATGCTATCCTTTCTTCTCCCTTATATGGCATATTTGCCCCACTGGTAATTTTCCTATGGACACCTCCACAAAAAATCATTACATTCTTTAATAATTTTATCATTTTGAATCTTGTCATTATTGCTTTCTTACCTATTTCTAATTCTTTCCATTAATCCACCAAATAAAAGGATCTCAAAATGTTAAATACCATTCTTTTCTATTCTTTTCAATCATGTTCTTTTTTAATTTCCACAACACAATTTTGCTGTAAATTTCTTCATTAAAAACACTTTTCTTTTTTCATTCCCATTTCTTCCCAAATTTCTCTATATTTACAATACATTACTGTTTCTATCAAGTCTTTATTATTTTTCATTATTCCTTTTAGTACTTTGTACATACTTAAAGAGGCTGCATGCGCAATCGGATTAATCAGCCGCAATCTTCCATGTTCATCTTTCATACACAAAATTTCCCTGTTAAGCGGGTTCAATTTTGACCCCCCCCAAATAAATGAAAAGAAAATATCTGCATAATTTCTTTTTCATGTTTCATTAACATCATGTAAACATTTGCTATATAAGCTATTATACCTATTATCATGGTGTTTATTAAATGCACTTTCTTCTTGTATGAAAACCTATATGTCTTCCAGAATGTAATCATGTCTGATTTCTCTAATAATTTTGTCCCACTGTTTATATCTCTATTCTGTACTTCAAAATACTAGTTCTAAAATATCTATATTCTTCTCATTATATTCCACACCTCCTATAATACCTTCACACCCAAATTCTTTACTTTTCTCTTTTATACTTAAACCAATTTCCTTCAACTGTGTACTTAATTTTCCATTGTTTTTCCATCCAAGCTTTATTTTTTGCTATTAATACAATATCATTAGCATATGTATCCAATATTGACAACTGCATTTCATCCATTATTCTATATCTTCCCTTGACATTTTATTAATTTCCATTACTACTGTGTTCATGATTATAGCAAAAGTGATATTGCTTGCAGGACATCCTTGTTTTATACCACACTGTATTTTCAAATTATCCCCTATCTAACCATTTACGTTCAGTCTCACATAATTCTTTTCATATACTGATTTAATTACTTGTAATATTTTTCACTTATACGTTATATGCTTGAAAAATACCTCATAATGCTTTATACTAATTATTATATGCTTTACTAACACCTCCTATCATGATTTTTGTTTCCACTTTTTTTACTAATATCAATTACTTCCCTTATTATCCACAATAGGTCTTGACTCCCCTTTCCTTTTCTCTCAAAATATGATCAAGTAATCTTTTAGTTACTATTCTCATGAAAATGTTATAATCTGTGTTATTCAGTGTAATTGGCCTCCAATTTATTTCATCTTTACCTCCTTTCTTTAACATAAATTTTATCACCAAATGTAATAACCAAAATTCTAAAATTGTTCCACAAGGAAAAACACCACTGGTCACAGCTGCTAAATTCCAGACGTTTATTCACAAGCAAGTTAATTGCTTTCATCCAAACACTATTAGGACTTTTATCACACCTGTACACATTTCTTTATGCTTAATTCTTTTTTCTAGCCACTCAATGATTACTTTTATAAACATCATTTTTTGCCAATCATACATTTATTTATAAATATTATATTCAATTCCATCCAAACCTGTAGCTGAATTAGCGTCAATATCTTTCAAGATTTCATTAAACCCATTTATATCTATTTTTCTATCTAAATATGCATTATCTTCCTTGTATAATTTCCCCATTGTAAATTTGTTCGATGTTAACTTCTTTACTATATAAATCTAATACATATATGTTTTAATTATTTCATATAGTTATGTTTTAACTTGTTTCCCTTCTTTACTTTTTAATTCTCTCATTTTTCCTTCTTTTACTATCTTACAAAAGTATGGTGCTGCTACTTTTTTTTTGCAAACAATATTTTTACTTACATAATAATTTACTAACCTTATCCTGATTTCTTTTATACAATTCTTTTTCTTAACACAATTTTTTCTTTTCCATTAAATCTTTAAATATTTTATTTAATATATTGTATTCCATTTTTTTCTTTTTCTTTCTATGCATTCTAAAAAATTGTATTTCTTTTTTAACTGAATCCACCAAATTGTCCACTTTTCATAAAAATCGCTCAAACCAATATGTTGACATAATTCTATATTTTTTTCTGATTCTAACTTTTTCATTTACTTTTTTATACCTTTTCCTATTTTAATATACTCCTTATATTCCTGATTTCTTATTCAAATCGCCACATGATCAGAAAACCCAGTATATTTGATTCCATTTTGTGTAATTTTTAGACCCTCAGATATAAAAAAAATAATGAAGTTCTGTCTTCATTTCATTTCTTTTATAAGTCCATTGTTTATTTTCCCATATTTTTCAATTTCCACTTTTAATAATTTCAGTAATCATTTTAACATCACAACTATTATTTTTATTTCTCAAATTACAATTAAAATCCCCTGTCATTATATCCATGTTAACACAGACATAATTAGGTATACTTTTAAACACTGCTTCGCTTTTTTCACATATGCATATAAAGCTATTAATCTATATACATATTTTTCCATCTTATATCCACTACTGTTATTCGGCCCAGTTCTACTATTGTAATACTTAATTTTTTTTGGCATAATATACATACACCCAAGCATGTTTCTTTGCCTATATTCAAAATAACAGTACCATTCCAAAGTTTTTCTGTTTGCATCCTTTCTTCTTCTAATATTCTAATCTTTTCTGACACTATTACTTGAGCATGTATTGCAGCACATCATTGTGAAGTACTAATTCTTCTAACATTCTTCAAACTATTCACATTCAAAGCTAATATTTTCACCTTTTCAGAACAGTTATAATTTTCTTATCCCTTACTTTTCTTGCCTTTATTTGCTTTAATTATATTTTTACATTTTCTTTTTCTTTCCCTAACCCTCTTTCCTATTGAATTTCTCTTGCTTTTTATTACCTGCCACTCTGACTATTCTCCACTTGCTTTCTCTGTCTTTTCCCTTACATTTAAATACCATTTCTATGTTTTTTTTTCTTGTGTTGTGTGCTCTTGTCCAACATTTTCTAAACCTTTTTATGTATAATTTCATCACTTTCATGTTCATTTAATTTTCTTGCGTTTCTACCTCAGTCTAACCATGAATGTCTTGCATTACCACATTTCTTACATTCCACTTCACATTTCTTTGTATTTTGGCCTGTCTGACCACATAACATTTTTTGTCTCACACATTAATTAAATGATCACTTTTTCCACAGAAGTCAGTCTTTGGTTGTCCTCTGTACCTTACAAAACCTCTATTGCCATGCACATTAATAATACTAGGTATGTGTACAACATTGTCATTTTCCATTTTCAAATTTATGCCACATTCCCAACCCAGTCTATAAACCTCTTTCATCATAAATTTTAGAAGTGTCCAACACTTCCTTATATATTGTTAACAAATATTTACTCAGTTCTTTTGTTTCCTCTTCAGTTCTAAATTGAACCAAAATTATTTTTTTTGTTTTCCTGAAAAAAAAAAACATTTGCACCACATATTCTGACCATGGAAAATCTGCTTTCTTTTTCATAGCCCCCCCCCCCCAATGTTTTCCATGGCTTGACCAGATTGAAAAAGCAAGTCACAAAAAGTTTCTTTATTAATTAAAATGAAAGATGTCACCCCTTCAGCTTTTACTCCCAAACATGCAATATTATTGTACCATACCGCATATCTGTCCAGACCTTTTTCTTTTTTACTGTTTACCTGAACAACATTTACTTTCTTTGTTTCCTTACTTTCTGTCTTCTCCTTAGTTCCTTCTTCCACTGTTTGAGCACAGGATTTTTTCTGGAACTACCTCTGGCTCTTTCTCCTTCTCTTTTTCTCCCTCTTCTATTTTTTTCCATAATGTCATGCCAGCATACACTAACTCCACTTCCTGGCTCATTCTGGTTAATTAGCTCTTCCAGATATTTATCCCACAATCCTCCTAACTGGAAGGTTGAAATACATTTATCTGTTGATTCTGCCACTTCAAATAGTTTTTTCTGAAAAAGTTCTTCTGAATCCATCTCCACCACTGGATTTAGTTACACCTCCTTCCCAATCTCCTCATCATCAGCAAACATTTTCTCCTAGAAGAATAAATAACACCTTGGGTCACCCCTGAAAAGAGGCTACCAATCAGGAAAAGACAAATAAATAAAATAAAAGCATTACAACCCACTAGCCTCGTATCGAGTTTGTCTCTACAACAGCAGCTTTAAAATTCAAGGATGACGGTCCAGAGAAAAGGTAGATAAGATCAAAGGATGGAGAGTGGAGGGTGGGATGTTATATCAGGTGGACAAGGATGAAAAGGATCCATCATTATGATAAATATACAAAGAAAACTTGTGTATCTACCATAACAATAGATCCATGTTGTCTGTCTCTATCTGGCTCACCCTGTGGGTTATTGGATCTGATGCAGGCCAAATCCTTCAAACTTCAACTTGCCGGGCTCTGCCTCCCCTACCCACAATCCCTTGCTCCCCAGCAGATACCTCAGATCAAGTCTCCCTCTCCTTACTCTAGTTCTAAATTACCTTTCTCACATAAGGGAAAAAGATAAAGGACTCCAAGAAAAGGACAGCAATCAAGCCTCCCCAACTTGGTCATTTCAGGCACCAAGACTAACCATAAAGGCGGGGGATGGGGTGGCAGGCTTGAACCTATCATTATGGTAAATACATAACTTACATATCTGATGTCTTCGCTGTCTTACAAGCTAAGGCCAGAGTCCCCAGCCATGTAAAAATCCCCAGGAGGATATTTTGCAACATTGAGAGGCCAAAGGAAGCCTTGGACCTAGACAATGTCCAGCTTGTAATGAGATAACTGGTATGGTGGCCCACCCAAGTAGCTGCTGCATAAACATCATCCAAGGAAGTTCTAGAAAAGGAAGCTGTTAAAGTAGCCATAGCTCTAGTACAGTGATCCTTAGGTCTACCATGCAAGGTTTTGCCTCTCAAAGTATATGCAAAGGAAATGCAGTCTGACAGCCACTTGACTGTCACTTTAGACACAGGTTTGCTCAATCTGGATTTCAAAAAGTAAACAAACAGATGAATGAATTTTCTAAAGGCTTTTGGCCTGTCCAGGTAAAATCTCAATTGTCTATGCACATCCAAACAATGCAGCAAGTATTCACTTTTGAGCAAGAAATTTGGAAAAAACACAGGAAGGTTTAAAGAACTATTCAAATTACGCTTTGAAGTTACACTGAGGAGAAAAGGATTGGTGCAGAGTAAAACCCCATCTTTGTGAAATACCAGACAAGGAGAAGTAGAATCTAGAGCTTGCGGCTCAGAAACTTTCCTGGCCAAGGTAACAGCCATCAGAAACATTTTCCAAGATAATAATGTTAGTTCTGAAGTAGCACAAGGTTCAAAAAGGGGGCAGGGCCTAGCAAGACTTGCAGTGTGAAAGGCAAATGAAATGGAGGGGCAGGATCTTGAATGGGAGGACACAGAAGAAATGCACCTTTGAGAAATGCCTTGAAGATTTTCAAAGCAGTCACAGGAGCATTATCCCTGCTGACATGAAAATTAGAAATGGCTGCCAGTTGAACCTTGATGATAGAAAAACTAGAACCTGAATTAAACAATTCTGAAAGAAAATCTAGAAGAATTCTGAGGGAATGGAAAAAGGTCAAAACCTCTAGATTCCCCTCATATCACAAAATCCTCCCATTTACTTAAATACATTTTCCAAGTAGATAGCTTTTGGGATGAGGACATAATATGCACAACATTATCAGCTTGGGATTCCTGGTCATTAAGAGAACTGGAGGAACCATGCAGTTAACCTGAGGGACTGCAGATTGGGAGGATCCAGACCCGCTGGATTAGAAATGAGATCCGGAGTGGGATCTAGAACACAAGGAAGGTATCACAGAAGAGGCCGCAAAAAGGGAATAACACATGATGAGGCCAGAAGGAAGCTATGAGGATCAATGTCACTCTGCAATGGGCTGCCTACTGAAAAAATCTGACAATCAGAGGAACCAGAGAATGTGTGTATAGGAGACATGGTGGCAAAGCATACAGAAGAGAGTCTCTGGGGACTGCCCCTGAGAAAGGACTAAAGTATAATAGCTGTTTGGTGTTGGAAGGGGAAGCAAAAACTAGCAACACTTGTCCTAGCACTTTAAGATCCAAGCTGCAACCCTTGGATTCAGAGACCACTTGTGAGGAAGAAGAGTATTCCTGCTGAAACTGTTGGCCAGAACGTTGGACTTCCCAGAGGTGTGTGCTGCAGTCAGAACATGTTGAGACAAAATTGCCTACTGTTGAACCCTCATGGCCTCTCCACAAAGAGGATAAGAATATGTTCCCCCCTGCTTGTTCAGATACCAGGCAAAGGACATATTGTCCGTCTGGATCAAAAATCATACCACTGATGAGGACATCCTGAAAGGTCTGCAACACAAGGAGGACAGCCCTCAACTCCAGGTCACTGATGTGAACGCTAGCCTCCACAGATGACCAGGGCTCTTACACCATCTTCCCTTTGAAATGCCCCCCACCCAAGAAGAGAGGCGTCTGTGTTAAATGTGGCCACAGGATGGGAAGAACGAATGGTCTCTCATTGGTAAAGGCAACTGTAACCACCACCAAATCTGACTGCGACACACCTTTGTCCATTGAATGAGTCAAACAAGACCATTGTACTGTGATAGTCCATTGCTGCGCCCTCATGTGGTACCTTGCTGAGGGAACAGACCTAAAGACACTGCCATGTGGTGCTAAACAGAACAAACTTATTGACACTGCCATGTTGCCCAATAGTTACAAAACTGTGTGAGCTGGAGGTCTTGCAAGGGCAAGCACAGATATTACCTGGGATTGAAGGCTGATTACTCTGGAAATTAGGAGCTTTGCAATTTGGTTGATGGTATCTAAGTGGCATCCTATGAATTCTAATGTCTAGACTGGTTGTAGAAAAGACTTGAGATAATTCACAGTTATCCCTAAATGGCTACACAACTGGAGTAGGGTATCTCTGGCCATGATCAGTTAGGAGCCAATTATCCAGGCATAGAAACAACTGAAATACCTGCAGCTGGAGCCAGGCTGTGACTACTGCCATGCATTTGGCGAAAACGTTGGAAGGGCTGAGACCGAATGGCAGGGCTCTGAATTGGTAATGACTGGTCCAAAGCCAGAAGTGCAGAAACCTCCTGGGGCACCTCACTATCTTGATATGATGTTAAGTGTCTTTGAGGTCTATACAGTACATCCAATCATCTTTTTTCAACAGAGGTAGAATGGACAGCACTGTAACCATCCGCAATTTGGTTTATTTCAAAAAGGGATTCAGTTTGTTCAAATTCAAAATTGGCCTAGGTCCTTGTTCTTCTTTGGTACCAAAAAAGAACTTTGAGTAGAGCCCAGACACTCATTGGTCTGGTGGGACCTCTTGGATAATGTGATTTGCCAGCAGCTTCTGAAGCTCTACCTCTGCCAGCAGTCTCTGACAAGGTGGAACATCTAGGAAACATTTGTGACCAAGCTTTGAGATTTCTAAAAAGCAAATGTTATAACCTCTGGATATGACTAACACTTACTCTTCCAAGGTGATGGCCTCCTAAGCTTCTGGGTGAAGAGCCAAGTGTCCACAGACTGCCTCCAAAGCAGGACAGTCAGGCAACCTTTCAGGATAGCTGATAGGGCCCACCAGAGAAAGCTCTGTGGGAGCCCTGATTTTGCAGAAGGCCCCTGCCTTTCTGTTGGTGTCCATTATGGGTTCCCCCCAGCTGTGGGAAGAACCCTCAGAAAGAACAGCCTGGTAAGGCTGCTGCAATTTTCTAAACAAGAGATGTCTGTCCCCTTCTGATTCCTTGAGAAGGTACACTACAGTGTTGCAAAACACACTCCTATGGTTGACAACATCTTACCATATTGCTCACTCCTAGTAACAGTGTCCTTAAGTTTAGGTTCAAACAGGGATGAGCCATTGAAAGGGGCATGAACAAATTACAAATGCAACCCAGATAACAGACAGCAACTGAAGTAAATCCAGTGAACTCCACTTAAAGACAGACAGAAGTTACTGGAACCAAACTTGCTCTACAAAATACACTTTTATTAACATACAAAATGAATAAAAGCAAGTTCAAAAACTTTTGCCTAGTCAGAATTCTTTAGGAAAAATGAGTGAACAATCTCACAAACTAGCATATATATCATTTTCACAGTCACATGATCAGTTTACTTAATTACACTCATTTCTGAAATCCTCTAAGAATGGGTTTTAAAGACACACTCCCAATTAAACCTGGTGCTATATGTGCCCCTAGGCAAAGAATCCAATAAAACTCTTCCATTTCTGTATGCTCTTAAATATTACCACCACTTACTGTGTCAGTTAAAACCTTTAAAACAGAAAACTTAAAAACATGATTAGAACATTCTTCTTTCTTATGTTTACATAAAGCATTTGTCAGCACCTCTCTTTTAATTTCTGACAAATGATTTCCAATACGTTCTTTAAATTTGGTTTTCCCCATACAGTATGCGTGAGAAGAATTACACTTAGCTATGTACACAAGATTTTTTGTTTCACAATTACCATATGCATTAAACTTATAAATTCTACCAGTTATGGGATGAATACATGTATCATCTTCACTGATAAACCTACAGTTAATACACCTACCACATTTAAATGCAACTTTCTTATTTGTTTTATAACAACCATTTACTTGTGTCTACTGTTTAAAACATAACAAATGATTCAGATTTTGATTTTTTTTTGTATCCAAAACTGTGTGTGTATTGTTTAAGTTCAGTTCTGGTACATCTTGTAAAATGTGCCAATATTTACCAACTATGTTCTTAACCTTTATGGTACTGTTATTACTTGTGCATGCTTAGCAGTATATATCCCTTTTCTGGTTTAGTTGAAAAAGCAGGTTTAGCTATTGTTTTTCTTTGTTCCTTATCCTCACAGAACTTATTCACTTTTGTTTTATCATAACCTCTCTCAATGAAATTGAAAATGTCATTATCCAACATTAATAAATTACACCTTGAAGCAGTTTGCAAAGTTGCACAGCTGCTTCCAAGCATGGTGTCGCATGGCAAACCCAGTGCCATTCACTGGGGATGCTCCATCTGCTGTGTTGAAAATGAGCAACATGGGAACGCTGGCAATGGACTGAAGAATAGATAGCAGAGTCTCCAGTGTCTTCTGAACCTCCAGAGACTGCTGTGTCTTTATATTCCTCGACATTTCAGCTATAAGATCACACTGAAGCCTTGTCAAGTAGGATAAGTAATTGAGTGCCCTCAAAGTAAATATTGCTGAGGCATAAGATCATGTTCCCAGATGGTTCAAAGCCAGAGATTCTCTGTTCATGGAATGGACCAAGAAACTCTCTTTGGAGATTTCCTTCCTTGTAGTGGCTGTCACTATGATCGCATTCACAGCTGGACCCTTACTCTAGTGAGCTGATCCTTAGGTGGAGCAAGAATGTTGTCAGGCATCTTAGGAATGGGCTCCACTGTGTTGGGTTCCTTCAGCACCCTCCAAGATACTACATCTGTGAGCGATCCAGGGAGTGTATCCTCCAAAATGTACAGTTGTGTACACTTACCATAAATGTAGATGTTCGAGTGCATTCACTGTTGCAGTCATTACATTTGGGTTATCTGCTTGCAGGTAGCCCTCAGCCGGCCTGAATACCAGAGTCTTCGGATTTCTGCGTCTGATGCTGTCTCTTCTTCCATGATGTCAGGTCATCAGGGGTATAAAATATGCAGCCGATGCCATTACATCAGTTTTTCTTGCCCCAGATGTGAGATACCCCCACAATAGGAAGCAATTATATGGTATGGTACACCCCCATCAAAAACAAATACACCAGAAAAAATAAATATACCACACAAGAAGGAAGGATAGAGCCAAGAGAAGTCAGGGGGCTGGAGGGAGGCTAACCAGGACTGCAACAGTGACTACACTTGAACATCTACCTTTATGGTAAGTGTACACAGCTGTACTATGTTCTTCGTGTTTCACTGTTGCAGTCATCACATTTGAGTTGATTCCCAAAGCTAAGGAAGGGAGGAGGAAGTTAAGGAGTATTAGGTCCAGCTATTAAGCCCTGCAAGACTGCAGTGGCATCAGCTCTGGATTTAGAAAAGATAGGCATGTGGTAATGCTTGGTGAAGGTATGTACAGAGGTCCAGGTAGTAGCCTCTAGGATGTCCCTGGTAGGAACTCCTCTGAGAAAAGCCGCACAGGTAGATGCAGCCCTGGTGGAATGTGATCTTATCCCCAGTGGGGTAGGTTTTCCATGGTGCTTGTAACAGAAATGAATGCAATGGGCTATCCATTTTGAAATGGCCTTCCACTCTGCCCCTGCAGCAAAGCCAACTAGCAGCTGTTCAGATTTTCTGAGGGGCTTAGTCCTGTCCAAATAAAATCTAAGTTGTCGGTGCACGTTCAGAGAGTGCAGTATTCGTTCCCTTGTTTTGTGGATTAGTGAAAAAGTAAATGAATGGACTGATTTAGGGCCAAACTAGACACCACCTTGGGCATAAAGGAAGGATTAGTCCTGAGGGAAACCTTGTCCGCATGGAAGATAATGAAGGGTTCCACTGAGGGCCTGTAATTCAGATACTCTTCTTGCTGAAGTGGTGGTTAGAAGGAAGGCTGTTTTCCAAGAGAGGAATTTCAACTCTGCTGTTGCAGCTGGCTCAAAGGGGGGGAAGAGTGAGCTTTTCCAATACAAAATTAAGGTCCCAGGCTGGAGTGGGAGCTCTCCTGGGGGGGGGGGTCTTAAATTTTTGGACTCTCTAAAGAATTGTTTTAGCAAGGGGTGAGAGAAGAGGGGTGACTCAGTATTACAATGTGCTGAAATGGCAGAGGCATGAATTTTAATTGACGAGAAGGACAGGCCCTTGTGGAGCATTTCTGTTAAGTACACTAGAATATGAGGTAAGCTGGGCACCGTTGTGCCCATCCCCTGAGCCTGGCTCCAGGAACAGTATCTTTTCCACTTTTCAGCATAGGATTTTCTAGTACTAGGCCTCCTTGCCTCCAGAATGACATCCAGCATCTGTTTACTAAGGGATGCTAGAGGAGAGATCAAGGAATTAGCCTGGCAGCAAGGTTCAGGGTTTGAAACTGAGGGTGCAGAATCTGGTCCACCTGCTGGGACAGCAGGGAAGGGGTCAGAGGCAGGTGCCATGGTTGCAGCAGTGTCATACTGTGCAAGAGGGTGCACCAGTGCTGGCGTGGCCAGTCTGGTGCAATCAGTACTGCCCTTGGCTTGTCCTGTTTGATCTTTAGTAGAACCTTTGAGAGGAGAGGCAGAGGGGGAAAGGCATAAACCGAGAGGCTTTCCCAGGTAAAGGACAGGGCATCCACTTTCCAAGCTTGCCTGTGGGGAGTTCTTGTGCAGAATTTGTTCAATTGGTAGTTCTGAAAGGAGGCAAACAGGTCTACCTCTGGAGTCCCCCATTTGTTCCTCAAGAGTTTTAATATTTTGGATTCTAGTTTCCATTCGTGTGGGTCCATGAGATTTCTGCTTAAGTCGTCTGCCAGTGAATTTAGTTTGCCTGGCAGGAATTGAGCTTGTAGGTGTACTGGGTAGCTTAAGGCTGTGTTCCACAGAGCCATGGTTAGTCTGCAGAGAGGGTACGAGTGGGTTTCCCCCTGCTTATGAACCACATAACTGTGGTGTTGTCTCTCTTTACCAATAGTTGTCCTGGAAGAATATGGTCTTTGAAGGCTGTCAGACCATTCTGTACAGCTAACATTTCTTTTTGATTGATATGCAGGTGCATCTGTCTCAGGTTCCATTTGCCATGAATGCACTGCCCTGCCATGTGAGCCCCCCCATTCATAATCTGATGCGTCTGTTGTTAGGGTTTGGGCAGTAGAGTAAAAGGGAGTCCCTTGTTGTGGTGGCAGGCCTCTGCCCACCAAAGGAACTCCGTCTTGATACAAGGAATGATAGAAATCATTGTTTCCAGGTCCTGAGAATGTTGACACCATAGGCTTTTTAGATAGCACTGGAGTTTCCTCATATGCAGTCTTGCATATGGAATTAGTAGAATGCAAGAGGCCATGAACCCCAGGGCTTGCAATACTTTCCTTGCAGATAGATGGGGTTTTGTGGCCAATAGTTTAAAGTAGGCTGTCAAATAAACTTGTTTCTCTGGAGTGAGGAATGCCATCTGGGAAGTTGTGTTCAATCCTGCTCTCAGGAATACAATCTGTTGGCAGGGTACTAGGTGAGATTTCTTTCCGTTGATGGTGTACCCCAGTGAGGTTGGAAGTTTCTTTATGAATACCAGGTATCGTAATAGCAAGTCCTGGCTTTCTGCCTGAATCAGACAATCATCCAAGTATGGGTAAATTTGAATATTTCTCTGCCTGCAAAATGTAATGGCTAGAGCTAGGCACTTTGTGAATACCCTGTGCGCAGTAGATAAGCCAAAGGGAAGTGCAGAGAACTGATAGTGCATGGAGCCTGCCCTGAAGCGTAGGTATTTCCTGCAAGATTCCCTTATTGGGATGTGCAAGTAAACTTCCTTTAAATCTAGGGTTGCCAGCCAGGCATCCTTGGCTAGCATAGGAAGAAGCTGTTGAAGGGTTAGCATTTTGAATTTTGGAACTACCAGAAAGGAGTTGAGAATAGAGAGGTTCAGGATAGGATGCCAGGAGTTGTCTTTTCTGGGTACCAGAAAAAGTCTTGAATAGAAACCTCGTCCCCTGTGTTCTGCTGGGACAGGTTGAATAGCCCTGATACTGAGACGAGAGAGAACCTGCTGTTGGGCCTCTGCCCATTGATTTGGGGGAGGTCTGGCAAACCATTTGGGGTTGGTAGTGTGTGGAAGTGGAATCTGTATCCTTGGGAAACTATGTTCAAAACCCATTTGTCCTGGATAATGAGTTCCCAGTTTTTTGCATGCAGGGCGAGCTTTCCTCCTAAGGGAGCAGGTAGTTGAGCAGGGCTTGGAAGGGTTAAGGTTAAGTCATTGTGCCATTTTTCCGTAGGGGGGTGGTTTACTATTCTCTGCTTTGGAAGTTGGAGCCCCCCACTGCTTAGGTCTGTACGTAGCCTGAGACTGTAGCCTAAGTGGTCTGCTGTACCTTGGTTTGGACTGAGAACGCCTGGAAGGACCAGTTCTTTGAAGGCCAATGCCTACTGAATCTGGGTGGCTGTGCTTGTAGGAAATCTTTAACAGTTTTCATTGATTTAGCTTTATCCTCCATCTTTCTGAGGACGACTTCTGCTTTGTTGCCAAAAAATGATGTTGATTCCTGACCCCCTCTCCTTTCTTGAGGCAAGTATCCTCAGTGAGGAACTCCTTATGAGAGGAGACATGTTTCCTCTTGCACCGCCTCTTACCTGAGACGACCTGCTACATCAAAGCTGGAGGAGAAGGGGAACAGACAGGAAGATTGGTTTAAGGGAGCATCCAGTAATTTAGCTTTAACATGATCTGGCAAGTTTTGTTCCTTAAGCTAAGCATGCCTTCTAAGTACAGACCCAGTGACAGCAGCCCTGCAAGATGCTTCTAAAGCACCAAAACCACATTGCAAAGTACATTTACCAACTTGTTCTGCAGAATGCATTAAATCTTGCAATTCTTTGTGTTCAGCACAGTCAGAAATCAACATCATTTTCTGTTTAAGTAATCCCATAATATGCTGCTGATACTTTAACATATGAAACTGGCAATTTAAAGCCCTAAAGGCCAAAGTAGCAGAAGTGTATACCTTCTTACCCCATTTGTCTAAGGCTCTAGAATCTCTATCAGAAGGAGTAGGATTTTTGGCAGTAGTAGCCTTAATGCCATTTGGTCCTTGGGAAATGGTCTCTGGATCCATGGAAGGATGCTTGAAGAGGAACATGTGAGAGTCAGGTATTCTGTAGTACCGGTCAGGTTTTCTGTGAGCTGGAGGTAAAGTGTCTGGGGTAAGGCTAGATTCCAAGAAAGTATCATCTACAATATCCAGAAAAGGAGGGATAGCTAAAGGCCTGTGTTGAGGCAGGAGTAAGAATTCCCTAAGTCACTTTTTGGACTCAGAGTAATCCTGGCTTTCCCAGCAGAAATGCTCCCTAAGAGTATGCAAGGTTTCACCAAAAGAAAGATCTTCTGGAGGGGAAGCAGAGGGAATGGAATCCTCTGCATCAGAATCCTCATAAGTAGAAAAGGGCAAGTCCTGGTAATCAGAAGGAGCAGAAATATCAGATTCCTGGTGAGAAGAATCAGAAAGAAATTCAGTTCTAGGTCTCTTAAAGGGGGAAGGCTGGCTTCCCGTAATTAAGGTAATAAGGTCTTCAGTCATTCTAAGCATTTGTTTTTGAGGCATATGGGCCTGAGTCTGCAGTTTGGTTGTCGGTTTTCTAGGCGTAGTGCGAGTTTTTGGCCTAGATGAAAATAATGTCATCGGTTTAATATGAATGTCTGTAGGCCTGAGTATATCCTCAGAAGCCGGTGCCTGCACAGCAGCAACAGACCCATAAGGTAGATACATCCATAGGTTCCACAGTCGAAGAAGCATCTCGCAGCATACTGGACTCCGAATGGGTCTCAGTAGAGTCCTGCGAATCTGAAGTAGTGGGTATCAGGGGCTGCGAAAGCGCCTCACTGAGTACCGGCGGACTGGCGACTAGCTTAATGGAAGTAACGTCGGCAGTTTTGGACCCATGGGGTCTGTGTCTCTGTCTTTATCCTTACGTTTTTTTTGGAAGATCGGTAGTCGGATGGCTCAATGAAGCCATTTCGGAGCACTGAGATCAAGTACGAAAGTAATTGGCTGCAAAAATAGCCCGACAACGAATAGTTCGGGGGTTGAACAAGGCACAAAACCGACAGCAAGGGACGTCGTGGTCTGGGCCTAAACAGGGGATGCAGTAAGAATGAAAATCTCTATGAGATATTTGCTTTCCACAGCAAGACAACTGTTAACTTTTACTGACAATGGTTGGAGCAAGAAAGGGGATCCCCAACGGGGTACTTATCTTTGTTGAAGACTTCGGGTCTGAAACTCGAAAATGAAAATTTCAGGGGACGGCCAACCGGCACTTGCGAACTGCCATGCTTTGGGCACCGCACGACAAGAAAGACTGATGTAATGGCGTCGGCTGCATGTTTTATACCCCTGACGACCTGACATCATGGAAGAAGAGACAGCATCCAACAAAGAAATCTGAAGACTCTGATATTCAGGCCGGCTGAGGGCTACCTGCAGGCAGATAACCCGAATGTGATGACTGCAACAGTGAAGCACGAAAAACATCTACTGATTATAACGGAGAAGAGACTTCTTTGGTCCAGCCCCACAACTGGCAAAGAAGCTCCAATAAATTGCCAAAGGAGGTATCATCATACAGTGATTTAGGGGACCCCCTCTCCTTCCTTGAGGTAAGTATCCTCAATGAGGAACTCCTTATGGGAGGTGACATGCTTCCTCTTGCACCGCCTCTTACCTGAGACCTCCTGCTACATCAAAGCTGGAGGAGAGGGGGAACAGACAGGAAGATTGAAGGCCAACTGGTAAGAGCCATCCAGGAGCAAGCTGATGACTGGCTGCAGGCACAGATGAGAAGGGTGATGGGACCCTGGCTGAGGAAGACCGATCCATAACCTGAGAGGAGAACATCCTCTCCATGATGACGAAGGTGGAGGCTGACTGCCAGGAACAGACAGTCCCAGAATCTGAAGAAACCAGAGATATACCAGAACATGGGAGAGCTACACCTCTCCCAGACATTGAGACCAGAGCCGAGCTGTTGAGGATCAACACTCCAAGCAGGAGAGACTAACCTGAAATTGGGATCATCGAACCCTAACCGGAAATGTCTGCCTTGATACCACATCTCCAAGACCCACCTGGCTCCAACACAGCTGAAGTGGACAAGACTAAGGTGGGAGTCAGAGGTGGCAATGAACAAGCCACTGGATCTGACCCTGAAGATGAAAACACAGCTGGGCCCAAAGACTGTGGATCCATAAATGCCATGGGAGGAAACCAGGGGGATGATGCCGAGGTTCCAGGAAGGGGTCCTGGATCTGAAGGGATAAGACCTAACTGCATCAGAGTCTGTAAGAAGGACTTTATCAGTTTTCCAAGTCTGAAGCTTTGAAACTGTCCACCGACCTTGATGACCCAACAGATGAAGTCACAGATAGGATTTAGGAGGGCCCCTTGGAAGACAAAGAACCCACCTATCAAATCCAAGACAGAGAGCTTTGGAACCAGGGTAGGGAAAGAGCAGACTTCAGCGACGTCTCCACTAGAGTGGAAGAGGAGAAGGAGAAGCTACCTTACCTGACAGAGCCCTTTTGAGCAAAAATGACAGGCGATGAAGCCTTGCTCTTGGACAGCACTGAGGGTGATCAGCTGCAAGAAGTCAAATGATGTCAGTGCCAAGGGCACCTGAAGGTCTTGGGATCTTCAGATCCAGTGAGCCAGAAGAGGGTCCAAGCATGAAGACAGAGGAGGACCTCTTACGATTACATGTAGAGATCTTGGAGTCCCTAGAAGGATGGCAAGAATTGCTGGAAGCATCTTTCAGTGCTGAAACGGAAGACCCAGCAGAAAGGAGACCCTCTGAGACTAACTTAGAACTCCTTCTCATTACTTGTAACATATCGAATAGGAGAAATCAAGGTGGGCGCCCCCGGCTGTATACACACGTGTGCATCTTGCGAGGGCAGCTTGTGCCCACAAGCAACACATTTTTTTGAACCCTTTATCCATGGATCTGGAAGAACCCTAGAAAAACCACAACACACTAAACAGTACAAAATATTACCTTAGAGAAAAAATACCCAAAACAAAGTCAATACTGCAAACCAAATGATCCCAAAGAGATGGGAAAAGACGGACATTAACTACACACACACACACACACACACACACACACACACACACACACACACACACACACACACACACACACACACACACACACAAGCTAAAAAGCTAAAAATTCTAGAAGAAATACATAATACTTAAACCTAGCTCTAAGCTGCCTAACCTGTCTTCTATCTATATCTAAAGAATTGCCGAAGAAACAAAAAACACCAAAAAGGGTATGTTTTTGTAGAGTCACAGATCGTGCTGCTGACTGGAATGGCGGCAAACTTGATCTGAGGTACCCACTGTGGAGTGTAGTATTACTGCTAGGGGAGACACAGCACAGTGAGTTGAAGTCGAGAGGAGTTGGGCAGCATCAGATCCAATAACCAACAGTTTGAAGTCAGACAGAGAAGATAACATTGGATCTTTCATTATGTATTTCATCCATCTGCCCAATACAGCTGATGGGACAGAATCCAAAGCTACCTTATTTCTTGGATGGCATCATGACAGAATACCCCATAAGGACAAAACACCCCAATAAAGCCCTAGGCCTTGAAATTACATCCAGTGTGTAATACATGGCAAAGGTACGCAAGGCAAACCAGGTAGATGATGCACTTATTTTCTCTACTGTGGAATTTCTGAAAAAGGCAGCAGATGTAGCCAATGATCTGGTGGAATGAGCTTTTGGCCTAGATGGGAAAGACTGTTATCTGCTTAAATAAATGAAATACAGTCAAATAGCCATCTCAATAGGGTTTGTCTGGAAGCTTTCATTTTCAATTTGTTTGGGGAGAAGAAAATGAACAACTAAGAATCTTTTTTGAAGGACTTTGTTCTGAGTCAGCAGAATCAGAGATGCAGGTGAAAATCCAGTGTGTGAAGCAAGTGTTCTCCTCAAGTTGTGAGATTAGTGAAAAATATTAGCAAGCCAATAGGTTCATTTAGGTTAGACTCTGTGGCCACACTGGGAATAAAAGAGTTGGTTCTAAGAGTAATTCTGTCTTTGAGGAAAACTAAGTAAAGTACCAGAGATGATGTCATGAAGTGCTGAAATTCTTCTGGCAGAAGTGATAGTCACTAAAACAGTATTTTCCAAGGCAGAAAATGTTAACTCTACTGAATGGCTTAAAAGTGGGTTTTGTTAAGGTCTCCAAGTTGAAATTAAGATCCCATGGAGGGATATGGTCCTTTATGGGAGGCTGTAGGATAAGTAGTTCTTTGATGAAGGCCTTGTAAAGTTTGCTAGAAGCCAAAGTATGATTCTGAAAACAATAATGGTAGTTGGAGATAGAGGCCAATTGTATGTTGTTGAAAAGTTGGATCCTTGTTCAAACAGGGTGGCTAGAAAGAGAAAACAACCAATACAAGGGTTGAGAGGGGGGTCTAAATTCTGCAAGGAAGCCCAAATGGAAAATCTTTTCCACTTACTTATGTATACTTTCTGAATAAATTTCCTCTAGAGGGCAGACAGAATCTCAACTATTACTGTCTGTTATAAAGAAGGGCTCTTAGCCACTACTGGAAATGGAGATATGCTGTGAATTTCAGACTGGGAAAGTCTTGATGAGGCTGACTGGATAGATTAGAAAGTACATCTGGGCTCCAGTTCCAGAAGCCAGGGAGACATTTTCAGGTGAGGCCTTAAGAGAGACCAGATCTGTCTGGGCCACAGGGGTGTAATGAAAATCACAGACATGCACCATAATGCTTTCTGTAGAAATCTACAGATTACACAGTGGGGTGGGGAAGCATAAAGTAGACCAAGAGGCCACTGATAGACAAACATGCCCCTCTGGGGGAAATAGGGCAAAATAGCTGCTTTACTTCTTACTAGAGTTGCAAAAAGGTTGCAGCAAAGTGTGCCACAGAGGCCAAGTATTTGTTGGGTCACTGATGGGTTGAAGGACCACTCAGGAGGCAACAGAACAGACCTGTTGATCTTGTCCATTAGGCAGCAGATTTCCCCAGAATGTGTGCTGCTAGTAGAAACTGAAACAAATCCATTGCCCACTATGATACCCTCATTGTCTTTCTGCAGAGAGGATATGACTTGATTTGGTGTTTAGTAAATGAGGATTTTCTTAAGGGCCAAAAAAAATCCCCATTCAATTTAACAGTTTCAACAAAAGCGACATCTTTTGGATGGCAGCCAGAAGAATGTGATGAGACACCACTATGGTTTGAGCAGTGACCCAGAGAAGTTAAGTAACTCTCACTCTCATAAATTTGGTCACCCTCCTTTTCCTCCTCCTCTAAAGAGAGGGGAGAGTGATCTCTCTCTTTTTCTCTCTCACCTTCCTGTAATATCACAGGTACCACCAAAGGTCTAGCTTACAATTTCCATAAAGGATGCATGTAATGCTTTCATAAATAGTTCATAAACATTTAAGGAGAACACTATGTCCCCTCAAACCTGTTGGACAACATTTAAGTACTTCTCAGTGAAAAGCTTATAGTTAGGGTCGGCATCAATGAAGAAATTGGCATTTGTCGAAGATGCTGATCCAACAGAAACTGACATAAGTCCCTGTGATACCGTAGACAGGGACCTTCTGGAGTTTCAGCTATCAAAAATTACATATCCCACTTCAAAATGGATTGACCTTGCAAGTAAATGTCTACAAGGCATGTGTTATTCTGATGTAGGTATAGGTATTAGGCATCCACTATTATGTTAAGTACTTTGTACTAATGTGTTGCCCTCTTCAGTGAGGGCCAGTGTAACGACAGGTTAGATAGACTGCCAAGTACTAGATTACCCTTGGGGGTAGAAATAAATTCATCAAGTGTTAACAGAAAAAAGTGGTCATCTATGGTTTGTGTTTGACTAGTGGGTCAAAATCACAAACACAGGAAGCACACACTTTCGTCATCCTTGGAAAGTGGAAAAAAGTACAAATATTAATGTGGTTATGTAGCACTCTGTAGAATGTAGTATGTACAATAATCTGGTAAATGAGTTAGACATTACTGTCTTAAACAAATAGAGCAACATAATGACAATTTTTTTATTCTGAAATGTATGAAATGCTTAGGCAGCTCCATCACAATATTTAAGGCTATATTTTTAATTACAGAATTAACATCAAATCTACAGAAATCTGAAGTGGCTCGATTCTTAAACAAAGCTATACAAGTACATTCCTAAGTGTATGTAGTTCACGGAGCACAGTGATTATTTGGAAAAAGGCAAATCAGTTAAGCTCTAATATAGCATGAGACCCAATCTTGACATATGAGCACTCCTTGCTTAACATGTTAAGGTTGGGTCTCACTTTAGGCAGTCAAACCTGACTGTATTGACCAGCAGAGAGAGCAGCACAATAAAAAAACTCTGTCACCCACTTCCTCTCACAAACCTAGAAAGTATCTAGAACAACAGTGCGTGTTCACTTACATTTTCTGAAGAACACATAAGTCTGAAACTGAAATGTATGTCATTATTTTGTGAATTCAGTCCTCAGTAATTTGTCAGACAATGACAGGTTTTATGAGAAACAGACCAAACATACAAGGCAAAAATCTGGATATTCTGCAAAAATCTAGACAGTCAACAGTAATGGCAAGGTAAATGCAAACATACCAAACTGCGTTACACTGTCTTTCTGACCACATTCGCTAAGTGCTTTATGGCTTTGAAAGTCACTTAGCATTTTTTCCCCCTGTAACTAGTAATACATGGTGCAGATAAAGCTCCATGCACTACAACAAATTATGCCTGGGCCTCCGATCATAATGCATTGTCGACAAGGATGCCAAGAGATTCACCTCTCGAGCTTCTTGGCATGCATATCTCCAAACAAATAATAAGCAGGTCATGATCGGCAACCCAATCATAATCCTCTGTGTTATAAAGTTTTCTGCAGAGTACTTTATTCTAGTATAAACTTTATGCTGGTTTGAATAATCTCAGTTCAAGTGATAACTGTAAATTCATCAGAACTAAATGATTGAAATTAGTATGACACAGACATGGTAGCCAGAATAACGTGTGCTCATTTCCATTCTAGAGTAACATAACTTATTAAATAATGACATGCAATACCTCAGAGCACTTGCTGCTCTGCTTACCCGACTGACATATATATGTATTTCATCCTCAGAAAGCAAGGTGACAAATATTGGTACAAAGACTGCACTGCTGGAAACTACAGTATTTATTTTGGAGACAACAAAGGATAACACAATGAATTACGTTACATAGACTTGACAAGTGTGCCATTTCACAGAAATCAGAGATGAACAAGAAATAGCATTTTTCTAACTTCAACAATGGCAGGTAAAAAAAATAAGTCAGTAATAAACAAAGTATATTTACCACATAAACTATTTTGCAACTATATTATAGCTGCACTGAGATATCTAGCAACATAAAATTGTTTCTAACTGCATTACAGCAGTCAACTTCAAAATTGACTTTTATAAGTTTCACACTCAAAAATATATCTTGCATGAGTAAAGATGATCTTAAAGAAATTAAAAATGAATTTAAATATTTACCTAACACTTTTCAGTAAGGAGAAAATAAATTTATTTGCAAGTATAATTCAGGCAATTAGTTGTGGTGCTCTAACAAACAGCATCTATTATAATCCTTGTCAGATGCAACTTTATTGAGTAAATCTGAAAGGAAAAGGACACCTTCCATGTCTATTTAAAAAAAAAACACAAACTTAACATAATGTCAGATAGGTTCTTTATTATGGAGGTGGCAGCCCGAGGTGTGAAGACAGAGTTAGAAAGCCATGACTGATAAAGTCTCTGTATACTAAACACAGGTGTGTTAACATCAGCCAGCAGTCTTGGTGTAATATATAGGAATGTTTATTAATACTGCGGCAGCCAAAGATATTCTTAGGTTATACAAGAGGTGTGAAATGACTGTGTGCATACAACAGTTAAGCTGTAAGCATGATTACTACAATAACAGCATGAAACATGAATTTCAATTAACTATAAAACTGCATGGAGAAAAGAAATCTTATCCAAGTTTCACTATTATTTCCAAGTATAACACAAGAGCTGGAGGTGACAGAGCTAGGTTTTTAAAGGGAATAGGAACCAGATGATTACCCTATAAAGGCTATCTCATAGCACAAAAACACAAATGAAAGACACTGCATGACCTTTTGTGGCAGAGTGACTGGTGCACTGCAATTAAAAACAGAAGAACATGTGTCATTTTGGAAATATTCTCTGCTTCAGGGGTTATAATCTAGAAGAAAGAAAGGAGCTACATTAATGCTACTTTGGGACAAACAACCATCACAAATGTCTCTCTGGAGACTTAAGAAAAGAGAAAGCTTCATCTCTTTGGCTATATTTATGACGCTCACTTCCTATGTAATTGTCTTTTGGAAGCTGAACAATTTCTTTAGAACTATAAGACAGTATGCCTCATTGTGGGCTTCTGAAAGTTTAATTTCCTTTGTAAGATTGTAAGTAAATTTGCAGCTGGTGGGCCAAAGACTAGATTTTCTGTTAAAAGTATATCCAGAATGTCAGCCTCATCTTCTTCAGGAAACCTAGAATTTCAGGCTCAGAATTTTCTGCAAACATGTTATGTGCCTTCTAATAAATCCTAACACAGCAGAACATGGCACAGCATTAGCACAATCCAGGGAGTCTTTATGGATACCAGTTCTGAAGGCTGTTCCATTGCATGGAGTACTGATGCTTCACAAAAATACCAGATTCCCAAGAAAAAAATATATCTTGAATTTGTCCAAAAACTAGAATTTGGTAGGTAGACATGTGTGCTAAGTAACTAGTGGCTTTTTTAGACTGAGTACTCAAAGTACATATCCTTTTTCCAAACCTGTCTTAACAACCTCACTTTTTTTCCCTCAAGAGGAACTGCCCCAGATGTCAACAGTGTCATAGCTGATGAAGATAAAGGCTGTCCTTAGCCTTGGAAAATAATAATTATGTATATAGTTACTTGTTTTTTTTTTAACTGGTGCAGAGGTGGCCATCTAAAGGAAACGGGGTTAAATTACTCAGAGTTATGACAGTGGTACTGAGGGGAAAGAAGGGCTTGAAAGCAAAATCAGACAGATAGACATTGTAACAGACAGAAGGGAAGAGGTAACAGTGTGAGGGGTTTAGGCAGTGAACGTTATTCTTTTGGAGTAAAATGCTAATGAGAAGGATGAAGTTATGCAAATGATAGAATAAAATACTTGTCTGGAATGCTAATGGGATAACAAATTACGTTATAAGTGAGAAGCTTATGAATACTGTTAGAAAGGAAAGAGCTAATTTAATGATTTTGGAGGAAGTGAGGAGCACAACAAACTGGTGCAAATAAGGTAGTGGTCTTAGCACACAATAGCGAATGAGAGGAGATGTGGCACTAGTTGAAAGAACTGGAGGGAATATTCAACAGTGAAGGATACTTGGCAGACTGCATAGGGACATAGCCAGAGGATGTTGGTGATTTAAATATATTTCCTTCCAAGAGCTAAATTTGGAACTGTAAGGGCTCTATTAAGGGCAACAAAGTTTCAGGAAGGGATACTAATATTAGTTGGGAATGATGGGCTTTTATTCCTCTGAAATGAAAGGCAAGACTAGGACAAGGTGACAGACCAAGATATAGAAAAGGATAAAGAAATGTCTAAGGTCCTTTGGGCTAGTGGGTATTTGGGGAAATGAGAATGACTAAGTGAACAAAGTTTACACATTACAGCCCAAAACAGGATAGCTGGTCTAGAACCGATAAGATTTACACACTTAGGGAAAACAAAAGGTGGAACAGGAAGGTAGAAGCTCTTCTGGTATTTTCCAGATCATGTGTTTGTGAAAGTAAAGTTAAGATTACTGGTAAATAGGATAACAGATTTAGAATGGAAATGTCCAATATATGAAGTAGGTAATGGGAATTTTAAGCAGGGGCTGGGGAAGTTACTGAAGGGACTGACAGAAGTAGGTAGAATATTTGTCATCCACTACTGGTATGGCCTGAAGAAAGGTTTAAGAGTGGAGAGATTAATTAAATTAAGAAATGAGAAAGAAGGGAGGAGTACTAACATTCTCTTCACTAATTCTCTCCAGAAGACATTAGTCCTGGTGCTATGATTTATTTCTAATAAATTCCAAGTGGTTTGTCATACCTGTTTAGTATTTTTGAAGTTGCATTTATTAAGGAGTAATAACATTAACTTCATTACTGCACAGTGACTCTGAAACCTCACTGTCAACTGCAACACCAACAGCCTCACATTCACTAATAGTTGTAAGTCAGAGCACTCAGCAAAACAGTTTTCCATGTTAAGAACCTCATGTCATCCAGTTGAGCTGGTTCAAATGGACCAAGTCTTAACACAAATGTAAGATCCCATTGAGGAACCACTGGTTTTCTTGGTGGACTCTTAAGTACTACATTCAAAAACCATTTGACATGACATTGTAATTAAAGAGTGGGATCCATGGGCACACTTGCTGAAATGGACGACAAATGAACCTTGATAGAAGAGTAGGAAAGGCGATAGGATAACAAAACTCTCACAAATATTGTAAAATCAGAGAAACACTAGTTTTAAATAAGGTGCTGGTTATGTTAAGATAAGGTAAACCCGGAGATCCATGCACCAATCAGTCCAAAGCATGATCAGCACTGCTGTGGACCTGCCAGAGGAGATGGCAACATGGGTAACTTTACTGTTAATGAACAGGATGAGACTGCATGACACATGGGGGACTTCCTCTGGCAGCTGCACAGAATTTTTATGTTTTGGAGTTTGCCAGCTCTAGTAGAACAAGTGGAAGTGGCCAATGGGATCTTGCACTTGAAGGACTGCTTTCACTTCAGGAGTTTATTAACCATGTCTTCCTCAAGGGCATATCCTCCAAAATGGGCACCCAGGATTATGTTCTTGACATCCTCCTCCAGTAAGAACAGTCTCAGCCATGCCATGTAGTCCTGTGGAGGTAAACTCCTGAGCCTGTGGTCATACCTAAAGCATAGGTGCAGTCAAAAGTATAAGGGTTAGCTGTTATCCCATGGGAGAGACCACAGACAAGGCCTAATTGAAGCTCATTCTTTAACTCAGACTACAAAGGGTGTTCTCCTGAGAGAGAGAGAGGGGTCTGATTCAATGACAGAAAAAGATTGCGTGAAAAGCCTTATTGATGCTAAGGACAAGACGGGCAGAATTCTTTTGTATTTCTTTGTGTTTAAGTAAGCCCCAGTTCCTCCACTGTCCCTGATTTTAGCTCTTGCAGTGAATCTCTACGAGGTGCTTAGTGTATGTTTGGGGGTGAGTATATGTATTCAAGAACATGATGAATTTACTACATTATTATAGAAGTGTTTTTTTTCTTTTGCTTGCCTCACCATCAAGCATCATAGATGTGGAGAGAAAGTGGTTATATCTTTTGGGGGAAGGGGTGCACATATATCTTGTACATGAAAGCTCAAGGTCATCATTTGATAACTGCCGGCAAACAGGTGTTATGACTTGGAGGCAATATAATGTGCTTACTAACCACAAGTGGAAAAAGCAAGATGTTACTGTAGTTCTTACATTTTTATTCTTTTCTCAGTAAGAAATTAGTGCACAGAAAGGGCTATTTGGGCAGGCGGGGCATGCAATACATGATAGAAAAGGGCAGTTATGGTTGATGTGGTTTGCTGTGGGGGCAGTATCTATCAAAGAGCAAACTTACCATTATTATTATAATATTTTGTAACAACTTCACAGTCAGAGGGGGTGTAGCTTCTCAGAAGGGACACAATACACTGGGAAAGTGTGTGTACTTTGTACCTAAACAGGTTATTAAGAATATTCTTTTTATTATTATTATTACTGTCAGCTGCCTTAAAGGAGGGAAAAAAAGAAGTTATATTCTTACCATAACGCTCCATCTGTGTTGTCGATCTTCATTCATTCATGAAAGATGGGGTTTCGGTTCCATCCTCAGAACCAACTTGGCCAATGTAACAAGTTTGTGCCAGCCAGAAACTCTTGAGCTAAGGTTACCCATAGAGCCAACAAGTTTGCCCATAAGAATAAGAAAGTGGAGGCTTTGTCTGAGCAAATGCCCTGTCATGCAACCTGGACCAAATATGAATCTCCATAAGTCTTTGGAGGGGGGTAGGAGGGTGGGATGTCATGAATGAATGAAGATCGACAACACAGATGGAACGTTATGTTAAGATCATAACTTCTTTATCTGATGTTGTCGATCTTCATTCATTCATGACTGATGGGACAGAGTCCCTAGCTACTTTATGCCCTTGGCGGTTCTATGGAAGGATATTCCTGATCACCATTGAGCCAAGGGATGCTCTCCCCCTGGAGACCACAACTTGTAATGAGTGATAAAGGTATGAAGGGTAGCTCAAGTAGCTGCTGCGCAAATGTCATCCATAGAAGCTCTCGAATGAAAGGCTATGGAAGTGGCAACTGATCTGGTTGAATGCGCCTTGACTTTAGTTGTTAAACACATTTTATTTTGTTGATACACAAAGGAGATGCAGTCTGTCAACTAGTTTGCCAAAGTGATTTTAGAAACTGATTTATCTAACTTGGTCCCTGAAAAAGACAGGAACATTTGGTCTGATTTCCGGAATGATTTAGTCCTAAGTAAAAACGCAATTGTTTATGTACATTCAATAAATGCAAACAATATTCTCCTTTGTTAGAAAAATTTGGGAAAAAACTGGCAGGTCAATAGATTGATTAATACTGAAATCTGACAACTTTTGGTAGAAAGGAAAGCTTAGTCCGAAGAAATACTCTCTCTTTGTGAAAAACTATGTAAGGGCGCTTTACACACAAGGCCTATAATTCTGATATTCTCCTGGCTGAAGTGATGGCTACCAGGAATAAAGTCTTCCAAGACAAAAATGTTATTTCGCAAGTGGCAGCTGGCTAAAAGGGTTGACGAGTCAAGATTTGTAGGACTAGCGTCAAATTCCAAGGTTCATTGGGCTCTTTAAAGGGTGGTTTTAAATGCATGACTCCTTTTTAGAAGGTTTTGCAGAGACGAGATATTATCTTCAAAACCATTATGGAAATTTGAGATCGCTGCTAAATAGACTCTAATGGTAGAAGCTGAGGCTCCTGAATGGAGCAAGGTGGATAAGTACTCCAGCACTGTATTAATCAGATCTGAAAAGGAGTCAAGTCCTTTTTCTCGAACACAACACAAATCTGTTCCACTTACTATAAAAATTTTCCTGGTGGATGGTTTACGGGAAGCCAGAAGTATTTTTTGTACAGGGGAAGATAGATTATTTTGCCTGGCAATTACTGGAAGTGGAGGTACCAAGATGTCAGCTTCAGGCTCGACAGGATTGGATGGACCAGCCCCTGTGGATGTGACAGTAATCCTGGAGTCGGGTCCAGAGTCCACGGGCGGTGAACTAGATGAGGCCAAAGGAAGGGAAACCAGACCTGGTGGGGCCAATAGGGTGCAATGTACATTACCTTGCTTCTCAACCAATGTCCTTTCTTTAAAAATAGTGGAATCAGAGGGAAGGAAGGCATAAAGCAGTCCAGGGGGCCAATCGTGAACAAGAGCATCCCTTGGGGAATCCCCTTGAGGGGGGATTAGGGCAAAGTAGCTGCTGCATTTGTGGTTGACGGGAGATGCAATCAGATCACAGCACGGCTGACCCCAGAGACGAAAAATCTCTGACGCTAACTTGGGATTGAGACACCAATCATGAGGCAGGAGAGTGCACTTGCTCAATTTGTCCACAACCACCTTGAAATTCCCGGGAATGTGCATTGCTACCAGAAAGTGGTTGAAGGCTACCGCCCATTGCCATACTCTCATGGCTTCCTGACATAATGGGCAGCATCTGGTTCCCCCGTTTGTTGATATATACCAGACGACTGACATGTTGTCTGAATGGATAGCAATTGACCACAATGGGAGGGCAGATTGGAATGCTTGCAATGCCAAAAACACCACCCTCAGTTCTAGGATGTTGATATGCACATTGGCCACTAAGGTAGACCAAGTGTCTTGGATTGTCTTTCCCTGAAAATGTCCCCCCCACCCCATCAGGGATGCATCCGTGGTCACTATGGCCTTGGGCTGGGGGGGGGGGGGTGAGAAGGGATGACTCCATAACTCCTTTTCCGACTTCATCCACCAATTCAGATCCTGCTTGCAATGGTTTGTTATGCGGATTGGGTGGGACATAGGATGTGTTAATAGGGACCACTCTGATGCTAGGAGCCACTTTAGTACCCTCATATGGAGTCTGGTTAGGGGAACTATGGTGATTGTTGCTGCAATTAAAGGACTAAACGAGCTGAGACCTTGTCCTGAGAGAGTATCACCCGGAGCTGAGATCTTAGTCTCCGTAGTCTATGATGAGGAAGAGTGACAAGACAGAACCTCGTGTCGAATGTTGTTCCTATGAATTCTAGGCTTTGAGAAGATACTAGTTTCGACTTCTCTTTATTTAGATACCTAAAAGCTGTGCCAGCTGTAGGGTGTACTGCAACGTGGGAAGTAGTAGATGCTTGGTGGGGGAATTAAGGAGCCAACCATCTAAATATGGAAACACCCCAAGTCCTTGCAGTCTCAAGTGAGCTGTTTATACTGCCATACATTTGAACACTCTGGGGGTTGTGGAGAGACCAAAGAGCAGCGCTCGGAATTGGTAATGACTGGCTCCCAGCCAGAAGCAGAGATATCTCCTGGAGCATTTGTCCATTTTTATATGGTAATACACATCATGGAGACCTATCGAGCACATCCACCATCTTTTTCCAGAAATGGGAGGATAGACTGAACCATGACCATCCAGAATTTGGTCTGTTTGATGTACTTGTTTTGGATGCCGAGGTTTGAAATTGGCCTCCAGTCCCCTGTCTTTTTTGGCACTAAGAACCTTGAGTAAAATCCGGATTCTATTTGGTCTGGTGGGACTGTTTGGATGACTCTTTTTTCAAGCAGCTTTTGAATATCTTGCGCTGCTGCATCCCCCTGACTGGGTGGAATGTTGGGAATTTGCATTTGTGGCCTCGAGTAAAGATCGAAGGGAATGTGGTAACCTCTGTTAAAATATCGTCTGCACCCAGGGATCTGATGTTACTGAATGCCAGGCTAAGTGGTGCAGAGAAAATTGTCCCCTGACTGCTTCCAGAGGTAAGCAATCAGGCCGCTCTTCAGGGACACTGGTAGGGGTGCCTGGAAAAGGAATCTCTGGAGCTCTGGTTACACGGGCCACCTCTGCCATGCGAGGGGCATCTTCCTGATGAGTTCCCCCCTCTGCCCGGGGGGGGGGGGACGACGACTCGCCACGTGCGTCAAGAAAAGGCCCTTGGGATTTTCTGAACCACATATTTTCACTTCTCTGATTCCTGGTGTACGATCATTGGGGAGTGGAAAAACACGTACCCACAGCAGACAGGGTCTTGCCGTGCTTTTCACACCTGGCTAAAGTGTCTTTAACTTTTGGACCAAATAGAGAGGAAGCATCAATGGCAGCACTGACAAAGAAAGACTTGAAGGGGTCAGCAAAGTCGTCAAGCGCATTCAGGTGTAATGTCTCAAGGCAATGCCCAAACCCGCTGCTCTCGCTACCCCTTTGGTTGTATGCGCAATCAACTGAATGGACGAATTAGATACTGACACCAGGATGGCAATCTGGGAGGCAACTTTGTCGCTTACCTCATCAGACACTGCCTCCTGCTAAGTTTCCTGAAAGTTTTGTGATCAGGTCCCTTTGAAGACGGGTAAAATGGGCCAAATAATTCAATAACAATATGGCAAAGGTCGTTGAAGCATAAACTCATTTCCCTAATCTGTCCAACGTCCGCGACTCTCTGTTTGGAGGATGGACAGCAGGACTCTTCTCTGTGAGTTCTTTCTTTGTGGCCACCACCATCACCATAGCATCTACTGCCAAGCCTTTGGACCAGTGGGGTTGATCCTCCGGGGGGGGGGGGGGGATTTTGTCTGGTTCAAGGGGGATTGTCTCAATGGTGAAAAGTGTGCTGCATGAGAAGCTTGACCAACTCATCTGCAGGCGGGGTCACCCAGGAAGTACAGGTTCAGGCATGGAAAGCTTGCAAGAATACAGATTCCTATGAGGAAGGGTTGGTGGGCTTCCAGACACCCCTCTGTTTCAATATCTCTTGTATGTCTCCAAAGGTAACATCTTCAGGGGCGACTGTGGGGAACGTCCCCCTCATTGTAATCAGTATCTTCGGTGAGAGAGATTCCTCTTGCATGATCTCATACTCATCAGGGGGAAGTTCTGAATAGGACTCCAAAGAGAGGGTACCCTGCGGTACGGTATCTTGCTGCTCCCGTGCCCATTGCCCCCAGTACAGTGGACTGTGGCAGCTGCGATCCAGAGAACATATATATATATATATATATATATATATATATATATATATATATATATATAGATATAGATATATATATACACATATACATACACACATATATGACATTCTGGCACTGAAGGAGGCAAGTCCCCTCTCCATAACCTGGAAGGCAGGCCTGCCCAAAGAGGGATGGAAGCCCGGAACATGGAAAGACAACCTCAGAACAGGGGTCACACCCTGTTCCGACGTACCCACCTCCAGAGAAAGAGCCGCGAGAGGACTCGGAGCTGTCAAAGCAACTGGAACTGTAGAAAAAATTGGTGTCATTCTAGGGATCATGGTGCCGACAGACCAGTCATGGTCACAAGGGTGGGTTGGCTCCAAATAAGCCGTGGTCCACAGGGTAGGTTCTGGAACCATGGCGAGATCCACCAATGGAACCGAAGAAGCTGGCACCGGGAGGTGTGTCGGCATTGAGGGCTCCAAGACCTGTTGGGGGGGATTGAAGGAGGAATAAAGGTTGGAGTCTGTGGAGAAAAATCCTCGGCTCCGGGTGGGAGTTTGGACCTGGATGGGGTGAGGATGCTGTTTGGTGCTAGGAGCTGATCTACAAGTTTCACTACATCAAGCTCTGAAAGGCTCCTGGTGGAACGAGTGGACATCCCTGATGGAGATTCTGGCCAGTCAAGAAAGGGACTAAGCTGCTGTCCAACAAAAGTGTCTATGGACTGGGGGAGTATCTGGTCCTAGTTATTGCCTCGACCTTCGGCACCGTGGTTGAATGACCTGAAAGTTATGATGGAGGGGTCACCAATTTTAAGGGAGAAGCTAATGTTGGTGCTGAGAGGGTCTGCAGTACCGTGGAAAGGGTCGGTACCATGGCAATTGATGTAGTCAGTTCCGTAGTCGAAGATGTAACTGTAGGGGGAGTTTTACGCTCCTGTGCCGAGATAGTTGTCGGTGTCAGTTTGGCATGTTTAGTCTTTAGTTCAATATGAACATGAGTTTTAGAAGTTTTCAGTTCTTGTGACTGAGGAGACATTGGGACTGAATGACTCCTCTTCTTGGTCTCCTTCTTAGGAGGGACTGATAACGCCACCTCAGATAAAGCCTCCGAGAAAGGGATTTTTAGCAAACCCTTTAAAATTAACTTATTTTTATGCTCTGCTAAGTTGCGGGCACCAAAGCCCTTACAGAGCTCGCATGGAGGTTGAACTTGCAAGTGTGGCACTCCTAAACAGTATATGCAGGAGAGATGACCATCAGAATTTGGCGTCTTTCTGCCACATTTGTCACACTGTTTAAAGCCAGTGGTACCTTTTTTGTCAGCCATTGTCAGCAAATACAATAAGAACAACAATAAGAAATTCTATCAAGTGATCAAGACACACACCCACACACAGTAAGGAAAAGTTTTTCTACAATACCAACAATGGTAATAAAGGTATACCCAAGAGGGTAAAAGGAAGGAAGGGAAAAATACCAACTATGCTACTGAGATTACCAAGAGGTAAGGGGAAGGGAGGGGCCTGTACCAACAATGGTACGAAGAATTACCAACAAGGTAATTAGGAGAAGGAAAAGGATTCACACAGTAAAAGGACTATATATAAATATATAAACTACTAATCAATAAAGAGATTTTAAAAGAAGAGAAGAGAAAAATTGGAAAGATTTTGTGAAAAATATAACACTTAGCTTGAGAGCAGGCCTGACGCGTCTTGAATCTCTACGTGGCAAAAGAGATCTGAAGAGATTAGGATAGGGGCACTATGAGTATCCTTAGCTTGAGAGTTTCTGGCTGGAGCGAGCTTGTTACGTCTGTCCAGTCGATTCCAAGGATGGAACTGAAACCCCCATCTGTCATGAATGAATGAAGATTGACAACATCAGATTATGGCTTCTTACATAAAGCTAATAAAACCCAACATTCCACATGGCTTTTGTTGTCCCATTTGGCAGTGTAACTAGATTTACCTTGGGGCTGTTTAACCATTTAATGCAAAACCTTGTGAAACTACTGTCCACTAAATCAATGTTAGACCAGAAGGGAAAAAAGCAAATGAATTTTTGACCACTAGCCAAGCCAATGTTTCTCTTACTGCACAGAGGCAGTATGTTTATATGTTGTGATTATGAGGTTCATAGGTTGGTACTAGGCTATCGGCCCTAGGGCCTATACAAGCCTAGCCATAACAATTCCCTGGCTATTTCTTCCCACACTATTTACTTCCCTGGACCCGTGTCTAGCAGGACAACTGATGTGATCCCCGGGGTGAATTTCCTTTCTCCCATCCAATCGTCAAGGTTCCTTTTGAAGAGGGCCAAAGAGGCACTCTGCTTGACATGTATGGGCAGTCTATTCCAGAGTCTGGGGAGTCTCTGGGTCAGGAACCTACCCCTCCAGCATGTTTTGTTTATTGTGATGACAAGGTTTAGATCCCTGGAGCGTGTGGCTCTGAGGGATTGGGATTTCTTTTAAGTGCAGTATGTCCAACAGCTCTGGGTTTGACATGGCCTTGTATGTTAAGCAGAGATAGCCTCTGAGTAGACGATATGCTACAGAGTATAGCTAGAGTTTTTTAAGGTGGTCAGCGTAGGGCATCTGCTTTAGGCCTGTGATTCTTTTAGTGAGGTATTTCTGCAGCCTTTCCAGTTGTTGCAGATATCTTGAGAGGTACATACCAAATGGGGTGTTGTATTCTATAATGGGTCTAATGAGGGATGAGTACAGTGAGACAATGACCTCCTTTTTTCTGGATGAAAAGCCCTTAGTGATGAGGTGTGCCACATAGAAGGATTTCCTGACTGTTGTGGCGATGTGGTTATCGAAGGAGAGACCACTGTCCACCTGTGTCCCTAAATCTCTTATCACACTTTCGGTGTTTAGTGTACTGCCACCTATGTGGTAATTCATGGGTACATGTTTTTTTTCCAAAAGGGGATAACTATACATTTCTTGGCATTGAGCTTGAGCCCATGGCTCTAGCACCAAGCATCTGTTTCTGTAAGGCCCTTTTGTAGAGCACCCACATCATTTGGGGATTCAATAATGGCTCCCAGTTTGCAGTCATCTGTGAACTTTGTTAGCCAGAGTCCCTTAATGTTGGCCTGTACTTCAGAGAAGTAAATGCCAAACAAGAGCGGTGCCAGGACTGAACCCAGAGGTACTCCACTTGTCTGGAGCTGGATTTGGAGTCGGCTACTTTTACATTCTGGGTTGTGTCAGTAAGTCAGTTGGCAACCCACTGAGTGATGTAGGGATTAATGCCCAGCTTATTAAGTCTATCTATGATTCCAGAGTGGGGGATGGTGTCAAAGGCCTTGGCGAGGTCCAGATAGGCTGTGTGGACTGCCTTACCCTCGTCCATGGCTCTGGAGACTGATTAGAAGTCAATCAGGTTCAGGAGACAAGATCGGCCCTTCATGAACCCAAACTGGGTGGGGTCCAGTGTTTGAAGGTTGCCAATGTCTTTGTTTATAAGTTCCATGATAATATGTTCCATGGCCTTGCAGATCAGGCTCATCAGACTGATGGGGCAGTAGTTCCCGGGATCCAAGGTGGATCCCCCCTTGTGGAGTGGGATAACTGTAGCTGTGTGCCACTCAGTGGGCATGAAGCATGAGGTGAGGCTATGACTAAACATGACACTTAGGTGAGGTGCCAGTTCATTTTGTAGTTTGTGTAGTACACAGCCTGGGATGTCATCTGGTCCCATGGATGCTGTATTCTTAGCTTTGAAGAGTGCGCTTTTTACCTTTGTGGCCATTACCTGAATTTGGCAATCTTCCGGTATTGATATGGGCCATTTAGGGGGTGAGAGGGGGGTAAAGTTGGCACTGAACTGATCTGCCAGGATATTGGCAATATCCTTGGGATCAGTATATTTAATGCCATTCTGTTGTAGCTCAGAGCAGATATACATCATATATCAGCATATTTTCGTAACTAGTTTTAGAGGATTTTATGAGGGATCTCAGCTTCTTAATGAGGCTGGTAAGGGAGTTTTTTGCATCCTGGGATTTTCCTCTTTTCTGCAACAGTTTCTTCCTTTTGTTGTAAAATTTGTTTATGGCAGGGGACCACCAGATTGGCTTCCTTTTTTGGAGAAGAGCATCTTGGTTCTATTTGGGATGGCATGATTCATGCATGAGTGGATGTGCTCGTACAGTGCCTTAGTGTAGGATTCAGCAGTTGACCCTTCAGTTCCCGTCTGCATGGGTGTCATGAAGTATGTCACTTCTGACTTGAGTAGCATGAAGTTGACTTTGGAGAAGTTTTTTATGGAGGTTTCCTTACTGGGGGGTGGGATGTGGATGGAAGGTTGATTAGCTTATGGTCAGACCTAACCAACAAGGGGGTGACCATAGGTGTGGAGCATCGATTTCCCATGTTGGTAATGACCAGGTCTAGGATACTGGAGCTCCTGGTGGGACTATGGATTAGTTGATCCAGGGAGGATCCAGGGAGTTGGAATTTATGAATTCCAAGAACTGTTGGGCAAAGGTGTTGGTACATGAGTAGTTTTCCCAGTTAATGGCAGGGTAGTTGAAATCACACAGTATTAGGGTGTTTGGTTGTATCTTAATATTTTCCAGTATGTTTAGAAAAGTGTAGTGAGAATCTTGGGGCATGGTGGGGGATCTGAAGCAAGCTACAATTTGGATTGCAGTCTTACCTAGCTAGTGTTAGAATGTATTAAATTGTGGATGAAAGCGCTAAACATTTGGCTTTCTTTTGGCTTTTTGGTTATTTCACTAGTGAATTTGTGGTTCAGTCTTAGTTTCAGTGTTGGTTTATTTACCTAGCTAGTGTTAGTTACACCTGGAGAATTTCAGACACATTGTGTTGGGCAACTAGTCTGGTGGTGTGAATATCCTTGGTAAATATGGACACTCCTCCACCTTTAGTGTTTCGGGTCCTGGTCTGGTGGCCGAAAAGTGTGGTAGGAGTTGTAGCCTGGTATTGCAGGGGTGCTCTCCGGAGCCTTGAACCAGGTCTCAGTTACTGCACAGATATCGATGTTCTCCATTTTTAGGAGTGCCTCGAGAGAGTGCATTTTGAGGTTTAGACTTCTAGCATTGAGTAGCATTACCTTCAGATTTTGCATGCTTGTACCTGTTACGGTGGTGGTTTTGTCATTTGAACTTTGCCTAAAAAAGGCACTGTAGGGGTGGCAACAGCCTTAACCAGTAACCTGAATCCCAGGGGCGACAGCTGCAGACCATCTCTGGCTAAGCACCGTGGTCTGTCGATCATGTCATCCCAGGCAGACAGATACTGGATCCCCTTTGAATGACACCAGAAGCTTAACCAATTGTTGAAGTCAATCATTTTGTCCTTATATTGTTGTATCATTCTGGGCAAAGGCAGGATGCTACTCAGGGCTAGGGTCATACCTGCCTGGGCCACATGATCCGAGAGCTCTTCCACGTCCCTTTTTATGTAGTCCAGGGAGGTATATCTCAAGTCATTCACTCCAACATGGACAATGGCAGGGTCATATTTGTACTTGTTGTGGAGTGACTTGAGTGCATGCGTTATGTGACGGATCCTGGCACCCGACAGGCAGCTGACTGTAATTTTCTCCTTGTTCAGCCTGGTGAGTGGGACATCAGTGTGCCTGACTATAGAGTCACCTATGACTAAAGTGTTAGGTACGTTGTCTTGCCTTAGGGGCTGTTGCTGGGTGGCACACTGGTGTTGTGAGCTATTTGACACATTGGTTGTGACTGGTGTATGTTTTTGTTTCAGCTTCGGAGGTCCTCATTGCTTGGGCAGGTTACAGTTAAGGGTCCCTGCATATGTGGATTTAATGTTACTATGTGTGGGTGTTAGTGGTGTGGGTTTAGAAGGGCTATGTGTTGCTTGAGGTGTAGTGCGGGTGTTAACCTTCTCCTCTTGACTGTCTAGCACAATCTTGGGTGGAGAGAGCTTTGCTTCCAGTTTGGCTATGTAAGTGCATCTTTCACAGGTTGTAGTGTTGGGTGGTAGGAGGAGAGGGATGTCTATGTACATGAGGCAATTGCTGCATTGCCCCAGTATGCCCAGATTCACCAAGGGAACAGGAGAAATCACCAGAAGCTGACCACTGGACATGCCTGGTTTGGTGCTTTTTTTGTAAAGTACAGGAGCTTTTTTCCCTTGCCTTAGCAAAGTACTTTGCAATTATAGGCTGTTTAGTGTCTATGATTAATTTCTCCTTATTAACAATATTAAAATTGTTTCCCATTGCTCATTGACAGCAGACAGTAGCATAAGCTAGGGTGGGGGTGACGGGAAACTGTCCCTGGCATAAAGTGTTGAGGGATGCAATCAGCTGACCCCAATCACTCTTCAATGCAATACTACAGCAATAACCCACGCCTGGGTGTGGGTAATGCTGGATTTACCCACGGTTGGTGTGGTTTGGTCACGAGGGCGAAGGCCGAGTGGCCAAACAAAAACAACCATGGGTAAATCCAGCATTACCCACACCCAGAAGTGGGTTATTGCTATTATACAATGACATTATTTAAGAAAAAAAAATTACTTTTCTTAAATAATGGCATTGTATAATGCCTCCTTGCTGCCCTTCCGCAGCTGTCTGGTATTCTGCAGCAGTTCTGATGTACTGCGCATGCGTATGCTTACACAGTACATCAGAGCTGTGGGCGGAAGCAACGGAGAAAGCAAGATCTCCGTTGCTTTTTACAAACTGTCTCGCTATGTTAAAGGAGTTTAACATAGCGAGACAGCTTTAAAAAAAGTAACGGAGAATCTCAGTTGCGTTTTTTTAAAGCTATCTCGCTATGTTAAACCCATTTAACATAGCGAGACAGTTTTGAAAAAAGCAACAGAGAAAGCAAGATCTCCGTTGCTTTTTACAAAGTGTCTCGCTATGTTAAAGGAGTTTAACATAGCGAGATAGCTTTAAAAAAAGCAATGGAGAATCTCTGTTGCTTTTTTAAAGCTGTCTCGCTATGTTAAACCCATTTAACATAGTGAGACAGTTTTGAAAAAAGCAACGGAGAAAGCAAGATCTACGTTGCTTTTTACAAAGTGTCTCGCTATGTTAAAGGAGTTTAACATAGCGAGACAGCTTTAAGAAAAACAACGGAGAATCTCCGTTGCTTTTTTAAGTTGTCGCGCTATGTTAAACCCATTTAACATAGCGAGACACCTTTAAAAAAAGTAACGGAGATAGGAAGATCTCCATTACTTTTTTAAAAGCTGTCTCACTATGTTAAACTCGTTTAACATAGTGAGACAGTGTGTAAAAAGCAATGGAGATCTTGCGTTCTCCGTTGCTGTAAAAAAAGAGTTATACTAATGGAAAAAGTCTGGGCGACCGGACCTTTTTCCATTACTATAACTCTGATTTACAACGTGCACGCTGACCAATCAGCATGCACGTTTTGGAATATTAATTGGGGGGGTCGTTGTATAATGGCTTTTAAAAGCCGGTATTGCATTTGTGGTCAAACCTGAGCACTATAGCGCTACCTGTGCGGTCTTGAACTAAAAGCTGAGCTCTGTAGTGTTCCTTGCAGGCAGGATATAAACTGTAGTAGCAGTTTCCTAAAGTTTAAAAAGAATGTTTTTTTAAATGAAAATATGGGTGCTGTAGGACTCCAGTTACAAAAGAAAATATAAAAATCTTTCCATTAATTACTCGGTTTAACACTACATAGACTGGCTCAAGTCCTGCCATCCCTGAAATTTTACTTCTCTTAATTATTATTATATTCTATTTTATTTATTTATTTTTGTCCCACTAGGCTAGTAGCCTCTTTTCAGGGGAGACCTAAGGTGGTATTAGTACTACTATGAGAAATTCGGTTAGGGCATTGGGGAACTTCCCCTACTCTTCAGCATACAGGGACACAATTTGTAACTATGCTTCATGCTTCTGGTCTGGGCCCAAAGGCAGCTCAGAGCAGTATGGAGGAGAATGGTGCCAGTGAGAGTGAAAGCAGAAGGATGGAAAGTGAAGCGAAGGAAAAGGCAACTGAGCCTTCGTAAAAAAGCTTATTTTTGGAAAAGGATGATATGAAAATAGAGAAGCAGAAGAAGGGTTTGGTGATACAAGAGGAGCAGTGTGATTCTACACAAGGTACAGAAATGTAATTTCATCAGAAACTGTTCGAGGATGAAGTGAAGGAAAATCACAGGTAGGATGCATCATTACTATCTTCCAGTCAGGAAGGTTGCAGGATGTGTATTTATTGAACAAAGCAAACTAGAAAGTGAAAAAGCAGTGTTGTGTGGAGAATAATGGAAAAAAATACAAGAGCAAGAGAAGGAAGTACAAGAAATAAGAAAAGATTGCATGTGCAAACTGTAAGAGAGGGAGACAAAAAAGTGGAAAAGAAAATAGAAGTGAAAACAAAGTATCGTGTTAGAATAAGTAGCAAGATGGAAAAAAAGAACTTGATAGATATGAAGTATGGGATAATGTTATCTCATCACTGAGTATCGAACCCTGAGATATGAGCATTTATTTGTATTAATAATGGCTCTTTATGTGACATTTGTTTTGAAAAAGCACAATACATGGAGAAATTTTTAAAACAATATGAAAATAAAAAAAATGATAGTCCTTGGAACTTACATGTTGTAAAGGCATTTAACAGAGAGACAAAAAAAGACTATATATTTAATTTTGTACGGATGTAGAAAAAGACATTCTAAGAGACTTTTTAAAGACTGTGTGCAGAGATGTAATGGACATTACAAAGATTTATGACAGCAGAGGTTTATGAACTGCAGAATGGGGTTGTGGAGTTTTATTGCAAATGCAAAATGAAAAAATAATACATGTGCCTAGTATAATCAATGTGGAAGGTAACAGAGGTTGGTAAAATACTGGGGACAACCAAAGACTTGTTACTTTTGTGGTAAAAATGACCATTTAATTAATAACTGTGAAAAGAAAATATTTTATTTGTGGTAAACTGGTCATGAAGCAAAAAAATGAATAGTATAAAGAATGTAAAAATCAGACTAGGGGTGTTAGAATGGTGTAGATTGCTAGATATGGATATGATAATACTACTAAGAGTTTTAACAGAAGAAGAGAGAACACAAGTAAACAAACTATGGGAAGGCAAAGTTACACCGAATGTAGGAGAAGAAAAGTGCTCAGGTATAGCAATTTTAAGTAAGGAACTATACATTGTAATACTAGGAATAATTTTAATACTGGATATAAAATGGAAAAAACAAGTATACAGAACTGTGACACTGTATGCACACATTTCACAAAAGCCAAGGGAAATTATGTTTAGAAAAACTCGATTATGTTTCAACATTTATTTATTTATTGATTTATTTATTGACATTTGTTGACCGGAAAAGTCCACTGGGTCAGGAACCCATTTTCAGTGGAGGCCAGAGGAAAAAACTGCACTACTAAAATACAAAATACACATAGCTGAAGGCATTTAACAATTTTAACAAAGTGAGTTACTAAAATTGACAGTCATTGTCTATATATAATTGACGGAGTTCCTATATACATATAATACATATACTAGGCACAATGTGCCAGAGATTGATATATAAATTATCAAGGTGTGTTCAAAAAGGATTTTTGAAACTGAGTGTGTAGATAGAAACAGTTCAGATTATAAAGGTTTGAGAGAAGGAGTAGGGAGGTAGCAGTGCAAACGAAAAGGGAAGAAAAGTACGGGGATATAAGGCATTTAGGTATTAGATGCAAGAGGTAAGAGAAGCTAAAATTGTGATAAACTGAGGGGCTGCCAGCCCAGCCAGATAGAATTTTATAAATAATTTTATGTCATTGTAAATATTAATATGATCCACAGGCTTGTTTGACAAATGTAAGAAAACTGTGTTATCTGCTGAGCTTCAAAAATGTAACCACGGTGCACCCTGCTGGAAGATAGCTGATAAGTAAAGAATTTTATGACACTATGTGATCTCAAGCTAGGAGACAGGATGTCTGCAGCTGGAAAGTCTTTCTATTTTCTTAAGACAGAGATAATTACTAGGTTTCACATGTAAAGTGTCTTTTATTGCTGTAACTTCCTGGCAGCTGCAGATCACAAAGAAATGTTAAATATTGAGTTCTGTTAGCCTAGGAACTAAATCAGAAGTGACAAGAATGATGTAATCTGAAATGACTCAGCAGCAATGTGTATTATCAATTTAAGGACTATCCCAGAAAGAAATAAGGGCATTTTGTATTTCTGTCTGAACCTAAACACATCAGCTCACCAGCACTTTGCCTTGCTCTGTAAGTAAGTTAAACAAAGAAAAGCACTACTGTTGCGAGTCCACAAGACAATTTATTCCAAATGTAAAACTCAAATAAAATTAAGTGCTTTCGTCAATGCCAGTTGACTTCATCAGAATAACGCAATGAACATGAAAATTGTGTTTAAATAGTACAGGCTTGACAATGATTGGCTGTTTCACCCCACAATTGTAAAACAAGATTTTAAAAAATCCATTACAAAATATTCAAGATTATTGCAAGAATATAACTTACTTAAAAAACAAATTCTCATGTTTGTATTTGTATTGAATGACTATTTGACTATATTACCTGTACTGAAAGAAAAGGCAGGACATGTTTAAATGTCTTTAACTGGTTTAAATGTGAACTTGCTTATTAACACATAAAAGTATCAGAATACTATTTGTTGTATTGTTATTCTACATTAATATAATATTTTCCTTGTGGAAAACTGTTTAATACAAACATGAGAATTTGTTTTTTAAGTAAGTTATATTCTTGCAATAATCTTGAATATTTTGTAATGGATTTTTTAAAAACTTGATGTAATGTGATCCTATCTCGCCTACATTCTCTACAGATGGGTTCGGAGCCGATCCTCGGCTCCGACTCGGCCACTATACAATAGAACGCAGTCTCTTATTGGCTGAGTTACCTCGTATCCCAGGATGCACCACTACTGCTTCCCCAGATCTCGTTTGCTGCTTCTACAGCATAGACGTGGTCTCGGACTTGGCTGAGCTAAGTGCCTCTTAGTGAAGTTATTTCTGTCTAGTTTTTTGCTAAAGCTCACCCAAAAGCTATTTTAACAGCTACTTGTTGTGTGTGACTGTGTATTTTAAGTTTTTTGTGGTAAAATTGTATTTTTTGTGGTAAGTGATCCCACTTAAGTTAGAGGGCCTTGCCCTATCCTAGGCGTTTTAGTTAGAGTCTAGGCTGTCATTTGTGGTAGTCTTTGAAGTTTAGTGTGTTGATAGTCATGTCGAAGGAACATGGACCATCAGGTTTTAAAAAATGTTCCAAATGTAGTTATAAAATGTCCATTACGGACGACCATTCTTTGTGTGTTTACTGTCTGGGCCCGAAACAGGAATCCTGTAGCGTTTGCCACGCTTTTTCCTCTCGCGTCCTCCAAGAGAGGAAAAATAAGTTGATTTTGAAAGGGCTTATTACCCCTTCCTTTGAGGAAGCCCTATCTTCTTCTTCTTCCCCTTCGAGGAAGAAAAAATCTTTGGCTCCGACCAGCCCGTCGGATCCGGCAGCTAAAAAGTCACGGCAGGCTTCTCCGTCGGCTCCATAGACTTCGGAGCCGAGGGCGGAACGGTCTGCCTCGATGTCTCCAGCCTAGACTCCTCTGGCTTCGGAGACGAGAACTCGGGTGTCGAGAGGCGAATCATCTCCATCGGCTACACTGCCTTCGGAGCTGATGAGGGTTGTCCGCTCAGACTCTTCCCCTTCGGTGCCGAAGTCCCCATCGGCTCCGAGGGAAATTGCAGTGGTAGTGGAATCTCCCTCGGCGCCGATACTTCTCGAACCCATATGGAGCCTGTCCCCCAGTCTTTCGGAGCTGGCGGAGAAGTCGACTCGGACCCGGTCGGTCTCTTCTCGGTCGTCGAGGATGTCTGATTCGGATGTAGACAGGGTGCTTCAAAGGCTTTTTCAGTCTCCGGTCTTTGCAAAATTGATCTCGGCTCCAGCCCAGTCGGCTCTGGAGCCGATTTCCCATCCTGCTATCTTGGTTCCTCCTCCAACAGCTTCGGCGCCATTGGAGTCAGTGTTGGTGGAGCCGGTGGAGGTTGTCGGGTCGGCTCCGACCCTAACTCCAACCCCGCCCTTCGGGTCGGGGTTCGGTACGCGGACCTCCTCTGTCGGCCCCGGGCGGGATGCTTCGGGACCGATCCTTTCGGTTCCAAGTCTCCCTCTCGGTGCGTCGGCTGCGAGAGTTCCGACTGCTGTTGTGGCCTTGGGGGTTGAACCATCCCATGACTCTGGGGGTCCCGCCTTCAAGGCCATGAGGAGTGCCTTGGCCAAATCCTCTCTGGCCACTTCTACCATCTCACCACCACCTTCCCTTGGCACGGAGACTGGCTCCTTTGCAATCCCCCTGTCTCATGACAGCGGAGCCCTTGGGCCTGAGGTTACCCCCATTGGGGGTTCCCTTCTTCCTGGAAGTCCCTCCGAAACGCTTTCGGAGGAACCTCCTAGGAAGAAACAGTGCAAGAGGAAGCACGTCGACTCCCCTGATGAGTCTCTCACCTCGGATACCGACCTCGATGATGCAGAGGGGTCCCCCAAGTCGTCCTCGGATGATGTATCCTTTGCGGACATCTTGGATATCCTTAAACAACGAGGCGACTGGCAGTCCAAACCCCCTTCTGCTGAGGAGTCGGTTTTCCTCAAGGCCTTCGGGGCTCAGCCCTCCGCCTCCTGGGTGTCTCCGCCCTTTGATGAGCTTCTGGATATGATCTCTCGAAGGGCGTGGGAACACCCGGATTCTGTTGAACCGGTGCCAGCTCGCCCCAATAAATTCCTTTCGGCTCCCCCTGATAAGGACTTTCTTTCGAAAGGTGTGGTTGTAGATGCCTTGGTGGTGGCATCTGCCACCCAGCAAGATGTGGCAGAGGCTTCAACGTCCGTCCATCCTCCTAATAATGAGTCTAGGAGCATGGATCGGTACGGGAAGCGCACCCTTGCTTCAGCGACCTTTACATTAAGGTCTCTGAACTACTTGACGCATTTCACAAGACTGCAGAGGGATCTGGTCAAGGAGCTTTCGGATACCCTCTCCGGTAACTTACCTAAGCAGTTGGCCCAAACGGTTAACTCCCAGTTGGCTACCCTGTCCTCGTTATCCAACTCGTCCATGAGGCTCATTTCTTATGCAGCCGAAGGAGCGAGCAGAGCAGCGGAAACAGGTGTTGCTCTACGGAGACAAGCCTAGCTACGCCTGTGTCACTTTGCGGAGGCCTTTAAGTCTTCCTTTGCCGATGCCCCCTTTGAGGGGTCCTCACTGTTTGGACCCAAGGTAAAGGACACTTTGACTCGCTGCGAACAGGAGGGTAAGACTTTAACTGCCGTAGGGGCCCGGTTTTCCACTCGCTTCAGACCTTATCCCAAGGCTCGAAGAGGAGGGAAAATGTGGTTCCGTAAGTCTCAAAAGCCTTACTCGTCGCAGCAGAGCGATTCCCCTTCTAGAGGCAGAGGAGGGGGAAATTTTTCAGGGAGACGCCGTCCCAGAGGCGGCGGAGGCCCCCGCAACACTGGAGACCGTGAGTCCTTTCGTGGCTCCTCCTCCTTCCAGCATCCCTGAAGGAGTACCCGACTTTGCAGCTCCAGAGCCAGTCGGGGGTCGTTTTTCGAGGCAGCTAAAGGCATGGGCAAATATCACTCAGGACCAATGGGTGCTCCGAATCATCGCCGGAGGTTACACCATTCCCTTCTCTCAACCCCCCCCCACCATCCCAAAGAATCCCGGACCCGCCACCCAGTCAACGGGATCTTGCAGCCAGCGAAATATCGAAGCTGCTTCAAAAAGGAGTCATCCAACCTGTCCCCGCAGATCAGGCCGGATCAGGGACTTTCTCAAGATTCTTTGTGGTACCAAAAAAGACCGGGGACTTGAGGCTCATTTTGGATCTCAGCAAGTTAAACCGATTAGTGAAAAAGTCCAAATTCCGGATGGTCACCTTGCAATCCATTCTCCCGCTTTTGGAGAAAGGTGTTTGGATGTGCTCCATAGATCTCAAAGACGCCTATTATCACATTCTGATAGATCAGGCGTCAAGGAGACACTTGCGCTTCAGCCTAGGAGACAGTCATTTCCAGTTCCGTGCACTGCCCTTTGGTCTCACCACAGCCCCCAGGGTGTTCACCAAATGTTTGGCGGTGGTGACTGCTCACCTGAGAAGTCTAGGATTCCAGGTGTTTCCATACCTAGACGACTGGCTCCTAACTGCCACCTCCAGGCATCTACTCTTGAAAACTCTAGCAGCCACTATCTCTCTAGGCAACTCCTTAGGAATCACCTTCAATTGGACAAAATCTGTATTGCTGCCATCGCAGCGTATTCTGTTTATTGGTGCAGAAATAGACTCAAGGCAGATGCGAGTCTATCTTCCTGCGGAAAGGATAGCAACGCTGCAGTCTCAGGTTCGGGCATTACTCCTCAGATGTCACGCTCCAGCGAGAATGGTCCTGCAGCTGTTGGGTTCCATGTCAGCCACCATTCTTCTGGTCCCCTTGGCAAGGTTGGATATGAGGATACTCCAGTGGCTCCTATCAGTCCAGTGATCTTATCAAGACCTTCCCCTCAGTCACCACATATTGATCACAGAGACGTGCAAACAGGATCTTCGTTGGTGGCTCCTTTCCTCCAACTTGAATCTAGGGCGACCCTTCGTTCCCCCATTCCCCTCGGCCACGTTGACTACGGACGCCTCCCAGACAGGGTGGGGGGGGGCATTATCTGGACAGGTCGGTCCAAGGCACGTGGCACACCGAGAGTCTTCTCCACATCAATATCCTGGAAATGAGGGCGGTGCTTTTAACGTTGCAAGCACTGCACGATCACCTCCCCCAGGGTACGATTGCCATTCAGTCCGACAACAGGTCGGTAGTCTGGTACTTAAACAAGCAAGGAGGGACCAGGTCTTACCCCCTTTGCAGAGAGGCCATGAAGGTATGGGATTGGGCGATTGCTACCAAACGTTTCCTAGTGGCAACACACATTCCGGGGAGATCCAACGTGATAGCCGACAGACTGAGCAGAACTATTCTCTCCCCTCACGAGTGGTCCTTGAACGACAGAGTGGTAACACAGATTTTCACGAGATGGGGAGCTCCTTGTTGCGATCTTTTCGCAACTCCCCTCAACGCGAAATGCCAGCAGTTCTTCTCTCTCACCCCAGTTCTGGGGGAGATCCCCAAGGATGCTCTAGTCCAAGCTTGGCCCCCCCGGTCTGCTAAATGCGTTTCCACCGGTTCCCCTTCTCCCCAAGGTGATTCAGAAGGCGATTCGCTTGGAAAGCAAAATGATTCTAATCGCCCCATACTGGCCTCATCAAGTCTGGTTCCCCTTTCTTCACAAATATGCATTGGAGGGTCCCTGGTTTCTGGACCAAGTTCCGGACCTCTTGATGCATCAGTCAGGACAGCTCCATCATTCCCTCCATTCATTGAAGTTAGCAGCTTGGCTACTCCTCTTCCGACCATAGTTAGGAGCCATTCTTTCGACCCTGAAGTCATGCATATTTTGTCCTCGGCCCACAAGACTTCTACTAAAAAGATGTATGGCAATAAATGGAAGAGGTTTGCTATTTGGGCCCAACTCCGAGGATTAGACCCTATGACAGCCTCGGTGTCAGAGGTTCTGAAGTTTTTAGCTTCCCTGTTCAACCAAGGTTGTTCGGTGTCTACCATCAAAGTTCAATTGGCTGCTATTTCCAATTTTCACAAGAGCGTAGATCCACCTTTAATGAGCAACAAGTTGTGCAAAGCCTTTATTAAAGGAGCTTGGCTTCTACGGCCCCCTATATCTCATCCTGCACCACCGTGGGACCTTAACGTGGTGTTAGGTGCATTAACCTCATCTCCCTTTGAGCCGGCAGCAACCTGTGACTTAAAATTTCTTTCTTGGAAGACTGCTCTTCTAGTTGCTATTACATCAGCCAGGCGAGTTTCAGAACTTCAAGCCCTGTGTGTAAAACCACCATACCTGGTATTTCACAAAGATAGAGTATCTCTTAGACCAAACCCATCCTTTATACCAAAGGTCTGTTCTAACTTTTGTTTGCAACAATCACTGGAATTACCGTTTTTTTTCCCTAAGTATTCAAACAGAGCTGAATATACCTTTCACAGCTTAGGACGTGCACAGACAATTACGTTTCTATTTGGATAGGACACACCAAGCACGAAAATCAGATCAACTGTTTGTGTCCTTTTCGGATAGTAAATTGGGCAAAGCCGTCACGAAAGTCACTATTGCCAAGTGGATCAGGGACTGTATCAGTCATATTTACCTCATTTCAAATAAGGAGCTTATAGTTCCAGTGAAAGCTCATTCTACCAGGGCTATGGCCACTTCGGCAGCCTTTCATTCCAAGCTCTCTATTAGTGACATTTGTGCGGCTGCTACGAGGTCTTCTCTACACACCTTTATTTCTCACTACAAATTGGATGCGGCATCTAGGGGCCGAGCTTCCTTCAGTTCCACGGTTCTCAGGAGCGTTTTCCAGTGAGCCACTCAGGAATTAGGTGCTAGGGACGCTGTCCCATCTGTAAAGAATGTAGGCGAGATAGGATCACATTACATCTTTTAGTTATGTACTTACCATAACTTTAGATGTATGGGATCCATCTCGCCTACATTCCTAATAACCCACCCTCCTTCCCCCTGCCTCGTAGACCAGAAGAGACCGGAAGATCCGAATTCAACTTCTTCCTCTCTTGGAACACCTGGCAATGTTATAACAACAGTCTATGTGTGTGTGCATGTGTGCGGACAAACAAGATCTGGGGAAGCAGTAGTGGTGCATCCTGGGATACGAGGTAACTCAGCCAATAAGAGACTGCGTTCTATTGTATAGCGGCAGAGTCGGAGCCGAGGATCGGCTCCGAACCCATCTGTAGAGAATGTAGGCGAGATGGATCCCATACATCTAAAGTTATGGTAAGTACATAACTAAAAGTTTTACAATTGTGGGGTGAAACAGCTAATCACTGTCAAGGCTGTACTATTTAAACACAATTTTCATGTTCATTGGGTTATTCTGATGAAGTCAACTGGCATTGACGAAAGCGCTTAATTTTATTTGAGTTTTACATTTGGAATAAATTGTCTTGTGGACTCGCAACAGTGGTGCTTTTCTTTGTTTTACTTGTGGTATTTGAGCACTATTGCACCACCTTTTTGGTTATTCTGTAAGTAGGTTATTTAAGTACAGTGATTTCTCTTAAAAACAGATAAAAATACAGTCAGATTATTTTAGATGTTTTCTATATTTATGTGAGACTGTCCTATTATGTTATTTTAAAGTATTTCCTGTGATTTCTGAACTCTAATGTCATTGTGTTGAATTAATGAGTATTGTCTTGTGTTTTTATTATTAAATATTTTTAAACCTTTTAACTGTGGCTGTTTTATGTAAAGATAATTTAAGCTCTTAGTGTACTTGCATGTATTTGGTGATACTGTACAAGCCACTCCAATAGCCTTGCTGTTCGTCACACTTACCATTTGGACAATAACATTGCACAGTAGAACTGGACACCCTTTGGTAAGGGCCTTTAGAGTAGCTGATAAGAGTAGTTGGTGGCAGTAATTACTACTTTATAGCCTGGGCAGAAGGGGCATAGCTAGTGAACCTGTGCTAGCCTTCCCCAGAAGTGTCTGTGCATTGGTATATAAATCACATCTCAAAGTGTGTGTGTCAGCTACTTGGGCAGGGACACAAAGCACTGGTTGGACAGTGCATGTTCTGGAAGTTTTGGCTCAACTACTCAGCTGAGATCTGAACCCTATAGCTGTGCCAGTGGGGAGTCTTATTGGGGATCTGGAGAGAACGGGAGAAACCAGCCACAGACTGACTGTGATCTCTGTGTGCTCTTAATGGAAATTGTACTTTACTGTGTGTGTACTTGTTATCCTCCCAATGTGGCTGTCCCTTACCTCAATGGTGTTATTGTTGAGGAATGAGGTTCCTTGATTACTGGACCACTGCATGGGCGCCACAAAGATATAAAATGGAAATGAGGTGTGGAAAAAAGTTACATTAACTTAATGGCTGAAAAAATGAAGAGAGAAGGACAGGAAGTGTAATATTTGGTGATGAGATTGGTAACAGGACAGAGAAAAAGAAAAGTAGGGGGAATAGGATAAAGTAAAAAAGAAACGTATATGATAATTTATGGTGGCCTATAATTTTGGGCACAAGAAAAGATCTGATTGCTGAGGAAGTATTTCTTCAAAGATAGTTTGAATGCTTTTAATGCAACTAGGACAGTGATGTCTGGGGGAAGGGCATTATATTTACTAGTAGTGTCATATGAATAAAGGTTCTGACTGGTTCTTTTGTTAGGTTTGATAGTGGTTAAAGGTTGTTTATTAGCAGATCACAGGTTATGGGATGGGGAATATGACTGTAGGATATGGCACAGGGCAGGGCAGCTGTCTGGTTTATAAAAGTATTTTGTGAGCTAGAGTTAGTTGGGTGAAATCAATGCAGTGTTGGAATTTAGGCCAGTTTAACTCCTTAAAGGCTTGGCTGGTATAATCAGCAAGGCATGCCAGTTGCAAATTTGGTAACTTTATGGTAGCACGACTGGAATTTATTTTTAACAGGCTGGTGGAGGGTGATGAACACAGGGGCCCCATACAGGAGGGTTGGAGTAGGAGGCTAATGGCAAGTGTCTTTTTGGTGGGTTTGCCCATTTAAACTTTGTGTTTATATAGTCAGCCAAGTTTGAAGTGTTTTTTGTAGTACTAAGTATGTGTTGTTCAAAAGTAAGTTTGCTATGTACAGTAATGCCTAATAGTTTGGCATGTGTTATTATTTCAATTTTTGTGTTGTCTTGTGAGTATATGTTGAAGTCTTGTATATCTGGTTTAGTTGAGAAAATAGGAATAGTTTAGATTTTTTAGGATTAAGTACAAGTTGTCCTTCATTTAACCAGGTTTCTATGGATGTAAAGGCATTTTGTGTTATACTTAGAAGGTTTTGGAAATTATTGGAGGAGGAGATGATGGTGGAGTCATCTGCATATTGGATGAACATACTTTGAAGGGATGTGATATACAGAATGTTTATGAAAATGCTAAAAAGGAGAGGCCAGGAATAGCCCCTTAAGGAACTCCTGTTTTATTAAATAGATATTCTGATAGGCCTCCTTGCCATCTGACACACTGCTGTCTATTGGCTGAGAAGTTGGAGAACCATTTGAGAGTGGATTGAGAACATCCTACTATTGATAGTTGCTGAAGTAACTTGGGATGTGACACTGTGTCAAAAGCCTTGGATAGGTGTAATAGAATTACTTGAAGTTAGCAGTCCAGAATCCAAGGCTTTGTTCACAGTGTCTGTGAAGTAAGAAGAGTGGTGGTGGTACTGTGTGCCAGATGAAAGCCATGTTGTGTCGGTGCAAGGAGGTAGTTTTCAGACATTTTATTAGTTGTGCATTACATTTACATTTATTTGTTACATTTTACATTTGTTAACCGGGCTAGTCCAACTGGATACATGTCCATTTTCAGTGGAGGCCCGAGGAGAAAAGCTCCAAGTTTACACAATATTTAATATCACAAGTAAAATAGAAACAACATTAAGTACGTGTATAACAAAACATTAATAAAACAACAAAAGCATAAATAAAAACAAAAGATTAGTACATTATATATAAGGGATTTCACTATCTTCCAAATAAGTAAGTCATTATAATAGAGAGAAGATATTTATATAGAGGCTAGTTAGGAGATCTACAGGATAGGACAGTATTTTAATAATAGGCTTGGTAGGTAGATGGGTTAGGTAGGGCAGTTTAGAGTAGAAAGGTCAGTGAGTGAAGAAGTTCAAAGAGTCAAGATTAAAAGCAATATTTAGAAGGAGAGTACAGAGGAAGAAAAGCAATAGAAAAACAATTAGTCAGGGTTATTACAAGAACATAACCAGTGGTTGGAGAGGAAATGTTTAAGGTTAGTTTTGAATAGTGGGAGAGATGTAAGAGCAGTTAGGTCAATTGGTAGGAGGTTCCATATTTTCCCAACAAAGTTAGTAAATAGAGAGTCTCCTGCTGAGTTATTAGAAAAAGAAGTTTGCATCATCATTTTGTTTGTTGAGCGTAGCTTTTTCAGGTTGCAATATGGTGTAATGAGGGTAGAGAGAATAGGGGTATTGTTTGGTTGATAAAGGACCTTATGGGCTATAATTAGTTGGTTGAATTGTAGAAGGTGTGGTAACTCAAGCCAGCCTAGTTGTTTTAGGTTTAGACAGTGATGAGTTCTATATGGTGAGTTGGTGGCAAATCTGGCAATGTTATTATATGATCTAGCCAGTCTGTTAAGATTGTTTTGGGACAAGTTAGTATAGATGGGGGAGGCATATAATAGGGTAGAGATTAAGTGAGTTCTTGCTATTGTAGTTCTGGCTAAAGGTGTTAGAAATTGTTTAATTCTATACAAGGATCCAAGTTTTTTGTTGGTAGATTTTATTATGGTGTTTATGTGAGTGTTAAATTTAAGTTGATTATCTATCGTGATTCCTAAGAGTTTGGTAGTAGTGTCTGGAGAAATGATGGTACCATTGTTTGATTCCAAAGTAAAGTGCAGAGGGGGAGATGAGTGTGAGGGTGTGAACAGCAATAATTTGTTTTTGGGTTGAGGAGAAGACAATGGTTAGAGAACCATTTTCTATTGTAGAGAAAGATTTTTGTGTGAAAGAATGCAGTTCAGTTTGGGATGATGCAGAACAAATAATTGTGGAGTCGTCGGCGTATTGAATGCAGGTAGAGAAGGGAATAGAGAGGTGAAGGTCATTGATAAAAATGGAGAATAGAAGTGGGCCTAAGATAGAGCCTTGTGGGACACCTAAGGAAGTAGGAAGGAGTTCAGAAAGATGATTCTGCCAGAGAACTGCTTGTTTATGATTATCCAGGTAGGATGTGAACCAGCTCAGGGAAGATTTATCAAGAGATAGGGACTTCAGAAGGTGGAGAAGAAGTTTATGGTTGACCATATCAAAGGCTTTAGAAAGATCTACAAAGAGTGCAGATGACAGGGAATTATTGTTTCTATTTGTGTTGATACAGTTAGTAAAAGAAAGCAGGGATGTGGTTGTACTGTGGTAAGGACGAAAGCCATGTTGACAGTATGCTAGGAGATTGTGGTGGAGTAGGTGGGTAATTAACTGTTTATGGATGCATTTCTCCATTATTTTAGCGAGTGGAGATAGAAGAGCTATGGGACGGTAGTTTGAGTATTCAGTAGAATCACCACCTTTGTGAAGGGGAATAATATGTGAGATTTTCCAGATTGATGGAATAGTGCATTCTTTAATTGTTCTGTTAATCAATATAGAGATTGGGTAAGCAATGGCTGAGGCTCCTAGTTGTAGGTATTCACCGGGTAATTTGTCAGCTGAGGGGGTAGAAGGTTTGAGTTTTAGAAGTAAGGAGAGGATGAAGGCGGTAGATATAGGTTCTAGGTGGAAAGGAGGGGGGGGGGCTTGTAGTGGTCAAATTGGCAGTGTCAGGATTTTGTTGATTAGCTAAGTTTTGCACTGCTGTAGTAAAGAAGGTATTGAAGGCATTTGCTATTTTTGTAGGGTCATCAGAGTTGGTGCTAAGTGGAGCTGGTGTGTCTACTTTACCAGGGGATATAAGCCTGTTAATAGAGGTCCAGAACTTCTGTGGTTGTTGAAGGGAAGATTGTTGGAGTTGGATATAGAAGTTTTTCTTGTCCTGTAGGATTGCTTTTTTAGTTAGATTTCTTTGTTCCCTGAAATTTTGCTGATCAGTTATGAGTTTTGTGGTACGCCATTTGGTCCAAGATTTATTCCTGGAAAGGATTAGCTTTTTAGTCTGACTTGTGAGCCATGCTGCTGGTTTGTTTTTCACTCTAATGGTACGAATTGGGGCATGATGATCTAGGATTGTTAAGAAGGTGTTATTGAAGTAGGATACTGCTTCATTTATTGGAAGGGACTTAAGGGGTTCCCATTTACAATGTTTAAGTTCAGTTAGGAACAGTTCCTGGTCAAAGTGTTTTTTACTGCGTATAGTTCTAACAGGGGGAGAAATGTTAACGTTTGTTTTGTGTCTGATTATATATATTAGAGAGTGATCGCTAAGGTCATCAGGTAGGGTTCCTGTTTTATAGTTTTGTTCTGGACCATTTATTAATATCCAGTCAAGAATGCTTTCTTTGTTATTGGATTTGTTTATTCTAGTTGTGGAATTGATAAGTTGTGTGAATCCATTTAAGTTGATCAGAGAGGATGGATTGGTACTGTTACATAAATTTCAGTCGGTATTAACGTCTCCTAGTAATATAGTTTCTTGTGGATAATTTAGAGAAAGCCAACTTATTAGGTCTTCTAGTTTATCGTGATTGTTACCTGGAGGGAAATAAGTACAGATGATATTAAGTGATTTTTGGTTGTTTAGTTGTAGTTTTGAGATAATTATTTCAGCATTGCCATCAGAATGAAGTTTGTGGTTTATTTTGTTGATTTGTAATCCTGCTTTATAAAGAATTGCAACCCCACCACCTTTTTTCTTGATGCGATCTTGTCGAATAATATTGTAGCCTGGGGGAATAATTTCAGTATCTGGTATTGTTGGTTTAAGCCATGTTTCAGTTAAACAAAGGATGTCAAAGTGGTAAGCATCTAGGAGAGCATGAACTTGAGTAGCTTTGTTGCAGATACTACGTATATTAAGATGGGCAATTAAGAGTGTTTTAGAGGATTGGGCTGATAGAAGGGGGATAGAATGAGATTCATTACTGTTAGAGAAGGATGAGTGGAATTTTGGGCCCGGGTTAGGATGAATATCTCCATCTATAAGGGAGTGGAGGACAGTAAGGTTATGATATTGGATAAGTTTGGGATTATAGTCAATTAACTTTCGATTGTTAAGAATTGAGTGTTTTATATGGAAAAAGTCGATGATATTTAGCATGGATGTAGCTATGGTTATATGCGGAATTGTTAAAGCTTGTGCCTAGAGCAGGGAGTAATGTAGTAGTGTATTTGGATGATATGAAAAGTGTTTTGAGAAGGGGTTGTTCATAGAAGGTAAGGAAATAGGTAGTGGTAAGTGAGGTGAACAGTGAGATTAGTAGTAGACAATGGCATGGGTTAGGCATGTTAAGAGAAGAGGGAAGTCAGTTTAGTTAGCAAGATAAGGAGAAGGACTAGCTTTAGTGAGAAAGGCTAGAGATGAATAGGGAAAGGTCTGTATCTAGGGGGTGAGAAGATATAAGTGAGGGGAGAGGTTGGTAATAGGAGAGTAATAAGTGGAAGTAGGCAGAGGAGGAGCAAATGGGTAGCCTTTATGAGACAGGTAAGAGATGAAAGGGGGAGATGTTTATGTAGTGGGTGTGGAGGAATTAGTGTAGGGCGTGGTTAGAGGTAAGTGATTGGTTGGTTGAAAAGGAAATGAGGACTAGAGGGGAGTGGTTAGAAGAGTATAAAGGTAGACACCCTGGGGGCGGGTGGGAATTGGGGGCAGGGTAGGGGAGCGGAGTGAGCCCGGAGGGCGAACGGAGCGGGAAGACACAAGAGAGTGGAGTACAGCAGGAAAGCAATCAGTGAATGGGAAGAATTATCAGGTAAGTCAGTGAGATAGAGAAAGTGTAATAGTTAGTCAGCTAATGTGTAGAAATGAAGTATGTAGAACAGCTAGAATCAGAAGAAGCAAGGTAAGGTAAGATAGGGTAGGCTAAAATGCAGTTCTGGAAAAAGTTTCAGTGAAAGGACAGATGTGAAAGGTTAAGGGGGGCAGAAGATAAGTCTGGGAATGGGAAAAAGAGAAGTAGCAGCAAGAAAATAGTAAGGGTGCCACCTTGTGACCAGTTGAGTAATTGCAGGGACAGACACCAGTGTAGGGGGCTATTCACAACTGGGAACAAGAGGTTGTAATGTGATGTGCTAGCAAACAGAAATAGTTGAGGTAGATGTAAAAGGTATTAAATGGAGTTCTATGTGGGGGATGGGGTATGTGTGGGCTGATGGTAATTCAGGAGGGACGCTTAACCTGAGATACAGTAATAGATTAAGTCTGGTCAAATAAGGAAACTAAACATACATTAAAGTCTCATAGTAAGTCGGTTTCCCTTGGTAATGAGTGGTATGGGCTCAGTTGTTGAGGTTCCTTTATTTCCAGGAGGATGGTAGGCAGGAAAAAAAGTTTGCTTGGGTTTAACAAGTGACCACTCTGTTGTAAGGTAAGAAGAGAGAGAGATAGTGAGTGAAATTGAGCTAGGATTGGAAGCAAGTTAAGTTAAAGTACATCAGCATGTTTCAGTAACATCAGCGCTAAATCCTTGGTACAAAACATTCAACAATGGAGAGGAAAAACAAACCTTTCTAGAACATACAACAATTAGAAGGACAGATAGTTCACTTTGCATGGCTAAGCATTGTATAACAGTTTTATAGATTCAAATGTATTGTTAAATGCTCAAATTATTAAGGTAGGTAGGATAAATTCAGTGAAAAACACAGCTAAAAACCTCTAATATTCACAATAGAGAGTAAATGAGAGTTTTAAGGATATATTACCAAGTAGATAGCGTTTCTACTAAATGCTTAGGGGTCAGAGATAGGACTCAACAAATACCAATAGGAGATACCCGCTATTCCCGTGTTGTTTCCACATTAAAGACTAGGGGTTCCCAGAAGTCTAGCCACCATAGCTCTGTAAAACTACTAGATTTACAGTTAGGGTTCAGCGATTAAGCAGCCTAACTCTCCTATTGTAATTAATGATGCAATAAGTATAGCAAGCCCCCGCACCCACGCTACACGGGCAAAATACAGAATTTTAAGCTGGTTTGTAATGTAGAACTTACAGTATTAGATATTAGCCACATTGAAGAAATACTTTAAGCATCTAGCTTTACTAATAAAAAGAAAGCTAGCTATAAAGGTAGGATTCTATAAAACGCGCAGGGCGATGTAGTTCAAGTACCTTACCGAGTGTAAGGTAGCAATTCTTAAGTATTTATAAGGGATTTAGATAATATGTCTGACTTAACACATTAAATAATCTTTTAAATTGGCGAATACTACTCAATTGTAATTACGAGGTACACAGTAGAAACCCACTAGCGACGCTAGGTATTCCAGTCGTAACGCAGGTTGGGGCGTGCGACTAAGCAGCCCGAGACCTCTATGGATATACAAAGACGCCAAGGGTTTGTAAGCCCACGTGCACGCTACACTGTTAACACTAAAATAAAAGCCAGTGTTATTTAGTAAAGTCTAATGGTTTCAGGTAGAATACAGCCTTTAAACAGTGGATACAGGGTAACATTCAATAAGACGCCGAGGGTTTGTAAGCCCACGTGCACGCTACTCCGTTAACACTAAACTAAAAGCCAGTGTTGTGTAGTAAAGTCTAAGGGTTTAGGTAGAATACAGCCTTTAAACAGTAGATACAGGGTAATATTCAATAAGCCCTAGTAAAACCTCCTTTACGAATTAAGTCAAGGGACATTGCATCAGTGTAAACAACCCTTATCAAAGGCAGTTAACTACGCATATCTAAACAAGTCCAGGTATGTACGCTAAACAGTTACAAGTAGTATAACAGCAGTATTTACATAATATCAGGAAGGGAATAACCTCGACACACAATATGGAGACTCGCTAATACATACTCAGTCATGGAGAAACAGAATATCATATATCAGGCTGAAAAGTAGGAAATAGCACTCACAGGTGTGTTGTATAAGTCAGCCATTCAATAGGAAAAACCTTAAAAGGTCAATCAGTACACATAGACTTCAAGACCGCATTTATGATACGACCTCATTACTGGCATAAAACAGTGCAATTGATAGCTATGATACACATTCCAACAATTACTCACAGTCCCAGGATAAGCCTCTATCTCCAGACGCCCATCAGCCAACGATGCTCAGGGAAAGAAAGATAGCGTCAGTGGATAGGGGGTATATTTATAGGTTACAAGTAGACGTGGAGGAGGGAATATGGGAGTAGCCTCGGTGCATAAATAAATAAATGCATAAATACATTTCTGCAATAGTTTGGATAGAGAGGAGAGGATAGAGATGAGTCTATAGCTGGTTTTGACACCTTTGTGTAATGGAGTTATGATGGACTTTTTCCAGAGTTTGGGAATATTGGATTCTATAATGGATCTATTAATGAGGATGCTGACAGGATAGGCTATCACATCAACAGCAAGTCTGAGATATCCTGAGGGAAGGTTGTCTGCACATAAGGAGCAGGGTTTTAGTTTTTTAAAAAAGTTTATGCACTAGTGAGATGGGTACTGCATGTAGAGAGAAGGAACAGTCTGTAGGGTTGTTTACTGAGGTTCCTGTAGTACAGGAGTTATTTGCATGGAGGTTTGCCTGAGTTCCATGTATAGTGTTTGGACTGTCTGTGAGGATAGAGAGGGTATTAGGTGGAAAGTGATTTATAAGGTTTAGAATACTACTGATGAAATGGGAGTTAAACATTTGAGATATTTTCATGTGGTTGTTTGTCAAGGGTTGGTGATGGATTTTCTGAGGTTCCAGGATTAAGGAGTGAGGAGACGGATTTCCAAAATTTGTTAGGGTTATTTGCTTAGCTGGATAGTTTTTGAGAGAAGTAGTTTTTTTTTTTGCCTGTGATTACTATTTTTTTTCTGAATTCCGTAGCTGTTTATATTTAAGTTTGTTGGCTTTAATTTTATTTTTGCATCATTCCTTCCAGACTTGGTCTTGCAGTTGTCTGGTGGCTTTAGTTAACCAAGGCGGATGGTTTAGCTTAGTCCTTTTGATTCTGATGGATGCAATGGTGTTATGGGTATCCAAGAAGTCTTTATTAAAGTGACTTACTACTTCTTCCAAAGATAATGTTTTTAGTGGGGTCCATTTCATGGATTTTAGCATATTATTGAATTCTTGTTGGATAAAATTAGTTTGATTTCTGGATGTTTTATAACTATAGGGTTTCACATCATGAATGGGGACTCTACATGTATATACTGGCAAATGATCACTTAAGATGTTAGGCAGTATGCCAGTGTTTGAATATTTATAGGAATCTGTGACAAGGACCCAGTCTACGGTTGAGTAGCATTAGTTATTTTGCATTTGTGTAGGGCTGGAGATAAGTTGTGTGTAACCATGCATATTTATGTTATTTATGGGGGAGTCTGAGATCAGATCTATCCAGTTAATGTTAGTATCACCTAGAATGGTAGTTTCGTTGGTTAGGTTTTGGGGTGTCCAATAAAGAAGGTCTTCTAACATAGGGATATTTTGGCCTGATAGAATATACAGAGCTACAATGTGCAACTGTTTGGAGTTATTTATTTGTAAGGTTGTTACAATTAGTTCAGTGTTTTGAAAAGATGGAACAGATTTAGGGGTAAGGGTTACTGGTAAATGGTTATGGTAGATTAAGGTTACGCCACCACCTTTTTTGTGTATGCTATAATTTCGCAAAATATTGTACCCTGGGGGAATGATTTTGGTATCTAGAATATAAGGTTTTAACCAGGTTTCAGTTATACTTATTATATCAGGGGAGTACTGTGTAAGCCATGCATGAAATTCAGTAATTTTGTTGCAGATACTATGTATGAGTAATGTGATAAACAGTAATTCTTTTGTTGAAGGAGACTGGAGGGAGGTTGGTGGATGAGCAGGTTCTGGGTTGGGATAAATATCCCCACACTTGGATAACTTCAGAAGATCTAAGAGAAAAGGGAAATGGTTTGGATTTAGTGGTATGTTTAGGTGCTATATGTATTGTTAGCTTTTGTTTGGTGGTGTAGGGAATATTTGGATTTTTACATAGTGTGTGTTGGTAAGGTTGAATAAGGAGGATGTTATATCTGAAAAAAATTACTGTGTGGGTTTGTTGTGGTAGAGGTTGAGTGATGTGACTTGAGTTGGAATGCAAATAATATCAGTGGGAGATTTTAACTGTGATTTAAGGCATAGGAGAAAAGAAGGAGCAGATGTTAAAGCTATTTCAGAAATAATTAAAAGTGGAAAGATGTATTTATAGAGAAACAAACATTGGACATACAAAAGGGGTAATTTGAGAACAAAAATTGATTATTTTGTAGCATCAGAGAATAAATGTATTACATAAGGAATACATTTTTTTTTCAGATCAAGCAGCAGTCAGGATGGAGATTCAAGAAAAGGTAGGCTATATACTTATTTATTTAAAAAAAAAGTAGGTAGAGGTACTAAAATATAAATGGAGTACTATTGAATGATTATGTAAGGAAAATAATTTTTAAATTATGGTTAGGTCATATAAATGAGAAGGTTTTACAAAGACTGGACAAGCTGGTGGATAACTCTAAAAGAAAAATATAAAAAAGAAATAGATAAAGAATTGGAAACCAATAGTGCTAAAATGTTGATTATAAGATATTTATGAAGGGAATACAAAATGGAATAGAAAAGAAAGTAAGTTACTGAATGAAAGAATTTTTGGAATAAAAGGGAAAGGAGGTCAAGAACTTCTAAAGCAGAATCTAAAATTTTAATAGGGTGTGCCCAAGTAAAGCATTTGATAAGATACAACATGGAGTATTATGGGAGATTTTATAAGAATATGATACAAGTAAAAATATAATGTTTTGGTTTCAGTGTATAACAAAAATAAAGGAAAATTAGTTGTTAATAGATGGTTGAGTGAGAAAATAGAAATAAAAGTGGAATAAAACAGGGATGTCCAGCAAGTAGTATATTGTATGCATTAATAATGAATGCATCAGTGAATGAAGTAATTTTAACTTTAAAGGAAGCTAAATATTGCACAGCAGAAGGAATTCAGATTTCAGTAATGTTTTCTTTTGCAGATGATTTAGTATTAGTTGTAAAAAATGAAGAATGGATGAAAACACCTCTTAAGACACTTAGTAAGGAATTAAGGGTGTTAGGTTTGCATATTAATGAAGGAGAGAGTAAGGGACTAGGTTTTCCAGGTATAATAGAAGGTATTCAGTTTAATAAAGGAGAGAGAAAATTTTTAGGAATAAAGTTTGGTAATGAACAACAGAGAATAATACAGTGGAAGAACATGATAAATAAAATAAGACACATTTGTATGTTTTGGCAAACAGTCAAACTTACATATAGAAAAAAAGCATATTTACTTAACTCAGCAATATTATATAAAATAGCTGGCAAGTTCTGTAGTGTAGTGGCGATCACATCTGCATTACATGCAGAAGGTCCTGGGTACAATCCCCAGTAGAATCACTGTGGGTGGCCACAGTGGTGCAATGGTTAGCGTTGTCAATTCACAGCATGAGGTTCTCGTTCAGTTCGATTCTTGGCTGGAGTGCCTTCTGTGTGGAGTCTGCATATCCTCCCTGTGGTCAATGTGGGTTTCCTCCGGGTGCTCCGGTTTCCTCCCACATTCAAAAGGCATGTAGCAGGAGGACTGGATACCTTAAATTAGCCATAAAAGGAATGTGTGCACGAGTGAGTGGCATTGATGAACTACCATGGCAGGGCTAGCTACCCAGCAGTGTAAACCTTGGCTCGAGATGATTGCCACTGGGGAAGTGACAGCCCGACCACATGTGCAAAATGGGAAAAGGGGTTGAGGATGGATTAGGTAAACTAGCTCAATTTAGCAAGTTTGTTTTTGATATCAATTAAATTTGAGAAATAATTACTGTCTGTGTGGTTAGCATTTATATGAGGATCGAAATTAAACCTAATTAAAAGAGGAATTTTTTATGTTTCCAAAAAAGGTGGAGGACTGGGTTTAATAAATCCAGTTAAACACATATCATCATTGAATTTGTATAAAGTATTGACTTGGACTAAAAGACAGAAAAAGACATAAAAGACTTGTAGCAAATATAACGAAATTAAAATATAGAGATATTTGGGAGAAACAAACATTTTAAAAGAAATAAAGGAATGCTAACTACAGAAATGAGAATATAACAAGATAAAATATTGTTATGAAAGATTTATATAAATAATATAAAAAAATAGAAAAGAATGATATGAAAATATAATGAATAAGTTTTGTTATATTTTTCCATGAAAGCATTTGGAACAAAGAAAAATAAAACTATAAAAGCAAGAATTAATAGATGTGAAAAATATTTTGAATGTACAGAATTTTATGGAGATTATCCATAAACAAGCTTCCAGTAAAGGCATATATGCTATATAAGAAGGTAAGGGAAAGAAAGAGTTTGTGCATATTGTGGAGAAATTGAAACTATGGAACATGAGTTTTTAAAATGTGAAAGAGTGAGTCAGTTATGGAAAAAAATATGTTAAAAGGAATGCATAAAGGCATTGAAAAGTGTAAATATTGATATGATAAAGTATGGGTACTATAAAAATTGAAAAAAAAAAAGATGTGGATAAATGGGATGAAAAGTTGTTTTGCATAATATGGATTATCTGGAATGAAAGAATGAATGAAATAAGATTTAATGGAAAATGGATACTGTCAGAAATCTTGAAAAAGATACGATTCTGGTTATGGAAAACATTGGGGGGGGGGTTAAAACAGTAAAAAAATATAGAGGAAAATATGTAAAAACAGTTGTAAATAATTGTAAATAATTTATATATAAATTTGTACATAATAAAGTACATTACGAATTTTAAATAATGAACTCCTACTCTTTTCAATAGGCACCGTGGAAACTTTTACATCAACCTGCGCTACTACCATGTTAAGCAAAGCCTCGATTTAATGTCTCATCCCAAGGATGACACACTTAGGAGTGCAGCACCCTCCTTATACTACACTGCAGTGCCAGTAATCAATCTAGCTGGTGTGAGAAAAGAACCCACAGCTTTTTGCATGAAAGTTGAGCGCGCTACTTGTTATGTCACTGACAATGACTTGATTCTGCATGTTCTGTTCCTACAGTATCCATTTATTGCTCTGCAATTTGCTCATTCCCCTTTCTAAAGATTATACCTCCATTTATTTTATCTCTTTTACAATATTTAACAATTATATTGCAGTTTGCCTTAGATTTTGATTTCCATTTTATAGCGTTTTTTTTTGTTGTTGTTTTGGCAGCTGACAGCTTTAAACTTAGTAAAGCTTTACGTCTAGGCAATTCAGTTTCTATACCCAAACTCAAAATAATAATTTCCACAGTTACAATAATTTTATTCCCCCCAACATTTCTAACAAACTACTATATAGCGATGTTTTAAATCTACCAACTTATTGCATTTCCAAAAACATACTCCCAAGTACCCTTCTCTTTCTGATCACACCTCTTACAATTGCTGTCTACCTGTGGAGAAATTCTCTGTCTACTTGGAGTATAAAAATACCTATGAGGACACTTCCATACAAAATGTGCCTTACGAATATCTTCTCACTGCTCCTTCATATATTGCCTTTACATTCTCGTTCCTATGTAATTTTAAACCTCTTATGGTTGATTTGAACGGTTATGTACTATTTTATATGCCCGACTACTAACAGTGTCTGTTCTGCACTCAACTATAAACTCAACCAGAGCTGGATTTTCACTTACATCCCCCTAGCCCTTTTTGTTTGCCTATACTCTACTGTCAATCGCTGGTAGGTGAAGGCGGTCTCCAACCTGCAGTGCAATATTCTGCTTGGCCTCATCACACTCTATGACTTACCTTCTCAAGTTATTTGCTCCTAATTCCTTGGTTCCTTTGACGATGTTTTCCAGTAAAGTGCAGCTCCCTCTTGCCTATTTTTGTGCACCAATAAAGACCAAGATAAAGATGCATGGTGATGAGGTAAAAACAAAACACTTGCACTTTCCTATTTATTTGTTAAAAAGAGAGAAATTCAAGGAATGGATAGCGGAAATTAATTGGGAGTTATTAGAGAAGATCATAGCTGGACTTAGACATAAGCCACCTTGACAGCCACCTAGGGTGCTGCTCTAGCAGGGGAGCTTTTCCAGTATATATATATATATATATATATATATATATATATATATATATATATATATTTTTTTTTTTCAACAAAAAATGGTTTCTTTAAAATATGTTGAATGAATACAGGAAAAACTAAAAAAAAGACACACTGTGAGAAAAAGGAAGAAAAAAGCAAGCTGGTGGTGTAAGGTAGACCAGGATGGGGGAAATGGGTGGGGTGTGTGTGTGTGGGGGGGGCACTGTGGAGCCTTTTGCTTAAGGCACCTGTTGACCAAAGTTCTGCCCTGAAGAAGATATACATTTCTTTAGAAGGGATAGCTACAGATTGGGATAAAATGAAAACTGAGTTAAAACTAGGGTAGGTATAAAAAAAAAATTATTTAGAGGAGCTTGCAAAGGTTAAAGTATTGCAAAAGAAAGTAAATCTCACATAACTCCACTGGCATATGCTAAAGGGAAAATAAGGGAGTATTTACATGACTTTAGAAAGATTGTGGTTAAGCAAGTACTTTCTGATAAACCCAGAGAAAAAAAACTGTTAGCACAATGACATCGACAGCAGAAAGTAAAATGGGTTGTTGCTAAACTTAGGCAGCCTATGACAAGAAAACTAAGCAAGGATCCTATAATGGTATTACAGGTATTTTGGAAATTCTATGCAAATTCATATAACGCAGAGAAATGGTGAATCTAGAAACAGCACAAATGAAAGTATTTATGGAATAACTAAATATGCCAAGGTTAGACAACGATGAGAGTCTCAAGAATTCATAGCTAAGATGGGAAGGGATGAGATAAAATGGTGAATTATCAATCAGCAGGGAAGAATCCAGGAAACGGAGGATATTCCTGTGGAAGGGTTGTTCTATACTGGGAGTAGGGAGACATCTGCTCTTGCAACTAGCATTTTTTTTTAAAGAACTGGTCTAAAACTGCAATTCAAAAAGATGACAGCTGAAAAACTGAATTACATTCTGGCAAAAAAATCATTTGTGCAGCATGACACAATACTTAAAATAAAAATTCAGTAGTGGTTTATGGCATCTAGTAAGCACAAAATTGAATGTGACAAGCCTTTGTTTTAATTTACTCATTAAACAGACAGACCTACTAGGCACAATCTGGGAACACTATTTAGTGAAGTAACTTCCTCACACAGTCGTGTAACTAAGCAATCAGAAAATGAATCAATCAGAGGATAAAGCTTATTAGTAGTTCACAACCTTTATCCTCTGCATGAAAATGCTAAGCATTTCAACTATAGTAGGAAAGTTTTACTTTCTATAAATTGAATGACTGATTCTTTGGCATCATATTAGCATCAATGTAGTGCTAGCTAAAACACTGTGGTCAAACAAAACCCTACTGACATATTCCTGTGTAAGAAATATTTTATAGTGAGGCAAATGCACCATAGCGAACTAAACAGATGGCCACTTTGTGACTGATTACAATAAAAAGTACACAATAACAATCCAAATCTAAAGAAATGTAGTGCCTCTAATCTGGAAACTATAAGCAAAATCAAGGGCTAGAAGTGTTAAAAACAACTATTTCACCATAAAAATCTGTTTTAATTTAAATACCTAATAGCAGCTAAGAAACATTTATTTATTTTATTTATCTATTCTCTAATTATCAACTTAATCAAATTCAGAGTTGTGGAAGAGTCATAGCCATCCCAGATGGAACATCAGACCACTGCAGGATGCGCACACGCTCTCTCATAAAGCGTGTACACTAAGAACATTTTAGAGAATCCCCATTTCATCAACAGTGTCTCTTTGAAATGTCAAGGGAAGCAAAAGCTGTGAAAAACCCCATTCAGACCCAGAGGGATGAGCAGATTCTGCAGAGACCACACCCTAGCCAGAATCTGTCTGTGAAGCAACACAGTATTAATCACTGTACCACTCCAGCCACAGAGCAAGTAAACACAACAAAAAAATGAAACAAGAATGCTCTCTATAATGCTCTAAGTTTTATTAGAAGAAACTGGAGTTTTTATGCTAGTTCTGTTACATTAAATGTTATTTAAAAATATAAACTACCTTATTTAACAAGACCACCTCTTTACAAATATGATGACCAGTTAGCATTTTGCAGCAATAAAGCAAACTAAACATGTCATTCCCGTCAGCCTAACCCATGGTTTATGGGCAAGATGTCAAGGACACCACTTCCTATAATGTAATCCAAATCAGCACCGATTCTCAACCTCTAAAAGTAAATTTTCCACCCAAAACAACCCAGAACAGGAAAAAGCGCAAACACATCATCTGCTCTTTTCTGTGACTGAAGTATATGTATTACAACTGTGTATAAACCTCAGAACCTCTCTAGTTCTGATCCCAAAATGTGTTCTCATGATTTCCTATAAATAGACACTGACAAATGAAAAAGGCAACAAACTAAATCTGCAGAACTGCAATCACAAAAATCAGTTACAATACGCAATTTAACTAACTTTGGATGAGTAAGCCTATCAGATACATTAACAGTGTTTAGTTTACTACAATTACAGCATCTAAGTGTGCCTCTAGCTAACAAAACACTAACCTTCTTATGGTTCAAAAGCATTGTCTGGAGCCAAAACTTCTTTGGCAGTACTGATACTCAGTATTTAAGTTGGATGTGAAACCTCTGTCTTTTCAGATCATCGTAAAGTGTGTCAAATAATACCCAATTTGCCTCACAGTATTTTCCATATAACTAGTACCATTATGGGGTCAATACAGGCATACCATGCTGAGATTTTGTATTTGATTCAAACTGAATTTTACTTTATACTGTTGTCAGGTACACTGCTGCTTGCTTCAAAAATTTCTTAGAGTTTCTTAAGAGATCGATATTACAGAAGGCAAACTTTGCCATGCTAGCTCTACCATCAGTACTTCTGTAACATTTGACATGTGTAAATGTTGCAGGAATCTGACGCACTGAGTATTTGGCTCTCAATTGGTAGGAGAAGGCATCAAGGCAATGAAGAGTGGGAAGATCACACTACTCATCTGTGTATTTCCTTTAGCCTCCCCTACACTGGTTCCCCCCTCCCAAGGGTTGTAATGCAAGGGTCTTTGGCAACTAAACTAAGCTTGAGCTGTGCCCATTATGAGATGCCTGCTCACACCTTAATCCATGCTTTCATTGTGGCTCCTCTAATCTTAACACAGAGTGGTGCTCTACTGGGGGGGGGGGCAGACCTATATCATGCAGTAAAAGCAAGTTGACCAAAATATCCTTCTATTCCATGTACTTGGACAGGCTTCAAACACTGTGGCAACCTCTTGAACTTAGGATAGTAGCATCACAGGCTGACACCTTGGCCCGGAGTTCAAAGGATGCACATTTTTAATACATCAATGTGTCATTTCGCTGCTGGAGCCCCATTTCATTCACTACTCAGCAACAACACCAGTCACTGATACTCCAACGACATAACAATGGCAGGATATGGACACCCATGCTAACCGAAGAGCAGTGGGTGTTTACATTCTGATCCCCACACCAGCCAGCTTCCTACACACCATACACTGACACAAGTTAACTCAGAAAAATGCTCATTTGTACTCAGAGTAAGATGCAGCTGGGGATCAGGCTAAAATACATTTCTAAAGCAAGAAAGCCACCCTTATGGCCTACCCACAAGTCACTGTTTCCAGAACAGTTTCCATTCCCATTCCATGGGAGTAGGAGCATGACCCTTAGTCATTACTTCTCTCACAACTAATTCAAAAGATACTTACTGAAACCTAGTTGTCATCAATGTAGTCTGGCTGGGACTTGTGATCTTGATGATTTCCGCACTACAACTATAAGACCCACACTCGACATAAAACAATTCTCCATTTCTGCAGGTAGGCTTGAATGGACAATATGTTTCTGTTTCCAAAAAGATGACTTGCTCAAATGGCTATAAAACGAAATGTCCCTGCACATAAGTATGGTTTCTTGTGGGATATTTCTGACTTATAGCACTCATAAGCTACTTGTGTAAAGGCTTCCATCTTGCAGTTTCACTGATGCCATATTTGCTCTAAAGTTCAAATCATACCACTCAACCTCTCAGGGCAAGAAATCTGGATAAAGCCAGAAAGAATGGGGGACAAAAGCCCAAAAATATGGACAGAATTTAAATATTGCTCCTATAAACTTAGAAAGTCGTTAGAATAACAGGTTTTGCATAAGTACGCATTTTCTGAAGGATATAAAGTCTGATATTCAAATGCCTGTCATTACTTAGTATTATTTAGTGACTTTAATCTTCAATGAGGAACAGACAAAAATATGAGACAAAAATCTGGACATTCTGCAAAAAATCTGTACAGTTAAGAGGCATGCTTCAAGTCACTAATCTCATCTCCTTCACAGTGTCTGTAGGGTGTTCAAGCTGCAAGTAAATACAAACAGAAACAATAGAATCAAAAGCCTGAGAAGAAAGAGGGTGCTCAACATCCAAGAACTGCAGAGATCCAGTAGAAATTCCCAGTTCTATTACTTGATTCTCAGAGCTATACTCTGCAAAGGCTGATAATGCAGAGTGCAGAATACAGGCTCAAGTTAGGGATGGGAAGCAAAAACTGACACTAAAAATTCAATGGTCTGGACATCCAACTTATTCCACCATCAAAACAGACGATCTCCATGGTGAGCTGAAAATCAAATTCAGAGTAAGCCTTGTCATGCACTTTGTGGTTTAGAAAACATGTAAATCTCAGTAATAACAACTGAGGTTACGTCCCTCCCAAATAAGAGTCGCTCCATAGCCCAGGTACCACAAATCCCCAGGACCAATATCCAGGAAACTGCTCTGCATCAAGAATGAAGTCCGGGAAACATGCCCAGTTTTATCATCTACTAATAACCACAGAATAATAATGAAGTAGTAACGAAGTAGTAAAAATGCACTCAAAAGACTGAGCTCTAGGTTATACAGTGGGCTACTATTACAACCAGAGAATATGCAAAACAGTCATTACGTTCCCCACCTCATAAACCAACACTGACTACTGAGTCTCTATGAAGCAAGCAAGAAGGCACTTCCAAAACAACTCCAGAGTGTTCAGGTGACCAGTTTTTGGCATTATGTGGCAAGACAACAAAATCTACCTAGATAGCAAGAATTATCACCTCATTTCTCATACTCAGTTAACTGCTAATAACTGTTGAGAAGCAGATGTGAGTTTGGAAGATTAGTCATTTTGACCATTTAATACAGAACTCCTCACTATAAGAACAAAAACTGGAAGAAGCCATTTCTTTTTTGCCTGTTTTGCTCCAGGGTTACTGGTATAAATGAATCACATCATTTACCTCAAGCTGGTGATAAATCTGAAGCCATCCAAAACTAACAGCATGTATTATATAAATACATATATATTTTTACATTTTAGACAACCTACATTACTTCAAGAATTATACATTCAACCAAGAACAAAATATATTTTGCCGTCAACATTCATTAGGAAAGAGGCACTGGATAGTAAATATTCTAAAAAAAAACAAGAAGAAAATACTTTGCAAATATGTCATGAATGCCTCTGTTTCATGGATTCTTACCTGCATTCATCTCCAGTAAGCGTTTCTTTTTTTGTTGCCTTTCTCGCTTCTCCTTTTCAGCCTTTTCCTTTGCTACTTTAGCGCGCTTCTGTTTTTCCTCAGCTTCTCTTCTTTTTACATTCTCCTTTAGGGCTTTCTACATACAATAACAGAATAAAATACACCAACGCATTATTTTTATTAGTGTTTTAAGACTGCAAATTGGGGAAACAGAAACTATCAACCTAAGAAAATTACTTTTACATAAACTTTGTGTAAAAATATGAAACACTAGTTGTTTAAATCACTCTTAACCTAGTATACTAAAAGGTAATTGTACTGTAAGCACCTTAAACATCATAGGAAGAGGAATATATGCAGTTTTCATGGCAGCGAGGCTGCTACAAATTACGGGTAACCACCTCAACTTCTTGTCTCAATAACCTTTCTTTTCCAGACAGTATTAAAACAAGAGAGAGTATTTTTTTTCTTATCAGCAAGGTACATAGCTAGGCTACCTGAAAACAATTTATAGCCAATTAGGCAGGATATCTAGCAGCTACAGAAGTGCAGTCATTCTGAAAACTATTATCACTAAGATCAGCACTGCCGTCTCAAATGCAGTATCACAGCAGTAATCAATATCTGAAGTATGCTGCAGGCTACAGAAAACCCAAAAACATTTTCCTAGTACTTAGGAGAATGACAATCTCTTTCAGCTTTCATTTCACAAAGACAGAATTTCTGTGTAAAAGGAAAACAAATGGAAAAGAAATACCCTTAGCTTAAACTGGGAGAAACTGAAAAGGTTAACATCAAACAAACACAATGCACCTGATGACCTTAACAGTATTTTATCTGTTTACAGTGTCTCAAGTTCTAAGCCTTATGCACTTCTTTAGGTAAAGTCTAACCAGGTTGTTTTTCCATTTGTTGTAATTTCTTGTGGAGTAAATTACAATAAAAGTTAGATACAAAACTGTCACTTTACAGCATCCCTGCAAAATAAAACACCAAAAATAATATCAGCCAAAATGTACGCAGGCAATTCATTCTTCACCTAAGAACATAATTACTGATGCCATGGAAAGTAGCTTGGCAGTGGAGAGGAAATGCATTACTTGTTAATTTAGTAGTTTAATCTTTAGTCTTTAGCCCTTGTTCATGCATCACTAATGCAAGAATATTTTTTATTCCCAGAACAAAGCAGATAGAAAAAAACACAAGCCACTTCTTAACAGTACATTTGTTCACACTATCTGATAAGTTAGACAGCAAAACATATTTCTGTCAAGACATTTTCTCTTAAATTACAAAGTACAAATATCTTAGGACTGTACATATATCACCCACTTAAGAAAGTAAAATGACTGTAAGAGTGCTTTCATATTTCTACCCACCCCAGATGTTGCTGGAGGGCTGTAAAAGGTCTTTACTCATTCCATAAGTGCCTTCGGAAAAAGGGTAAGTATAATAACATCATCAAGCCCACCAGTGTTTCAAAGATAAAACATTTGCCTTAACATTCCTTTTAAACGGAAGAGTCCATAATAATCCACTCCAATGTTTCCCTGGGTTTTGTAACACTCGGATTCCCTTTATAAAATTTATGAGCACTATTTCTGAAAAAGCTAACATTTTAAGCATTGGCATCTGTTTGCACAGTATCATTTAGGTGCCCACAGAAAAAGTGAACACTACGCCAAAATTGCAGTAAAATTGTAATCAGAAGACTGCAAATACATACTTGGAAAAATTAGTGCTTTATGCCAGAAAGGTGTCAATCCCCTGTAACTTCCTGATACTTTTTTATATCATTTTGTCCCCTACTGACAGCCAAGCATTAAGCTCTCCAATGACCCAGTTAATACATTCATTCCTCTCCAGTTGACAACTGGTTCTGTGTATGGGGGGGGGGCACGGGTCTACGTTGTATTATCGAAAATACGGTTCATCGAACCGTACTTCTGATTAAGGACTTTCGCGAAAGTGCATTATATCGAAAATGCACTTTTGCAGAAAAATAAAAATAAAAACTAAATAAAAAAAAAAAAAACACTAAACACAGTTATGCAGGGGGGGGCAAGCCACCTTGCACCCCCCACTCCCCCTACTTTAATATTCTCACACTGAGATTGCACTACAGTGGGGAAAAGGAAATATTCCCTTATCCCCACTGTACCACGATCTCAACAAGAGTTTGCTTAGTTGTACATCAACACTACATGTTGATGTACAACTAACGTTACATGCAAACCGCATGGTTTTTTTTTTTGGTTTTCTTTAGCGAAAGTGCATTTTCGATAAAATGCACTTTCGCTAAAGTGGGCCCATGAAAATGCGGTAAGATGAACTGTACTTTCGATGTAACAACTAGGGCATAGGGGGGGCACATCATCAAAGCAGCCATCAAGGTTTATTGTTTTGAACATTAACTTCATCACCACATTAGCCTGACAGCCACATAACACAATATTGGTGACCAGATGTGTGTGTTCCCATGTGTGCAAAGATCACAGCTAGAGAATGAAATTATTGGTGAGATATGTGCATCCATAGTCCTTAATGATATCTACTCAGTCTCCAGATCTTTGCTGGAAGACTGCAATGCAGAACAGGCTGTCTCCCTTCAGGTGGGGAGCTGGCATTTTTCACTTACTCCCACCCTGTCCTACTCCAGTACCTGGGTCACTGATCAATGCTGGGTCATTTAGGTTGCAGTGTGGACTTTATCCCTCTGTGCCAGGGGGCCTGCTCCCACCTTATTTAATAAAAAATTACCACTGAGGTAACCATTATTTAGAAAAAAAAGGCAAATATTTGCTTTTTGCAACAACAACAAAAAAAATGACTGTCTTTTTACCTTTTTTCACTGAATTTGTGAAAAAGTACCATTTTCAGAAATATTCTGTTCCAGTAGCAGTTATGACTCCTATTACTTTCATTTCCATTTTTATGAGACTATGACTGCAAATGAAACATACTTTGATGGAAAGAAGATAAAGTAAATCTTTTGATAGTTGAGTTTTTCAGCTGCCATCCTGACCAATATGCAGCGTGTATGACTTGAGAAGCAGTTACTTCAGCAATTAATTACCATTTCTGCTTTTAGGGCTTTGTGATGAACAACACAATATTTGAACACTAAATGCATTCAACATTAAGCAAGCTAGTGCCAGACAGTTCTAAAATTGCACTGTGATATAAGTATATTGATTCTCTTTCTCATCACACTCACCCACTCCATTTAAATTATATGGATGCTGTACATGCTCAGTATGCAGGTAACACACAACATTAAGCATGAGTACTGGACCCTGTATTCTGCAACAAAATGTGTAGTACACCACAAGCAAAAATTCAGATGACATCTTACACAGTACTGCTCAAATGCCAAACACTTTCTATACCCACATCCAATGACAGAGATTCAGCTAATTTCTTCAGATGTCGACCATGTTAAGTGATCGTGCTCTAGGCACGCCTCCTTGAAGAAAGAAGACCATTTAGTGACATTAACAGCAAGCACAATTTAGCATCATCAGAATACATTATTTGGTCTCTCCCACAAAATATTCTAGCTCTCCTAGACTGATACCAAGACAATAGGGTGTTACACCCCAGTCCTGTGTGTCAAATTAACAGTATGGGGATCCTGGCAGCTATTCAGTCTCTAAAACAAATCTTACCCTGTACCACCCACTGACTACCTTCATACATCCATCCAGATCCAAAAATAGCTGTGCTAATTAATATAATCTCTGTAAAACAAATAACATCAAAGATAAATGTTAGGATAATGTCTGCAGCTAAATTAATTCCTTAAGCATGCCATAACTGAACAGTGAAAAGAAGCATGGCAAATAGACAAAGTACAACATTCATGTATGTCCTCATAGAACATCTTAAAACTAATTTATGATATAATTGTCATTTCCAGTGAATGAGATATTTGAATAGGTGACTACATCTCAGTCTTCAGAGAACAGCATACTTGATTCAAACAGGAACTTCACATCATCTTTTTCCTAAACACCTTTATTAAATTATCACTCAAGACATAGGCAAACATACATTAACAGAAACAAATGAACTATTTTAACATTTTCCATTGAAATACAATATACATCACATATATTTTCTTAGCTACTACCATCAGTCCAAATTTACAAAAAAAAATTGCTGAATTCTTGCCTTCCCTTAAACCTCACTCCTCCTCCTCATTATGCATGTATTGTTCCTACAATTTCCATTTACTTCTATGTACTTCACATCATCTCTTTTTTTTTTAAAGATCCCTCCCTCCATTTTTTCTCTCTTTTATAACAGTCAATACCTTAGATAAGGTTGGTGTGGACTTTGATTTCCGCTTTCTAGTAATTGCTTTCTGAACAGCCAATAGAATTAAACCTAATAAGGCCTTACTATGTCTAGACAATTCAGATCATGTATCCCAGCTCAAAAGAATCATTTACCTACTTACAGCCATTTGCTCACCAAATATTTCTAATACAACACTTTATAGGGAATTTTTAAAATCTGCCAACTCATTAGACTCCCAAAACATAAGTTCACAGTTACCTCTTTCTTCACCACCACACCTCCATCATTTGCTATCTACCTAAGGAAAAATTCTTTGAATTCTACTTGGGGTATAAAGAAAATATGCAAACACTAACAAGCAAAGATCTTAAAACCTTCCTAAACATTCTAGAGTTGGCTGCATACGTGAGAGCAATATATATATATATATATATATATATATATATATATATATATATATATATATATATATATAAATATATCTATATATGTATGCCTTCCCACTGATTTGTAAATTGATTTTCCAGTCTCTCTTCCCATTCTTTTCTAACCTCCTCTGATTGATTCTTATAGTTATCATGCAATATGTTATATGCCCAACTAATTGTCCCGTTTTAAAAAATTGTTTCTGTTCCAGATTCATCTAAAAACTCTACCAGAATAGGTCTTTCACTAAAAATTCCCCTATCCCTTTCTCTTTATCTGTACTCTGAGATCAAGCCCTGTCATGGAAGGCAGTCTCTAGCCTGCCATCCAAAAGACTTCTCGACCTCATCCCACACATTACCTTTCCGAGTTATTTGCTCCCAATATCTTGGTTCCTTTGCAGGATCCTCCAGTAAATTCCAGCCCCCTCTTGCCTATTTTTTGTACCTCCTACTTGCAGTCACCCCTAACAAAATCACGTTTCTCCATTCTTGTATTGGCTTGGTTCTTAGAATACTTTCTGCTATTTTATAAATATAATATTCTGTTTAGTTATTATCCTCCTTAAGGATATGCATCCAAAAATCCCACTTTCTCTCTATTTCTTGAACTTCCCCTTGCTTCGTCATCATCCCTTTCATAGGTTCATAGTATGATACTAGGCCCTTTCATAGGTTCATAGTATGATACTAGGCTATCGGCCCAGAGGCCTTTATAAGCCTAGCCAAGAATTTCGCCCATGTCTCCAGGAAAAATTATCATCAGTTTCCCCTGTCCAGTAAAGACACAGGTGGGATCCCAGGGGGTTTATTTTCTTTTTCCCATCCAGTCGTACAGGTTCCTCTTAAAGAGGGCTAGTGAGGTACTCCGACATGGAGAGGGAATCTATTCCCCATATGGAAGAGTGTTTGGGACACAAATCTATCCTGCTAACAAGTTCTATTAATGTTGTGAAGATAGGTAAAGGCTGTCAGCCTAGCCAGACAGAATTTTGTAGATAATTTTGTCATTTGTAAATATTAATGTAAGCCACAGGCTTGATCTCTTAAATGTGAAAAGACTGCATTGGATATTGAACTGTAAATGTGTAACAGTGCACTCAGTGCACTCTGTTCTAACAAAGCTGATAAGTCAATTCTTTGATGTCAAAATTCAAAGCCGATATGTCTAGAGGGAGGCATCCTGCCTATTGTTTTAAGACCAGAGTTAATGGCTAGAATTTGCATGTATAAATGTCCTTTATTGCTCTGGTTTCCGACCAGGTGTAAAGAATGTAAATGTAGTTTCTGTTAGCCTGGGAACACCAGAGAAGTGTAAGAATGATTTCATGTAAAGCAGCTGTGTGTTATCAATTTAAACAGAGAGAATCAGAGAGCTCTGAGCATTTGTCTTGATAACATGCAACATCACCAGCATTGCCTGTTTCCATATGTAAGTTATTTAGAACTGTGTCTTCTCTTAGAAATAGCTAGGAATTAGGAAGATTAGACTGTTTTTCTGTGTTGATGTCATAACTTTTCTACGCTATTATTTTAAGTATTTCTCTGTGATCTCTGAACTCTTGACTAGTACTGTGTAATAAGAAGTATTGCCTTATGTTTTTATTATTAAATATTTTTAACCCTTTCAAATGTGGCTGTTTTATGTAGTTAATTTAAGCTCTAGAGTACATTGCATGTCTATGGTGATACTGTACCAAGTCACTCTAATAAGCCTTGACTGTTCAGTCACACTTACCATTTGTATAATAATATTGTACAGTAATAATTGGACACCCTTTCAGAAGGGCCTTTGAGTAGCTGATATTAGTGGGTGCTGGCAGCTGGAACTACCTTTTAGACTGGGCAGAAAAGGGGCAGAGCTGAACTTGTGCCAGCCTTCCCTAGGAGTGTCTGTGTGGTTGTATACAACTCTTATCTCTAAGTGTGTGTGTGTCAGCTATTTGGGCAGGGACATGAAGCACTGGTTGGACAGAGAGGGTGCTGGAGGTTTTTAGCTTGCCCACTAGGCTGAGATCTGGACCCTATAGCTGTGCCAGTGGGGAGTCTTATTGCGGACCTGGACAGAAAGGGAGAAACTAGCCCTAGACTGACTGTGATCTCTGTGTGCTCTTAAGGGAAATTGTACTTTACTGTGTGTGTATTCATTATCCTTTCCCTATATGGAAGCCCCTCACTAGTGTTAGTGTTAAGGATTGAGACTCCTTGATTGCTAGGCCAGTGCACGGGCGTCACAAATGTCACACACCAGGTTGAGGCCTTGTGTGTGAGTTGCGCGAGTGGAGTTTGACTTACTAAAATGCAGCAACTCCATCAAGGCTGGGTCTCTGAAACGGCCTTGTATGCCAGACACAGGTCACATCTGAGCAGTCTGTATGAGACTGAGTAGAGGGACAGGGCTTTTAGCCTATTGGTATAGGACAGGTGTTTGAGTCCCTGGGTTTTCCTGGTCAGGAGCCTTTGTGGTCTCTTCAGCTGCTGCATGTTCTTAGCAAGGTACATGCTGAAGGGGGCACTATATTCGATAATGGGTTTGATAAGGGAGGCATACAGGGATGTTATGACCTCCTTTGTTCATATATGAAATACCCTTACTTATGAGGTGGGCCATGTAGACAGTCTTCCGAACAACGGAGGCAACGTGGCAGTCAAAAATCAGTTTGCTATCAGCTTGGGTGCTCAAGTCCCTCACGACTGTGTGTGCGCTTAGCACATTGTTATTAATTAATTAGTGGGGGTGCTATTTTGCCCAAAGGGGATAATGATGCATTTCTTCGCATTCAGTTTGAGGCCATGCTTCTGGTACCAGTCATTAGTTTGGGTAAGGCCCTCTTGCAGGATATTCACATCACTAGGGGAATTTAAGATGGCACCCAGCTTGCAGGCATCTGCAAACTTGGTCAGCCACAGACCACTGGTTTTGGCTTGCACCTCAGGAAAGTATATCCCAAACAGTAGAGGGCCCAAGACTGATCTCTGGAGTATGCCGCTCGTTATGGGTCTACTACAAGAGGTGACACACAAAGCTATGTACATCTTCAAAACATGAAGTGTAACCTTCCAGAAAGGAACAAATGCCCTAAATTGACAGATGCACCTACAGGCATTATCTAACCTAAACTTAAGGTTGCCCATGGTAAAGTGCATGCTACAGCCTGTGCTTGTAGTTACACTGATCACTGTGTGTTCTTTTCTTATCTCCTTCCCCTCCCAGATATGTAATACAGTGTGCACCTAGGATCACAGGATGTTACTAGGCTATAGGCCCTGAGGCCCTTATAAATTTAGCTCATGTTTAGACAACTCAGCACCCAAAGGCCCTGACCAGCAGGGACAAAGGTGGAATCCCAGGAGTGTACTTTCTGTTTCCCATCCATTTATTCAAGTTGCACTTAAAACAGGATAATGATGTACTCTGCTTCATGTGGAGAGGGAGTCTATTCCACAGATGGGGGAGTCGCTGGAACACAAATCTGTCTCGCCAACAAGTCCTACTGATATCACAGACTAGGTTGAGGTCACATGTACAGGTTGCTCAAGTGGAGCTTGACTTGCAGATATGCAGTAGTCCCATCAAGGCGGGGTCTGAGATTGCTTTGTATGCCAGACAGAGGTCACGTCTGAGGAGTCTGTATCAAATTGAGTAGAGGGACAGGGCTTTTAGCCTGTGTAGGGTAAGTGTTTGAGGCCCCGGAATGTCCTGGTGAGGAACCTCTGTGGTCTCTCCAGCTGATGCATGTGGTTTGCGAGGTACATGCCAAATGTGGCATTATACTCAATAACTGGCCTTGTAAGGGAAGAATACAGGGATCTTATGACCTCTCTTGTCCCTGGATGAGATACCCTTACTTATGAGGTGAGCCATGTAGAAAGCCTTCTGCACAACAGAAGCAACATGGTGGTCAAAAGTCAGGTTGCGATCAACATGGGTACCCAAATCCCTAACTACTCATTGTGTACTTAGGACGTTGTTATTAATGTGATAATATGTGGGGACATCACTCTCCCCAAAGGGGATAATGATGCATTTTTTGGCAATCAGCTTGAGGCCATGTTTCTGGCACCAGTCATTTGTTTGGGTGAGACTCACTTGGAGAATGTCCACATCACTTGGGGAATTGATGACTGCGCCCAGCTTGCAGTCATCTGCAAATTTGGTCAGCCATAGCCCACTAGTTTTGGCCTGCACCTCAGAAAAGTATATCCTGAATAACAGAGGCCCCAAGACCAATCACTGGGGTATGCTGCTCATTACGGTCTACTGGTTGAGGTGGCTTCCCCTATTTTCATTAGGTGGGTTCTATCAGTGAGCCAGTTTGCTACTCATCCAGTAACATATGGACTGATGCCTAGTTGAGAGAGTCTATCTATTACGCCCGAGTGGGAAATAGTGTTGAGGGCTTTGGCCAGGTCAAGGTAGGTGGTGTGCACTGTCTTCCCCTTGTCCACAGCTTTGGTGACCGTCTCAAAGAAGTCGACCAGATTTAACAGACATAACCTGCCCTTGACAAAACCAAACTGTGAGGGTTGAATGTTTGGAGGTTGCCAATGTCCCCGTTAATGAAGTCCATAATAATCTGTTCCATGGCCTTGCAGATCAGGCTAGTTAGGCTGATGGGTCTATAATTTCCTGGATCAGTGGATGCTCCACCTTTGTGTAAAGGGATGACAGTGGCTGTCTTCCCCTCAGCTGGGACAAAGCTGGTACTCAGGCTTTGGTTGAATAGGGTGCCTAATGGTGCTGCAAGTTCATGCCTGAGCTCATGTAGGATGCAGCCTGGAATGTTATCGGGTCCCATGGAGGCTGTATTTTTTGTTTCTGAGAGGGCAGCGATGACCTGTTCCCTAAAGATAAAGGGTGGGGGGAGCAGGTACTGGGGATGTCCTGATTTACTGATGGGAGGGATAGAGGGGAGAAGTTTTTGCTGAATATGTCAGCCAGTAGATTGGCTATATCTACAGCATATGTGTATGTGGTGTCCTTGACCACCGGTTCTGAACAGATCTGGGTGCTTCCTTTGACATTGCGGATATATGTAAAGAAGGCCTTATGATTGTCTCTAGTAGATGTGACCAATTTGGACTCAAAGTTAGCTTTAGAGGATTTCACTAGTGCTCTTATCTGCTTGTTCAGGCTAAGGAGAAATTGCTTCCAATTGGGCACCTTCTCCTCCTTGGTCCTGGATAGCAATTTTTTTCCTTTTGTTATATAGTTTATTTATTGCAGATGTCCACCAGACAGGTTTACTCTTTCTTGCTGAGTATGATTTTGACCTGTCAGGTATTCCTGATTCCATGCATCTATATAAATTCTTGTATAGTACTTTGGTGTAGATTTGGACATTATTGCCAGTTCTTACAGTGGGGGAGGGGCTGTGAAGCTGTTTATATCATCCCTCAGGAGGCTGTAATCAGCTTTGAAGAGGTTTGTTTGTTTGACCCTAGCTGGGGGGGGGGGGGTCACGGGAGATGGAGACTTTAAAGTGACCGCTTTATGGTCGGATCTTACCAGGGAGGATGATACCATAGGGGTGCTGCAGTGGTTACTCATGTTGGTTAATATCAAGTCCAAGATATTATCACCTCTTGTGGGGGTATCGACTAGCTGTTCCAGGGCATTTGCACTGATAAAATCGAGGAATCTCTGGGCATGTGTGTTCTGGCATGAGAAACTTTTCCAATCTATGGTTGGGTAATTAAAGTCAGCCAAAATCAGGGTTAAAGGGTTGAATCTTGATAGATTTGAAGAGGTCCAGATAGGTAGAGTGGGCATCTTGAGTCAAATTTGGGGACCTGTGGATAGCTATAATTTGAATAGGGGTCTTGTTAATGGTTAACTGCACCTGGAGTGTCTCCTGTGCTTCATACTGTTTGACCAGCATGGAGGTGTGTGTGTCTTTAATATATACTGAAACTCCACCTCCTTTGGCTTTGCTGCCCACATTTTGGGGTCTGAGTGTATGATAGCATGAGTAAGCAGGTAAAGCTGCGGTGCTCTCCACAGCTTTGAACCAGGTTTCTGTGACTGCACAAATGTTAGCATCTTCCAGGTTAAGAATGCTTGCAATGAGTGCTGTTTCATGTTTAGACTCCCAGCGTTTAGCAGCTTGACCTTTAATTTGCGTTTTGTTGAGATTTTTATGTTGGCAGCATCGACCTCATGACTTTTCATAAAAAAGTCACTATGGGGGAGGCAAGGGCCTTTGCCAGAAGCTTGAAGCCCAAATGAGACAGATGCAGGCCATCTCTAGCAAAGCATCGTGGTCTGTCTATTATATTTTCCCAGGTTGTCTGGCACTGGACCCCTCCTGGAATGACACCAGAAACTAAGCCAATTGTTAAAGTCATTAATTTTCTGTTTGTATTGAGGCATCATTCTGGGTGATGGTAGAATGCTGCTTAAGGCTAGGGATATACCTGCCTGGGACACACATTCAGCGAGCTCAATCATGTCTCTCTTCATATAGCCCAGGGAGGTACGTTTCAAGTTGTTTATGCCAACATGGACTATGACAGAGTTATAACAGTACCTGTTATTGAGAGACTTGAGCGTGTGTGTGATATGGCGGATTCTGGCACTTGACAAACAACTAACCGTGACTTTCTCCTTATCCAGCCTGGTGAGAGACACATCTATGTGTCTCACAATGGAGTCTCCTATGACTAACATGTTGGGTTTATGGTTAGGCCTTAGTGGTTGCGAGACACTGGTGTGTGGACTATGCATGGTATGTGGTGTGGATGGTTGTGGAATTCTCATGTGTTTTTGCCTCTGAGGTCTCCTTTGTTTGGGTTTGTTTTTGTTGAGATTCTCCGCATATGTGGGTGTGTGGTGTCTACTTATTGTGTTGCCAACCTTCTCAGTGCCAGATATACTGGCTTGTGAGGGAGACAGCATAGACTCCAGCTTTTTTGTGTGATTGCATCTCTCTCAAATTGTGGATGTAATAGATGGTTGTCTCAGGATGCTCATATCACCCAGGCTGGCAGGAGAAACCATAGGAAATTGTCCATCCATATTTGTCAGAATCTGAGGGAGAGAGGCCAGGGAGAGCTAAGGGGTAGGCCTAAAGCCCAAGTGCTTAAACCAAAACGAAGAGACAGAATAACACTTTAAATGCAGCACAGAAGATGCAATTGAACACTTTAGAGAACAAGTAGCAGAAAAGGCAAGTTGAAGTGACAGAGTAGGAAGAGGAAACACAAATACTGTAAAAGCAGCTGAAAACATTTTTTTTTCTAATCTAGACATTCACTTTTGTAAAATAAAGAGAAAGTATCCTATTTCTGCATATAATATAATCAGTGCTCTTTTACACCCTACCCCTTCCTCAGCAGTCCAAGATCACAGCATATGAACATTAAACTTGCTTTTATCCAGCATTTTTTCTCATTACATGGTAAAACATATACTTCTTACAACTAAAAAAGCACTTGTTTACTTTAATGTCTTTAACACATACAAGAGTCACTGAAAACACTCCCCCCAAATGTAAAATACCCGACTGCACACTACACAAATTGTTTTACTGTATCTAACATGCAGTTTATACCACAATAAAATGTTTTATACAAATACTAATAATAAAAATTGTTTTACTTTCAGTTACTCGCCCCCCCCCCTTTTACTGTCCTACTAAATATTAATATAAAGTGGAGATTATGCTTTACAGTCTACCCACAAGTTTAACTAAGTCAACAAAAACCCAGTATTTTTCAGCCACTTTTTCTTGCAAAACCATATTTCACAAATGTGATAAGATCCTTCTGCTTGCCGGCTCACTTTTTGTTAGATAAACTTGCTTTTTTATTTCCTTCTCAGCGTGTTCTGCATCAAAAAATTATTTTGATCCTCCAGAAAAAAAAAAAAAAAAAAAAAGAAAAGCATGTTGAAGACAGCTGGATACAGCAGCTTGAATCAAACAATTGCCTGTTGACATTCCCTGATTGCTAGGATAAACTTCCTTCTGTTTTGCCTGCTGTACAGCGAATACTCATTTTCTACAAACACTATGCTGTCTCCAGTTTTTAATACTTTGCCCTTCTGCCACAATTTTTTTTCAAGATCAACTCTTTCTGCTATCATGATTACATCTTTGTTAATAATAGGTTTTGACTGCTTTCTCATGGCTAGGTTTGGAGCATGCACTCGATGTGCCATTTCAGTTAACAAATTCTGCAGCCAAACGCCAGTCCAGTTGCTTATTTGTGCTTTCATAAAATTAATAGTCTGTTCCTTCCAGTTTCTCTGGTACAGGAGAAAACCTTTGTTTTCCTCTGTGTACTTAGTTTTCTAACACTACTATTTTTTTAAACAGTTGCCAGCTTTTACTTCATGTCATTCTCTGATTTTTTTGCAGCTTTATCAGTTCATCTGAATGACTAGTTAAAGTTTCTTCTATTTTTCCAGCCCTTTGTTCTTTGAATTCCTTTTTCTCGGTTCCTGTTATCCCAATGGGAAAGCTGAAGTTATGCTGTTGTATGCAAATGAAGAGTTAATACTTTAACATATTTTTAAATCCTTATAAGCAAAATTTTAAAATAAAAACATATCCCATTGTTCAGGACACCTGTAGAGTAATTATTTTACTACTACATTAACTGCTCACCAGAGCTTCACATTAAACAGAATAGGAACACAAAGCAAAGTGAAAGGTCACACCATTTGTTAGCAAGAGTCCTCATGTATAACACAGTAACAGGGCACAGGCAGTTCATTTACTTCCTGTTACTATGTAATCTATGCACCTGAAATCAAGTGCTTTCCTAGCAAATGCTAGGCATGTGACTAGAAAATGCCAAGAGGACAGAAGTTCCAAACTTCATGGAAAGTTTTCACTTGTAGGCACTCTTTTAATGGCAAGAAACCAGAGAGAGCAGTGATAACAGTAATACTATCAACAACATAAATTCAGTCATATTTATTTACTTATTACAAAGCATTGTGTGGGAGTCGTTTATTTCTTTGCTTACAACCATTACAAATCACTGGTGATCATCAGAAGCAGCCATCTATATAAGAAGGGTGTATGTAGATGGAAGCAGGGGGCAGTTAGTGACTAACGACTTAGTAGAGGTGGGAATAGCAGACTTTTAAAATGATGTTGGCTATCTTTTGGGGGGGCTGTAGTCAGGTGTGATGTGCAATCAAGAAGGGGAACTTTCCATGACCTACATGGAAGTGCTTAAATATATTACTGGGGTCATTGCTTTCATTTTTCTCACAACCACACAGAGGACTACAAAGGAGGAGGCTATGCTTTGGGGGTAAGTCATGTTGTCTGCGAATGCAGAGGTTAATTACATGATCACTATTGAAATGATATGGCTTGTTGCAAGGGCAGTGTACATCTCTGAGAGCAGTATGGCCATTATTTATGTGTGACTTCACTGTCAGAGGTGGGGGCCCCCTCTCAGAATGGGTACACTCCATTTGGACAGTACGGATGGAAAAACAGCTAAAGCTAGTAGTTGCTGTATTTTAGAAGCACATTTAAGACAGAACTCATGTTCAGGTTTTCAACTTGTTACTTCAGTATTAAAATCTCAAACCTTTCTGATGCAGGTGAATTTAAATTTACCTCAAAACAAATGTGAATATTTTTCATTTCTCTCATATTTATGATTTTATTTAGTTTTGTCCCTATAATTTACTCTTAAAACTGAAGAATGAATAGCATTATTTCTTTGACATCAAAAGTAACATTTTCTTTCTTTTTTTAAAAAACATCTTTATTAAATTATTACGTATGACATAGGCAATCTTATATTTGTATAAACGAAAAAGAAACTACATTAATACAATTTTAGTTGCAATCATTATGCATTCCAGACTCAGTTGAAACAACTGTAGTTGTGAACATTACACAACTTATAATATATCCAGTCACTGTCAATTAAGTATTACATAGCTCATTCCAATCCTGCCTTCTTTTAAACCTCATTCCTCCTGTGCTTATAATGTTTCCACAATTCACAAATTTTCCTCTGTAGTTTGCTCCTTCTCTTTTCTAAAGATCCCAATTCCAGTTGCTTTACCTCTGTTACTATATTCACTACTTTTAGTAAAGTTGGTTTAGACTAGGTCTAGGCATTTCCGATTGTGTATCACAGCTCAAAAAGATCATTTGCTTAGTTACCCCAGTTTGCTCACCCAGTATGTCTGACAAAGCAGTCTGCAGTGAATCTTTAATGTTCAACAACTCATTATACTCCCAGAAAATATGTTCCCAGTTACCTCTTTGTTCCTCATCACACCTCCAACATTTGCTGCCTACCTGAGGAAAAATTCTTTGGAGGCTACTTGGAGTACAAAAATACCTATGCAGAGATCCTAAATCTTCTACACTTTGCTGCATATTTGGAAGACATAGCTATATATATATATATATATATATATATATATATATATATATATATATATATATACCACATTATCTCTCTTCCCAATCATGTCTAAGCTTCCCTGATATTCTTAGAATTGTCATGCAATATTTTATATGCTCTACTAATTATTCCTTTTTTAACTGAACAAAAGTAAAATTTTCTAGCATTCAAAATGCTACTTCAAAAAAAGAAAGCATTACTGGAAACTGCAAAAGCATTCAATATCAGTGGTCACCTGTTTTACTGCATTTGCATCTACAAGTACAACTTTACTACAGTTTATAATTGTAAATCCAGATTTGTCACCCTAAGAATTTACTAGAAAATACAACCCATGTTTTCAACTAGCCCTACAAGGCCATCAGAATGTGCCACGTTGCATTTCATCCATTTTCATTACGCCTAAGTACACCAATTCTACTCAAGGTGGTATAAAATGCTCACTACGGAATTTGTCTTTATTGTATTACAACAGAAATACTAAGCCGCAGTGGTTAGCGTTCTCACCTCACAGCACGAGGTTCTCCCGTTCGATTTTCGGTTGGAGTGCCTTCTGTGTGGAGTCTGCATGTCCTCCCCACAGTCGAGTGATGTTAAAGACATGCAGGTAGGTGTGATCGTGAATGGGAGTGCCTTCGTTGAAGGTTGTGTGTCGGGCTGGCAACTCATCACCATAAAAATCCACTGCCAATCATAAGTAGACTGGAGTTCTGCTGTGGCGACCTCTAACCAGGAAAAGCTGAAAGTCTAAAGTATTACAACAGAAATAATATATTATGTATTTGCCATAATGATATATCCAGGTTTTCTTGTTCCATCTGGCTCAACAGTTGGGTTATTGGATTTGACCAGATCCAACCTCAGTGCTTTTTAAAAAAGCTTGTATCCAGGGCTCTGAATCCTCCCTTACCTTAAATTCCTCTGCTTCCTAGACTATCTCAGATCGGGCTCATCTGCTTGTAGCTAGCACTACACTTAACGAGTACAATATAGACCTAACAACCTATAACTAGGCAACAAGGAACAGGAATAACAGCAGCTGGCTATCAAAAAAGACAAATTCCACCTGATCAACCAGGAGTCAAAAAATTGAAAATTTAGGATTGGGGGCAGAGGAATGGAATGTGGAGACAGATGGAACAAGATAACACTGATCTACTGTTATGATTAAGTACATATGTTTCTTATCAGCATCAGATTTTTTTTTTTCCAACCGACTCAACAGTTGGGACAGAGTCCCATGCTACCTGAAAACCCAGGCGGGCTCATGGAAGGATATTTTGAAGTATGGTGGAGCCAAGGATTTATGAGCTCTAGACTGTGCATCCAACCAGTGATGTGATACAAAGGTATAAAATGGAGAACAAGCAGATGTAGCACAAATCTCATCAATGAAAACTCTAGCAAAGTAAGCAGTGGAAGCAGCCACAGCTCTAGCTAAGATAGCCTTTGGTTTGCCAGGTAATATTTGTTTATCTATTTGACATTTGGTAACTGGGAAAGTCTGACTGGGTTAGAAACCCACTTTCAGTGCAGGCCCAAGGAGAAAAGCTCCACAAATAGAAACTAAAATATAGTAAAAAAAAAAAAAAAAAAAAAATGACAATGCAAAAGTGGCATTTGGCATAACATTTGCAACAAGAGCAGGAGAAGAGGTAATATACAGATGAAAACAGAAATAAGGTGTAAATAAACATTTGTATATGAGAAGCTTTACAAGCGTAAACAACATATTGATATTTTACAAAGAATATAACCCATATTCCCACTAACTATTAACAAAAAGCAGATATACGGATGTAGGAGAATGTGTCGTATACAAAAGAGACTTTACAAGTAAATCTAACATGCAGGTAGCATATAAAAAACATTGTAAGTAGCATATATGAAACACTGACAACTGTGATTTCAGACACATTTTTGCAGAGAAAGTTCAATAGGATATGGCAAAAAGTGTATTCTTCATGAGAGGCATTGTTACACCATGATGGAGTTACAAAATAGATGAAAAGGTGTCAAGTGTAGGGATAGAAGGAGAAGACAAAGGAGTAGAAATAGGAGAGAGTATCTGTAGTGAAGTGGGGGCGGGAGTTAGTTTAGGTGAGAACTGATTAATATAAGGGGGAGGAGGTTAAAGGAGGAGGACAGGGGAGTGTAAAGGGATGGTGTAAGAAGTGGTGTAAGTATAGAAAGGTGTAACTGTCAGGATAAAGATGTGTGAAAAGAGGACTGAGGGGAGAGAATGGGTGAAGGGTAGCAGAAGTAGCAAAGATAAAGGTGGGGTGATATAGCTCAGATCAAGGTGGATGCAAAGAGATTTGAGGGGAGAGAGTGGGAGAAGGGTAGTTGAAGTACTAAGGTGAAGCGTAGGGGAAGAGTAAGTGAAGAAAGAGGTAGAAAAGGGATAATGTAAGGGGGGAGTGCAGGTGGGAACTAGCATGTTTTGTACTAGGTGCATAGAAGTGCCATGAGAAGGAAATACTTTAGTGCAAATTAAAATTTCTTGAGGTTTGATATAGCTCTGACAGCCATATGTAAGGCATTCCAAAGTTTAGCAAGTATAGGAATACAGACATTGTCCAGCTTTTTTGTTTGGTCTATACAGAGTTACTAGTTTCTTATCTTCAGAACGGAGAGCCCTGGTACATATGTAGGTCTGAAGAACTGCATTTCAGGCAGGATAGTTTTCAGGTTGATATATCATTTTGTGGTCGATTACTAGTTGAAGATAATTTCGATGATGTGGGAATTCGAGCCAGTTAAGTGCACTAAAAGCAGTGCAGTGGTGTTTGTAGTAAGATGCACCAATAGAAAATGTAGCAATTTTATTCTAACAAGATTCGAGAATACTTTTTAATGTAATCTGAAGGTTGGGCAGAATGAGGGCCCCATATAGTAGAGAAGGGAGCAGGTAAGTTGTGGGCAGTGTAGTTTTGGTGGTTGTATCCATAAAATCTTTGTGCCGATGCAGCATCCTTAGTTTGTAGTGCATTTTATTGATTGCGTTGTGTATACGTAAATTTATTGTCTAGTGTCACACTCAATAATTCAGCATGTAAAACCACTTCAATTTCTGTATTTAGCAAATATATATCTTAAAGTCGGATGATAGTGTCTTAGGTGTGAAGAGGAAGAGTTTTGTTTTATTGGAGTTGAGCAGCAGTTGTGCATTGTTGAGTCAAGATTCTACGGAGCAGAAGGCAGTCTGGGTTATTTGCCTTAGATATGCAATGTTATTAGAGGAGGAGATAACTGTAGAATCATACGTGTACTGGATTTAAGGAGCTTTGATGGGAGGCAGTATGAAAGCTATTTATGAAGGTATTGACAATCCTACGTTGCTGGTTAGATATTGGGAGAGACAGCCTTGCTATTTTACATGTTGTTGTCTGTCAGACAAATAGCTGGTAAACCACTGTTGAGAAAGAGTGAAGAAATACCTAGAGAAGAAAGTTTCTGTGGGGTGTGAGACTGTATCAAAAGGCCTCAAAAAGATCAAGAAGTATTACTGAGGTTATTTGGCCAGTTTCTTGCTCTGTTAACTGTATTCATAAAGGAAATTAGTGCAGTTGTACTGTGTGGTGGCCTGAAGCCATATTGGGTGGGTGTAAGTAATTTGTTATGGATAAGGTGGGTCAAGAAATTGTTTATGTACACATTTTTCTAACAATTTAGATAGGGAAGGTAGGATGGTGACGGGTCGGTAATTACTTAATTAATTAGATTTCCCTCCTTTGTGTAAAGGGTTTATGATAGATCCCTACCAAAGGGAGGGGGCATGGGATTCTACGATGGATCTAGCTAACAGGGTATGCAACAGCATCCACAGCAAGTTTCAAGTATTCAGAAGGAAGGTTGCCAGTGGAAGGAACAATGTTTTAATTTGAGTAGTAGTTTATGTATCTATCTTCTGGGTACTGATTGTAGAGAGAGGAAGGGAAGTTGAAAGTCTGTTGTAGAAATGTCTTGGTGGGGGGGGATGATGTGGAATGTTTGGAAGACGTCTGAGAAGGAGATGGGCTGAGATTATTTGTGGAGTTAGAATTTATGGGCTTACTAGGATCATTGACTCACTATACTTTCTATAAAATGGATGTTAAATGCACCTGCTATTTGGGGAGAAGATTAATCTGTGGCTGGAGATGGGTTTTGCTTGGACCCTGGGGTGAGGAGTGATGAGATGGTATGCCAAGAATGTTTTTGGTTGTTTTTGTAGGTGGTTAATTGTTGAGAGAAGTACTGCTTCTTATCATTATTTACCAGTTTTTGCTTGGTTGTGTAATTGTCTATAGTTTTAAAGATTCATATAATTTCTGTTCTTTTGCCATTCCTTCCAAGCTTTATCCTTGATTACTAGTAAGTTTTTTGTGGTCTTAGTTAGCCAGAGTGTTTGACTGATTTTTGTTCTTTTTGTACAAGCGGGGCTAAGCTATTGAGGGTGTTAAGAAATGATTTGTTAAAGTGGCTTACAGCATCATCTAAGGGTAAAGTTTTTAGTATGGACCAGTTTGATGATCTAAGTATGCTAATAAAAAGTTGGTCAAAGTTAGATAAACTGTGGGATGTTTTGTAGTTGTGGCTTTTGGGTGAGTGGGTGGTAGTCCTGTAAGTATAAGTGGGAAAGGTGGTCACTTAAAATATCTGGGAGAGTACCAGGGTTGGAGTATTTATAGGGATCTGAGATGAAGATCCAATCCAGAACTGATCCTGGGTTGCTGCTTTTCTGAATTCTAGTTGGTGTTGTGATGAATTGTGTGTATCCATAAAGAATTATACTATTTGATGGGAGGTCTGAGATTAAGTTTTGCCAAATGACATTAATGTCACCCATGCTGAAAGTTTTGCCAAATGACATTAATGTCACCCATGCTGACTGTTTTGTTAGATATATTTTGTGATATCTAGGATAGGATGTCTTCTAGAACTGGAATATTTTGCCCAGGAGGAATGTACAAGACTATGATAAATAGTTGCTTAGTTTTATTAATTTTTAAAAAGGCCATGAGAATTTCAGCATTGCTGAATGTGGGACTGGGCTTAGAGTAAGCAAGTACTGTGTATGAGTTGGGATAAATTAAGGCTAGCCCAGTATCTTGGATGTGTAGACCCAGTCAGAGCAGCACTCAAAAAACAATCAGTAAATTACAGTCAGTTCAAGCAGGAGCAGAGTTTTGGAAAAAAATGCTAAGCAGAATAACAGAAAAGAAATTATAACAAACTAAGGAAGTTTACTGCTGTGAGTTTTCAACTGTATGAGATAAGGTAAGCAAATGTTTTATTTGGAACGCAAGCGAGAGAAGTACTGTTACAAAGACTAAATAGATTAATGGAGCTGAAATAAAATCTAGTATGCAGGGTGAAACATAAAAGACAAAAAAAAATAAAGTAAATATGAAGAGAATAGCCAAACTATTTAAATAATATGTGGGTGTTAGAAATAACTAATGAGACTTATTGCACTAAGATTGACTAGAATAATACCTCTTACCTAGACAGAAGTTAGAGGGTGGAAAAACAATACAGATGGGGAAGGAAAGAAATAAGAGCGCATTGCGGTGATGTATGAGGAGCCCTTTTAAATAAACAAGTTGTAATACAGTTTAATAATTAAATAGCACAACATACACTGAATAAATGGAGGTTTTATGAATTGCAGGGATCCTGAGACTTAGTGAGACTTCCTTGCATCTCTGCCGAACTTATTCAGTGAACTTCTGTAAGGTCTGGAGGTTACAGATGCTCAACAGTTATACAGTGTATGTACCTTCGGGTTTGAGTGAAAATTCCATTGAACAAAAGAAAAAAATCAAAAACAGCGAAATTACATCACAAGAACAATGGCAGGTAGCACTGATAAGGGCAGAATGAAAAGATCCCATTTTTTCATAAACAAAGGAAATACAGTTGAAAAGCCACCTGGACAAAGTCAGTTTAGAAACTCCTAGTCCTAAATTTACTCTTTGATAGGGAAAGAAAAAGCTGATCTGCCTTTCTGTTTTTCTCTGTGTGATGTAAATAAAAGCTGAGATGATGATGAATGTACATCAAATGTAGAGTGTATTCTCCTTTATTTGAAAAATGTAAAAAGATTGATCGTCTAACTAAGATTCACTTCAGAGACCAGTTTGGTAGAAAATGAGAATTACTTCACAAGAGTACCCTATCCTTATGAAACACAAGGTACGGAGATCTGCAAGACAATGCTTGCACTTCAGAAATTTGTCTAGCTGAAGTAATGGCTACTAGAAAGAATGCCTTCCATAACAACCTTGACATCTACAGGGGTACTCCTGCTCCAATGGGACTTGTTCTTAGGTGCAACCAATATCTTATTTGGTTTCCACAGGACAGGCTCCAACACATCTAATTCCTTCCTAGCCCACCAAGAGACCAGGTATATTAGCTCATTAGTGGGCAGTACTATCCAGGTGGTAGATGAGCCAGCCTCAAACAATACCAACTCCTCCATGGAGGGGGCTTCGGTAGACCAACTCCCTCCCTACTTCATCAATTCTTGAATATCTCCAAAGGAGATGCTTTGAAAGAGGATCTTTAGGATCCTTGCCTCCTTTGAAATTGGTATCATCTGTGACAAACCCTGGATAGGAGTCTAAATGCCTTCTCTTGCAGGCCCATTTCCTAGGATCCTTCCCAAGTGAACTTCTGGGAAAGGGTTAGAATCGGAGAGTAAGCTTGCCAAGTGAGAATCCTCAAGACTTAGTGAGGCATGCTGCCCCTGTTGGACAGGATGAGTGGACACGATCACTGAATCCAAAGTGGGTAGGAACGGAACCGACTGAGAATGAGACACCTCAATCTCTTGACCTGGAGAGGATGCTCTCAAAAGCTGAGGCTGTAATCGCCCTATCCCGAGTTTGTCAGACGAGCAACATCTCTTGCTCCAACTCACCTCTTCTGTGAGATAGACAGTGGTGCCAAGCTGTCTAGACCCAAAGCACCCAGGGTAAGAACAGCTCCAAAAGCATTAAACCAAATGCCTGAGCCACTGCTCTGATAACCATTGTGAAGAAAACTGAAAACACACTTATCTGTGTTAGCATGTCTGGCAGGAGATTTGTGTATATTTTCAGATTAACTTGCATTGTATGCCAGCATGTTTAACAGTGAAATGTAGATACGTTATTTGAATGTTGAGTATTTCCCTGTATATACAGAATGTTTGGAGAATCTGTCAGTGATTTGATGCATTTCTAACTGTGCATGTTTGAGAGGGACACTCTAAAGAACAAACTATGGAGAATCAACTGAACAGTGAGAGATGTCATTAGAATGTTCCTAGTTGCTAAATGATTATTTAAAAAACTGACTGACAGAAAAATAACTTTTTCAAACAGCTGACTGTTATCAGTTAAGACTGCTGAAGACAGGTGAGCTGGCAGTTTTGTCAAGTGCTGTGCCTTCAGTGGACGCCAAGAAAACAAAACTAAGCAAAAACTGTAAGCTTGCCTTGGCCTTGCTATTATGTATTAGATTAAATCAGGGACAGTATTCTTTAGTTAGACTAGGAAAGCTTAGTTATTAAGATAGAGCTTTTCTAGAAAAATGGACTCCTATACTGCAGTTTAATTTAACATTTCCAGTGATTGAGTTCTGGTGTTTATTGAAAGCTACTGATTTACATTCTTGTAATCATTTTACTTATTTAAATGTTTTTCATTACTTTACATTGTGGCTAGAAATCAGTGTTTGTGTTTAGAGATTAGAGAGTGCTTCTGCCCGTTTGATACTCCCCAGGTCACTTTGAAGGCCTGGTCGCTTATGGTCATACCTATCATTTATTTTGCTATTTAATTTTTATAATTGGACACCCCTTTAGAAGGGCATGACGATACTCTGATTGGTGGCAGCATCTGTGTGAGACTTTCCCAGAAGTGTATGGATGTGTGGGATTTAAATTTACTTTTGAGTGTGAGAGTATCAAAGGTCATAAACTGGGACACTTTGCTCTTAACTGTGTAACAAGAAAATACATTTGGGGTGGAAAGAAGTATATAGTCCAGTTTCAGTAAAATAAAGCATGTTCCTGTTGTGGTCTCAGGGAAAAACTGTAAAATATTACTTATGTTTAAGTGGCAGTCTCATATTGGGGTCAGTAGTGAGGACTGAAACTCCTTAGTTACTAACCCAAGGATAGCAAGGGATGTCATTTAATTGTTGGCAGTCCGGTGGGTATTAGCTGGACATCACATTTATTGGTGGCCGTCTGGTGGGATATAGCTGGATGTCACACCCATCCTGAACCGACAAGGTTAGAGTTGAGAGATTGAGGGGAAACAATAGGAGTAGAAGACAAGTGTACTATCTGCTCCAATACAGGTGCCCTCTGGAGATGATTCGGATCTGTGAGCACTGGACACAAAAGTTGGAACAGCACAGGTCAGGGTGGTAGGGACCATGCCCAGAGTCACCAGTGGGGTAGAAGCCAGGAGGACCACCAAATGAATCTGGATCTGGAGAAATGTCTGCATCATCGTATTGATGTTGGCTTCTAATAGACTCCTTGAAGATCGGACAGACCTGAAGGAAGAATCCACAGATGGTGGCCTAGGTGAATGGTGTGCTCTGTTCTGTAAGACAGCGGAGTGGAGCTTTGGAATAGCTGGTGCCAGGTAAAATTCCTTCTCCTCGCTTCTCTCTTTCTCCTCCTCCTTATTCTTACTGACCCATGCTTTGTTGGATTTTTTACAGGAAGGACAGAAAGCTTTTGAAGTAGAAAGTACTGATACACCCGCTAGGTCAAAGAGGAGGCCCTTGAGAACTTATGATGATTAACTAGTGCCTTGGTTCCAAAAGAGGTATAGGCCTCACACTCATCTTCAAGATGAGCTACCTCTAAGCAAAAACACAAAGTGTGTTGGTGTCTTGAGGCGTGATTTTGTGCCCACAGGCCATGCATTTCTTTAAAACTAGTGTCCCTGTCTGCCATAGCTGAAAATACCTGTCACAGCAGCAAAAAAACTCAGCAAGAATCAACTAACTCTCCTCAATGACTGCAGAGAAAGAGCAAACAACAACAAACTGCAATAAAATGGCCAAGTAACTACTCTAAATGCAGAGAAAAAAACTACAAAATCCTATGCCAAGCAGAAAACATGCCTTTTTTAAGGGTGGAGAAGGTGAGAAAACAACTCCCTAAGAAAAAATTAAAGATTTGCTAACAGCACGTTACAAACAGATGACAGCACTAACAATTAGCTTACTATATGAAAAAAAAATTTTTACAGCAATGTGAATGACTTCAACTACTGTATACAAAGCCATCAAATTACATCTTGATTCCTCAAGCAGCAAATGAGATCTGAAGTAATCTGGGGTCCAGAGGGAATTATGGATAGGACGGGACTCAAAGTTCTGGATCCAAGCTCTTGAAAAAAGCAGCAAGGTTGGATCCAATAACCCAACTGTTGAGTCAGATGGAAAAGACAACATTGGATTAAAAAACATTTTTACCAGTCAATGCGTACAATGTGATGCCTGTACTCCATTTATTGAGAACGGTAGTGTGCTCCCTTGTAAATTAGGACCGAGATGCAATTAAATGCTTTGGGCAAGAATGGCATTCTTAAGTGTGTTTTGTACCCAAATATCATATCAGCAATTCCTTGTTTTTCTTTGTGTGTGTGCGTGTGTGTGTGTGTGTCTGTGTGTGTGTGTGTGAACTGCTTCAGGGGAAATGGCATATGGCCTCTTACAAAGACGAAGCAAATCCAGTATTTCAGAGAGATTTTATTCTCATAAGTTGGCATTCTATCTGGTTTCCACATAGGTAAAGTTAATGTCCGGGCATATATACACCAAGTTCTCATTACATCAAATATAGAAATCCTACACATTTCACCAGAAAAAAATACACCCATTTATTTTAAGGGTAATTTCGTGGCTGCAGCACAATACTTTCATACCGCTAAAATGTTGGGGTCAAATTCGCATTATGCTGCACTGAAATCCTTCGAGGTAAAATGACAATTTTAAATACATTTTAATAGCTTAAAATAATTCTCTACTGAGCTGTCATTACATAAGTAAAAACCTTACATATTTTGAGAAAGATTTTTTTTTTCTTTCACAACACACTGTAGGAAACATGCCAACGATTACAGTAAATATTTATTTGCATTTGTTTACCAGGATGGTCCACTTGACTGTAGGGAGCTCATTTTCAGTAGAGGCCTGGGGAGAAAAGCTCCACAAAAAATACCCACAATACAACAGATCAACATGATCAGTACATACAATGCAAGAGTCACAGGATATGAATGACAACTGAATGAGCAAGTTAAACATCCGAGTACAATATTAGATTACAATATCAAGGATAATATAATTTACACAATTAGAATATGACAGGTTAGGATATAACAAGTAAGGATAACCAAGTTACTCATGTGAGTAGATTAGGTTCTAGAAACATAGTCTGAATAATTAACACTTATGAAGTCTTAAGCTTAAATATAGGTGAGCAACTATAGCACATAGTACAGCACTGTTGTTAGGCAAGTCATTTGAGATAGAAAGAGTGATAGCAGAGTAGTAATTAATTAAGGTGTAGAGTAGTATTAGAAGAGGGAGTCAGGTTTTGGGAAGTGCACTGATAATGTCAAATTCAGTGTAATGCTGTATCAAATCCTCTAAAATCAGAACAGCTATCTTAAATGCCTTTTGTAACTGAATATCCTGTTGTCATAGTTTATTAATAATGAAAACTCAGACAGAGACCGAGATATACTGCCTTTTATAAATACGAAGCAGAGCTGTCGATTCAAAGATACTCACAGTTCAGTTGATGTTTTGCATTATAAGCTATTTCCTTCATGGATGTTATGTTGAGCGAATACTTCTTTACTGAGCTGTCATTATATCAGAAACAAAGATCTTATTTATTTCTCCCGACTAGGGAACGTTTTGTCAATGGAATATGCCCCATCCCATTCCAGTTTTGACTCCTATGCAGTAAAATACATTAGAGGAAGATAAGTTTTGTATGTGTACTTAGACATGCTATTGTTTCTATGTGCATTTTGCAGTTGAGGTTCATGACATATTCTGAGAAACATGTGACAATATTTCATAAGATTACATATGCATTGGTTCTTTGCTGCTAACCAGTAGTCTTGCACAGCCATTTGGGTGCTTTATTTATGCTGCTCAGTTCACAACAAATGAACATTTTGCATTTCTTTTTAAAATGATAAAATTAGTAAGTATCTGAACATTATAACTAGTGTTCTTATGAAATGGAAGAAACATAAACCATACCAAAGAAGTTAAAGTAGGGGAGTCCACCTCCACAGAGAGGCCAGTCACTAGCAGTCTCTCTCACGGATCTGTGCCAGGTCCATTCCTTTTTGGCATCTATTTCTCAGAAGTCAAAGCCAACATCAAGGGCTTCTAACTGACCAAGTTTAAGATGATTAAAAAGTAGGTGCAGTCACAGAATCCCTACAACACACTAATATCCTTCAAGAAGGATGCACACAGACAAATAACTGGTGCCAGAGCCACAGTCTAAAACTCAATGCCAAGAAATGCATTATAGCATGGCCCTATAAACCAAGTAGTCAGGTGATGTAGGTAAGCAGGTAGACCATCATGTGTCTATGGTAGTAAGGAAATCATTTTATGTTAAACAACTTATAAACAAAGGTATGGCACCTAAGTCCAAGAAAGTCATCATTTCACTGTACTCAGTTCTCATCAGACCAGTTAATGAGTATAACATCTCCTTCAGTATGTACCTAACCAGGTGCAACCAACAAATGGAGCATTCACAGAGGTTCATCACAAAGAGGAATTAGGGCACAGATATGTCCTCCACAGACGGTCTCAAAACCCTCTCTCTGTACTTGGTCTTCTACAGACTGTAGAGGGATGATCTGTGCCTGACAAACAAAGCATATTTAAATCCCACTCGTTTGGACCTTCTGCATAGCCACAAAACAAACAGCATCAGAATTGCCTGATCAAGGGATTTAAACCTTGCTTGTGACATAACTAGGACATGCTGGAAAGACAGGTATGCGTCTATGACACTGCCCCTTTTCTGGAACAGGCTTCCCCATCCATGTGAAGCAAAGTTCTTCCCTAACCCAATTCAATCGTAACTTGGAACAATGAATAAAGAATTGGAAATTCATCCCAGGTCTGGCACCTATGTCCCTAATGGGGAGAGGCAGCCTGTAAATGCTGGACCACCTAAGCCTCAGCCTACATATATCCCTTAGAATAATGTGAAGGTTCCCAAAACGTGCCAGACACATTTGGGATGCATGGCTTGGCTTAAAAAGCCTACTGTGGTCATTAGCCTAGTATACATGAATGAACCTATGATCCCTCTTATTAAAAAAAAATGCATTGTTTGTTGTTTTATATATTTACAGTAGAACAACGACGACAAACAAATTTACCATTCAAGATGCACCAGTTCCTTTTCCTCTGAAGGCATTAAACTAAACTGAACTTATTTTATAGAAAACTACACCGATGATATTATTCTAAAAGGTCATGAAAAAGTGAAGTATTTTGGAGTCACCGGGATTTACATATACACAATTTTAACAGCCAAAGACAGTCAATGTTCTGTACAGAGACATTTTAGAAATGCTCAGCAGTTAAGGGGTTAAATAATGTTATATAGCATTCTGTATAAGCTACACTTCTAGAGCATGTTATTTATTTAGTGATCCTGGATGCTAGTTTATTCCTTATCTACCATGTTTAGCTGATAAGCACTGTAATGAAAACCAAGTAATTATTAAAGGTACAAGCAATGACAATGGGTGAACCCAACTACCCATTTCAAGCTCCTGCTTTTAGGGGTACAGATTATTTTACCCAAGCCGTCAACATCTTGTATATGAAAGTAACAAAACTCTCCCTGGCAAATGTTTTTCATTTCAGCTTCTACAAATATTTGATATTTATACTGATGGTTTACTGCTGCTCGATCCAATACTTTCCAACATTCTTAAATAGGCACAGTGGTACACGCACAGTTCCGTCCTGTCATATACTTGAAAATGAAACAAAAATCACCCTTCATTTATTCTTTCTATAACTTGAAAAAAGGGATCCATCAACATCACAATATTCCAACTTTGGACTTCTTTCCCAGTACCTATTAACTTTAGTTGTATTCTTTTTTTTTTTTTTCCCCAAAATCGCTTTATTTCAATTTTCTTTTTTACAAATAACAACAACAATACGGTAATTCAAAAACACAAATAAACAATACAAGTACCCATCTACTGTATTATTGCATTGTTTAGCCTGTTTCAACAAAAAAAAAAAAAATACTATCTTGTTTGCTCGTTTCCCACCTTTTCGAGCCAGTCCGTATCCCAGGCGTTGCTTGTCTCAGGACTTTATTTTCTGTGCTCAGAGCTATCCAGACCTTGCTGTGGCAGAGGGAAGTCCTACTGCCTACCAGTGGGACTGGTGAGTATTGTACTGCCTATCTAATGCTAGAGGAGTGGTTTCCAGCTCTGAAATTGTAATTTTATTAGCCGTTTTGGGCTGATTTCTATCCCTTTCAACTTTCTTGTTTAAAAACACGTGTGTTTGCATATTTTTCACATCGCGCAGCACTACGAGGCTACAGTTAAACTATTCCAGGTGCCAGCAAATCTGCTCTTCAAATTTTCCCTTAAAACTAGTTGGTTTCTCAGTAGTAGCACTAAAATCTGAACCCCTGTGACTAGCACTTGCTCTAGAACCTGCTGTAAAGCACTAGGAAGCCTGAACCTGATACAAGCACTCAGCTCTCCTTGTCAATAAGGAGAAATTAATCATAGGCACTAAACAGTTTACAATTACAGAGTACCTTGCAAAGGTAAGGGAAAACAGCTCTTAAACCTTACAAAAAAGCACCTAAACAGGCATGTCCAAGGGTCAACTTCCAGTGGTTTCTCCTGTCCACCTGGAGAATCTGGGCATACTGGGGCAATGCGGTAACTGCCTCATGTACACAGACAATCCTCTCCTCCTACCACCCAACACTACAACCTGCGAGAGATGCACTTACATAGCCAAACTGGAAGCAAAGCTCTCTCCGGTCAAGACTGTGCTTGACAGTCAAGAGGAGAAGGCTAACACCTGCATTACACCTCTAGCAACTCATAGCCCTTCAAAACCCACACCATCAATTCCCACACATAGCAACACTAAACCCACATATGCGGAGGTCCTTAACATTAACCTGCCCAAGGAACAAGGACCTCCGAAGCCGAAACGCAAACAAACACCAGTCACAACCAAAGTGACACGTAGCTCACAACACCATTGTGCCACCCAACAACAGCCCCTAAGGCAAGACAATGTACCCAACACTTTAGTCATAGGTGACTCTATAGTCAGGCACACTGATGTCCCACTCACCAGGCTGAACAAGGAGAAAATTACAGTCAGCTGCCTGTCGGGTACCAGGATCCGACACACAATGCATGCACTCATGTCACTCCACAACAAGTACAAATACGACTCTGTCATTGTCCATGCTGGAGTAAATTACTTGAGATGTACCTCCCTGGACTACATGAAAAGAGACATGGAAGAGCTCTTGGATCATGTGACCCAGGCAGGTATGACCCTAGCCCTGAGTAGCATCCTGCCTTCACCCAGAATGATACCACAGTATAAGGACAAAATGATTGACTTCAACAATTGGTTAAGCTTCTGGTGTCATTCAAAGGGGATCCAGTATTTGTCTGCCTGGGAAGACATGCTCGACAAACCATGATGCTTTGCCAGAGATGGTCTGCACCTGTCACCCCTGGGATTCAGGTGACTGGCTAAAGCTCTTGCCACCCCTATAGTGCCTTTTTTAGGCAAGGTTCAAAGGATAAAACCACCACCATAACAGATGCAAGCATGCAAAATCTGAAGGTAATGCTACTCAATGCTAGAAGTCTAAACCTCAAAATGCACTCTCTTGAGGCACTCCTAAAAATGGAGAACATCGATATCTGTGCAGTGACTGAGACCTGGTTCAAGGCTCCAGAGAGCACCCCTGCAATACCAGGCTACAAATCTTACCACACATTTTGGCCACAAAACCAGGACCGAAACACTAAAGGTGTCCATATTCACCAAGGATATTCACACCTCCAGGCTAGTTGCCCAACACAATGCATCTGAAATTCTCCAGGTGCAACTAACACTAGGTAAGACTGCAATCCAAACTGTAGCTTGCTACAGATCCCCCACCATACCCCAAGATTCTCACTACACCTTCCTAAACATATTGGGAAATATTAAGATACAGCCAAACACCCTAATACTACGTGATTTCAACTACACTGCCATTAATTGGGAAAACTACTCTGGTACCAACTCCTTTTCCCAACGGTTCTTGGAATTCATAAATTCCAACGCCCTGGATCAACTAATCCATTGACCCACCAGGGACTCCAATATCCTAGACCTGGTCATTACCAACATGGGAGATAGATGCTCCACACCAGTGGTCACCCTCTCATTGGTCAGGTCTGACCATAAGCAAATCACCCTTGACATCCACATCCCACCCCCACCCCCCCAGTAAGGAAACCTCCTTAAAAAACTTCTCCAAAGCCAACTTCATGCTACTGAAGTCAGAAGTGACAAACTTCACAACACCCACGCAGACAGGATCTGGAAGTTCGACTGCAGAATCCTACACTAAGGCATTGTACGAGCACATCCACTTGTGCATGAATCGTGCCATCCCAAATAGAACAAAGATGCTCTTCTCCAAAAAAAGGAAGCCAATTTGGTGGTCCCCTGCTATAAACAAACTATACAACTGAAGGAAGAAACTGCTGCAGAAAAGAGGAAAATCCCAGGATGCAAAAAACTCCCTCACTAGCCACAGTAAGAAGCTTAGATCCCTCATAAAATCCTCAAAAGCTAGTTACGAAAATAAAATTGCCAAAGATTCCAAAGACAACCACAAGGCATTCTATAGTTATGTCAAGAATCTAAATGGCAATGCTCAGATCTGCTCTGAACTACAACAGAATGGCATTAAATATACTGATCCCAAGGATATTGCCAATATCCTGGCAGATCGATTTAGTGCCAACGTCACTCCCCTCTCACCCACTAAAGGGCCCATCTCAATGACAAAAGATTGCCAAATTCTGATAATCACAGCCACACAGGTAGAAACAGCACTCTCCAAAGCTAGGAATACAGCATCCATAGGACCAGATAACATCCCAGGCTGTGTACTACATGAACTACAAAATGAACTGGCACCCCACCTAAGTATCATGTTTAATCATAGCCTCACCTCAGGCTTCGTGCCCACTGAGTGGCACACAGCTACAGTTATCCCGCTCCACAAGGGAGGATCCACCTTGGATCCCGGCAACTACCGTCCCATCTGTCTGACAAGCCTGATCTGCAAGGGCATGGAACGCATTATCATGGAACTTATGAACAAAGACATTGGCTACCTCCAGACACCGGACCCCACCCAGTTTGGGTTTGTGAAGGGCCGATCTTGTCTCCTGAATCTGACTGACTTCTTCGAATCGGTCTCCAAAGCTGTGGATGAGGGTAAGGAGGTCCACACAGCCTATCTGGACCTTGCCAAGGCCTTCAACACCATCCCCCACTCTGGAATCATAGATAAACTTACTAAGCTGGACATAAATCCCTACGTCACTCGATGAGTTGCCAACTGGCTTACTGACAGAACCCAGACTGTAAAAGTAGCCGACTCCAAATCCAGCTCCAGACAAGTGGAGTACCTCAGGGTTCAGTCCTGGGACCACTCTTGTTTGGCATCTACTTCTCTGAAGTACAGGCCAACATTAAGGGACTCTGGCTAACAAAGTTTGCAGATGACTGCAAACTGGGAGCCATTATTGAATCCCCAAATGATGTGGATATTTTACAAAAGGGCCTTACAGAAACAGATGCCTGGTGCCAGAGCCATGGGCTCAAGCTTAATGCCAAGAAATGTATAGTCATCCCCTTTGGAAAAAAACATGTACCCATGAACTACCACATAGGTGGCAGGACACTAAACATCGAAAGTGTGATGAGAGACTTAGGGACACAAGTGGACAGTGGTCTCACTTTCGATAAGCACATCGCCACAACATTCAGGAAATCCTTCTACGTGGCACTCCTCATCACTAAGGGCTTTTCATCCAGAAAAAAAGGAGGTAATTGTCCCACTGTACTCATCCCTCATTAGACCCATTATAGAGTATAATGCCCCATTTGGTATGTACCTCACAAGACATCTGCAACAGCTGGAAAGGCCACAGAAATACCTCACTAAAAGAATCACAGGCCTAAAGCAGATGCCATATGCTGACCATCTAAAAAAACTCCAGCTATACTCTGTGTCATATCGTCTACTCAGAGGCGATCTCTGCTTAACATACAAGGCCATGTCAAACCCTGAGCTGTTGGACATGCTCCACTTAAAGAAATCCCAATCCCTCAGAGCCCCATGCTCCAGGGATCTAAACCTTATCATCACATTGAACAAAACATGCTGGAGGGATAGGTTCCTGACCCAGAGACTCCCCATACTCTGGAATAGACTGCCCATACATGTCAAGCAGAGCACCTCATTGGCCCTCTTCAAAAGGAACCTTGATGATTGGATGGGAGATAGGAAATTCACCTCAGGGATCATGTCAGTCACCCTGCTAGACAGGGGCCCAGAGAAGTAAATATTGTGGGAAAAAATTTCCAGGGAATTGTTACGGCTAGGCTTGCATAGGCCTTAGGGCCGATAGCCTAGTACCAACCTATAAAGAAAACAGACAACAATCTCGTTCGAGAAATATATATATATATATATATATATATATATATATATATATATACACACACACACACACACACACACACACACACACACACACACACACACACACACACGCAATATATACACAAGAAGTCACTACATCGTCAAGTAAAGTATGAGAATTCTTGGTCTCATAAGGGATAGTTAGAATGGGGATAGTCTATATAAAAAGTAAGAATAGAAATTTAACCATGTATTTGTATGTTTAGGGAAAATATCTAGTTACACATATAGTAAGAAAAGGGAGAAGATGCAAGAAAGACTGGTTATACTACATTAATTTCTTATTTAAAGGTTAGCTTTTCATGAGAATTTGTAGGCAAATTTTATTTATCAAGAATTATATCTAGCAAGTAACCCCAATATTTTTGGTAATAGCATTTGTTTTTTGTTTTTGAATAAATTAATTTGCGAGATGAGATATATTTGATAACAAGATTGCTAAAATTTTCCCATGTAATTGGTGATATGACATTCCAATTCTTTGTAATAAAGAATTTAGTAAGGGCACACACCGTAATAAAGACATGTTTTAATATTTTTGGGAGTTGATTGATATTAATGTACAATATAGCTGTCTCCCAAGTAAGGGTTGATTTTTCATATCCCATCTTCTCTAATCTTACTCTCAAGGAACACCATAAGTGGTGTATCTTAGTACAGTTCCACATGACATGTAAAATATCAGCTGTTTGATCCGGACAATGGGGACATACAGGTGAAAAGTTAGGATTGAATTTATTTCATTTAGATAAGGTATTATATAGATTGTTATTTTACCATAATTTGTGTATATAACAGCTTCTTGAAAATAATGAATTTGATTGTATTCTCGGTGGCTAGTTTCTTATTTTCTTCAGTCAGTGATTGATTTTTTGTTTGCCAATAGTTTGAAAATAATAAAGAATTCTGATGTTTTGCACTCATTACAATTTCATAAGTCCTAGAAATTGTTTTCCCTTTAATCGCAAGGTTTTCAAGTATTAATTTAACTAAATCTGTGTTCTGTAAGTCAGTGTGTATTTGTGAGAATTTCGCATTTATAAGATGATGAAGTTGGTTAAGGATAATACTATATTTCATAGGAAGTTTGAGTTAAAGTCTCATTTGCCCCGTGTTAGAGTCTTTCCATTGGTATATATCCCATATTGTGCAGTCTTTTATCAGGGGGTAGTTTGTTAAATTTACTGTTTTATTTTTTATTAGTAAATTAGGATTTAGGTTGTATAAGGGCAAAAGTGTCAGCTAATTGCAATGATTTAAATAGTTTCTGTGTTGTAAGAATCATGTTTTTAAGTAGTGGGTGTAAATTCTTCGTGTAAATGCTAGCTTGGTTTAAATTCAAGAATGGTAAGGATTTGATATTACAGCCAAGGGATTTCAACTGTTCATACCAGATTTTGATCCACTGGGGTGTCCAAGTATTTATATACGAGTCATAGTTTATTATTTGCATAAGTCTGCATACAGCAATTATACTATAGTAAAGCTTAAAATCAAGTAACCCCAATCCCCCCTTATCTTTGGCGAGTACAAGTTTTACATATTTAATTCTGATAGATTTGTGATACCATAAGAATCTTGATATAGCTTTTTCCATGGCAAGGAAGACGTTTTGGGGAATATTTGAAAAGGTAGCATTTAATTGAAAGAGTATTCTTGGTAGAAAATTCATCTTGACAACACTAGCTTTTGACAGTAGAGACATATTAATGTGCTTCCATCTGTCCATATTGTTTTGAATACTAGTCCATGTAGTTAGTAGGTTATTGTTTATAATATCTTTGAAGTGTGAAGTAAATATTATTCCTAGATATTTTATCTGGTAGTTTATTTTGATCTCACTCATAGGAAAGTACAATTCTTTATGCCCTATAGGATTGAGGGGAAATATGTGTGACTTGTTTAAATTTAAATTATAATTTGAAACTGCCGAGAACTCATCAATAACTAAGTATTTTTGGGAGGTCAGTAGTGGGGAGTTGGAAATATATATTTAAGTCAACAGCAAAGGCAGAGTATATAAGACTTGTATTGTGGATTCTGGGAATATGATGAAAGTTTTTTTGTGAAATAAACAGAAGGAGGGGTTCTAGATAAGATTAAATAGGTATGGCGAAAGAGGACATCCTTGTCTTGTACCATTGGAAAAGAGTATAGGGTTAGTTATAATTTTATTTACCTGTATAGTGGTAGAAGCTTTCTGATACAAACTTTAGTTGTATTCTTTACACTTAGGAAGCTGGTGGTAACTAAAATGATATGATAAATTTCTATGAATCTCTTGCTTGATGTTTGTCAACTGCACTTCAATACACTGATGCAACTCAGCCACAATTTAACAACTTCACCCCAAATTTTCATTTCATGTTTTCAAAATGAACTGCATGTTGGCACACAGCCAGACAGGTACTTGATGTGCATGTAGGAAGCTTGCAGGGCACTGGGGATAAATTAAACTTAACTTTTTTAACAAATAAAAGCTGCCATTTGGATAAATGACCCAACAAATGCAACCGAGACACCAACAGAATGTACATATTTTAAAAAGCTGGTGTTCCAATTGCATATGCATTTTTGCCAAAGAGTCTATATCAATTACAGCAATGTCTTTGAAATGTTCACCTATGAGGCTGAAACCAAATGGCCTTCAAGAAACTTGAAGCTTGATATATATATATATATATATATATATATATATATATATATATATATATATATATATACATATATATATACACACACACACACATATCACTAATCTTTACTTTTAGTTTTAGGCTCCTTACTCTAGTGTTAAATACCAGACTGCAGTGGTGGTGCTGCGGTAGCGTTGTCGCCTCACAGTTAGACGTTGCCCGTTCGATTCTCAGTTAGAGTGTCTTCTGTGTGGCGACATGCGTGAATGGGTGTTCCTTGGTTGAAGGTTGTGCGTTAGGCCCGGCAAGCCAGCACGTAAAAATCTACTGCCAATCATTAGCGGACCGGAGTTCTGCTGCGGCGACCCCTAACCGGCAAAAGCCGAAAGACACAAACTCTAGTGTTAAATACCCAGCGGTGTGTTCCGGACCAAAAAAAATATATATATCCAAGCAGAACTGGATCAAAAATACATTAAACACATAAGCAACAAGGGTCACCTCGAAGCAATGTTTAACTACTACTAAAGACTTTCTGAAGAGTTCATGTCTTCCAACCACATTTGTTTTTTTAAGGAATTGTACCTCTAAGTTCTTTCAGATAATTTAGGCTTAATAAGATTGTTGCAGAAGACTGAACAATGTATTTAGTCATTTCTGCACTTAATTAACTGGAAAGAAGCTATTTAAAAGTTTAATGTGATTAAACAAGAACAAATGGGCCACAGAGCTCTTGTGGAATGAATGACTGACTGGGTAGAAGCAGAGGAGGCATTGGGTTCAGTCCTGCTTTTGGGGTTGAGGGAGGCCATTGCATTCAATCATGTTAAAAAAAAAGTAATACCTATCAAGTTGCATGACCGCCGAATTATAGACCAATGCACTGTACGAACATGTACACAAATGCATTGATCTGGCCATACCCAAAAGAACCAAGACGCTCTCCTTCAAAAAAAAAAGGAAGCCAATCTGGTGGTCCCCTGCCATAAACAAATTCTACAACAGGAGGAGGAAACTGATGCGGAATAAGGTGAAGTCTCAGGGCTGGCAAAACTCCCTTATCAGCCTCAACAAAAAGTTGAGATCCTTCATCAAATCCTCTAAAGCTAGCTAGGAAAACAGAATTGCAGCAGATAGTAAAGACAACCACAAGGCCTTCTATAGTTATGTAAAGAATCTCCACGGCAATACCCAGATTTGTTCTGAGCTACTGCACAACGGTACCTCCTATACTGAGCCAGCAGTTACTGCCAATATACTGGCCAACAGATTCAGTGCCAACTTTACCCCCCCCCCAAAAACCAGTCACTATACCAGTAGATTGCAGTCACCCAGTATTACTGCTGCACAAGTAAAAACAGCACTGTCCAAGGCCAAGAATACAGGTTCTATAGGACCTGACAATATCCCTGGCTGTGTTCTACATGAACTACAGAGTGAACTGGTACCTCACCTGTGTTTCCTGTTCAATCACAGCCTCACCTCAGGCTTTGTCCTTACCGAATGGCAAACTGCTACAATCATCCCTCCCACAAAGGAGGAGCAACTACTGACCCTGGGAACTATCACCCCATCAGCCTGAAGAGTCTGATATGCAAAGCTATGGAACACATCATCATGGACCTAATAAATAAGGATATAGGGAATCTCCAAACTCTGGATCCCACACAGTTTGGCATTGTGATGGGTAGATCATGCCTGCTCAAATTAGTCAACTTCTTTGAGTCAGTCACCAGAGATGTGGATGAAGGCAAGGTGGTTCATGCAGCCTACCCTGATCTGGCCAAGGCCTTTGATACCATTCCCCACTCAGGAATCATAGAAAAACTCACTAAGCTAGGCATCAACCCCTATATTACTAGGTGGGTTGCAAACTGGCTCACAGGTAGAACCCACAGTGTGAAGTAGTTGACTCCAAGTCAGACCGCCGACCAGTCACGAATGGAGTCCCACAGGGTTCGGTCCTGGGTCCTCTCCTGTTTGGTATCTACTTCTCTGAACTCCAGGCCAACACGAAGGGACTCTGGCTGACAAAATTCGCAGATGATTGCAAGTTGTGAGCTATTAACTCCCCAAGTGATGCTGACATCCTACAGAAAGCCCTCAGTGAGACCAATGAATGGTGTCAGAACCATGGCCCTAAGCTCAATGCCAAAAAATGTCCCATCATCCCCTTTGGAAAAACCCGGCTCCCATGAATTATCGATGGTAGTCCACTGAACACAGAAGGCGTTATAAGAGATGTGGGAACACAGGTTGACAGCAACCTCTCTTTTGACCACCACATTGCCAATGTGGTCAGAAATTCCTTCTATGTGGAACATCTAATTACTAAGGGTTTTGCATCCAGGAAGGAGGAGGTCATTCTCTCCCTCTACTCTTCCCTCATTAGGCCAATCATTGAGTACAATGTGCCATATGGCATGTACCTAACTAAACACCTGCAACAACTAGAAGGACCGCAAAAGTACCTCACAAAGAGGATCCTAGGCCTTAAACATTTGTCCTATATGGACAGACTCAAAACTCCAACTATTCTCTGTCTCATATCGCCTACTTAGAGGCGATCTCTGCTCGACTTACAAAGGCACGTCTGACCCAGCTCTGTTAGAAATGCTACATCTAAATAAATCCCAATCCCTCCGCACCACACTCTCCACAGACCTCAACCTCATTACCACAATTAACAGAACATGCTGGAGGGACAGGTTCATAACCAAGAGACTGCCCATGTTATGGAATAGACTTCCCATACATGTCAAGCAGAGCACCTCACTGGCCCTCTTCAAGAGAAATCTTAATGAGTAGATGGGAAATATAAAATTCACCCCAGGGATCACGCCAGTAGATTTACTCTAGAGGCACTGGGAACTATGGTCTCGTGGCACGATGCCAGGGTAATCCTATGGGCTAGGCTTGTAAAGGCTCCAGGGCCATTAGCCTAGTACACACCTATAAAGCTATGAATATCTCCTTTCCATTTGATTTTTTTTACAAAATTTATGCATACATCTAATCATATACTTTTAAAGGCACATTATTGCTGCATAGACACTAAAATCATCTGACAGTTAAGTATTTTTATTTATTTATTTTTTAAGTATGGAATCCACTTGGCTTTCCATAAAGTTTTGTAAGCAACATTCATAAAATGCACTCATATCACGTCACTCAAATTTAAATTGGAGAATTTTTAAGTCTATCAATATTAAAAGGGTACTTTGCCAAGGATATCCTCTCTCATCTTACATTTTCAATGGGTTCATATTAGGTTAGCGAAAGATAATGTAATCGAACGTCTGAAACATCGAAATGGCCGCATTTCAAAACTTTTATTGTGGGGGACTGCGCCCTCCACACCCCCCGCTAAATATATATTCCAACTCCGAAATCGCACTACAGTGAGGAAAGGGCAAATATCCCAATCTTCACTGTACTGCAATCCCACAATTCAAACTTTGAAATGTAGCCGTTCGATTACAGTATATTTCGATAACGTAATAGGAACCCTTTTTAACTTATTTTATTTATTTATTTAATTTAACATTTTGTTAATCGGGAAAGTCCAACTTGGAACGAGCCAATTTTCAGCGGAGGCCCGGGGAGAAACGCTCCAGATGCATGTCTTTATAACGTGAGAGGAAACCGGAGCACCCGTAGGAAACCCACACGAACGAAGGGAGGACATGCAGACTCCACACAGAAGGCACCCCAGCTGAGAATCGAACAGGAGAACCTCTTGCTGTGAAGCGACAACTCTACCGCTGCACCACTGTGCCATCTTATGTATAAGAATTTCTCTTTATATATCATCCTTCTAAGTGTATATTCACGTCCCAGAAATACAAGAAACCACTATTTCAGCCTTTGCAGTTGATATGAACATGCATTTCCTCAGCCTAATCAATGACAATCCAAATTTGTTGAAAGCTATTAAACTGCTGCCCAAGTTATCTAATTATAAACCCCACCTAAATAAATTTGCAACATTTCCCCTTTTGGTAATTACGCTGTATTAAACAATCAAGCAAAGAGAAATATAAAGGTATTATTTTGTATAAAAAAAAAAAATACAGATTATTTCAATATTCTACAAAGCTGTTTAACTCCTAGACTGCTGCTGTACTATTTTATAGCAAGGTCAAGTACATTTTTTTCAACCCCCTGAAACAATAAATAAGAAACCTGAAATGATTCCTTCATGGTCTGAATTCTGAGCAAACATTAATAAAAATAATTGTGGTCCAAACTGGCAGGTAGTTCCAGTGCAAAAAAAAAACTCTTCTTTATTCAACCACAGACATATATGTTTTTACTTAATGAAGGATGTTTCTTTAAGATGATTGTGACTTAATTGGTTGGTTCAAGGTATATACGATACATAGTAGACAGCATGCATTTGTATCTGAAGAAGCACAAGTTATCTGTGAAAGCACTTATACGTCTGCTGTTGAATAAAGAAGAGTTTTTACACTGGAACTACCTGCCATTTTTTGGACTACAAGTGTTTTACATTTAATTGCAGTTTTCCTGGTGGACTGAAGCCTCTAGTAAGGAAGGTGTGGTTTTTAATTAATAAAAAGAACTTATGTCTTTCCATAACGTTCCATCTGTGTTGTTGATCTTTGCTCATTCATTACTGATGAGTTATCGGTTCCGTCCTCGGAACCGAGCCAGCCAATATCAAGCTCTCGTCAGCCAAAAACTCTCGAGCCAAGGTCCTACCCAGAATGCTCTGCTCCCTGTTGCCTCAGATCAAGTTTGCAGGTTGACAGATAAAAGTAGAGGCTACCTCTGGTCATAACAGACGTACCAGAAAGGAGTACATAAGATCAACCAAGAACATCTGGATGGGGGACAGAGGGTGGGAAGTAATGAATGAAGATCAACAACACAGATGGAATATTATGGTAAGACATAACTTCTTTATATGATGTTGTTAATCTTCGTTCATTCCTTACTGATGGGACAGAGTCCCTAGCTACCTGTATCCCTGGGTGGCCCTCATGGAAGGACATTCCTGAGTACCATGGAACCAAAGAAGCTCTACCTCTGGAGGCAAAGTCCAATTTGTAATGAAGAATAAAGGTATGAGGTTTGGCCCAAGTTGCAGCTGAGCAAATATCATTGAGGGAAGCCTTAGCATGGAAAGCTGCTGAAGTTGCCATAGATCTTGTAGAATGTGCTTTGACTCTATGAGGCAAGGTGAGATTGTTTTTTTTTTGTAGATAAAGGTGATACAATTTCTCAACCATGAAGCCAATGCAACTTTTGCTACAGGATGACCCCATCTAGGTCCAGAAAAAGCCAGAAACAGTTGGTCTGATTTACAGGTAGATTTTGTTCTGTCCTGATAAAATCATATTTGCCTATGAACATCCAAGAAGTGCAGGCAATACTCTCCCTTGTTAGAATGGTTAGGAAAAAACACTGGTAGATCAACAGACTGGTTGACAGATCGCTCTGACACCACTTTTGGTAAAAAGGTAGAATTGGTTCTCAGTGATACCCTGTCCTTATGGAAGATAAGATAGGAAGGTTTGATGCATAAGGCCTGAAGTTCTAACAATCATCTGGCCGATGTGATTGCAATCAGCAACAAAGTTTTCCAATACAGATATATTACATCACAAGAAGACACAGGTTCAAAGGGTGGAGCTGTTAAAGCTTACAGAACCAAAGCCAAATCCCAAAGTTGTACGGGTTCTCTAAAGAAAGTCTTATAGAGTCTGTATGACATAAGTGAAGAATCCTGAAAACCAATATGAAAATTTGAGATGGCAGCTAAATGTACACGGATAGTAGAGGCAGACACTCCAGAGTGGAAAAGCTGTGATAAGTAATCCAATACCACCAAGACCGGGGCTGACAAGGGGTCTATTTGCTTATCTGCTGCCCATAGAGAGAACCTCTCCCATTTGTTAAGATAGATTAGTCTGGTCGACAATTTACGAGATGCAATAAGAATATTGCGCACAGGGGATGAAAGGTCTTCATGCCTGGCAATCATAGGAAGTTGAGAAACCAAGCTGTCAGTTTCAGCGTTGTTAGACTGGGGTGAATCATACACTGTGGATGGGAGATCAACGTTGGGGATGGATTGAGGATCCACGGTTGATCTAGCAGGTGAGGCCATAAAAAGGGAAAACAGACTTGTTGAGGCCAATATGGAGCAATGAGGATCACTTTGCTCTTCAACTGTCATGCTTTCTTTAGAAATCGGGAGATAAGGGGAAGAGGAGGATAGGCATAAAGAAGACCCGAGGGCCAAGCGTGGACTAGAGCGCCCCTTGGTGACTGTTCTCGAGGGGGGATCAGGGCAAAGTAGTTGCTGCACTTGTAGCTGGTTGGGGAGGCAAATAGGTCGCAGCAAGGCTGGCCCCAGCAGTGGAAGATTTTTGCCGCTATCAGAGGATTGAGGGACCACTCGTGAGGCTGTAGAACGTACCTGCTCAATTTGTTTGCTATCATGTTGGAGCTCCCGGGAATGTGTGTTGCAATCAGAAAACGGTTGTGAGCTATCTCCCATTGCCATATTCTCAAGGCTTCTCGGTATAATGGGTAAGATCTGGTGTCCCCTTGTTTGTTGATGTACCAGACCACTGACATGTTGTATGACTGGATCGCAATAGCCCCTGACGGAAGGATGGAGTGAAATGCTTGCAACGCTAGAAGCACCACCCTCAGTTCCACGACACTGATATGCAAAAGGGCCTCTGTCTCCGACCAGGTGCCTTGGACAGAGTTTCCCTGAGATAGCCCCCCACCCCATCAGGGAGGCATCCATGGTCGCCGTGGCTATCGGTTGATGTGAGGTGAAAGGGTGAGACCATTGTTGGGAATTTCGAGACGTCTACCAGAGTAAATCTTGCTTGCATCTCCGAGTCACACTTATTTGAAAAGACAAAGGGTGTTGTAGAGGGTACCACTGAGTGAGATGTAGCCATTGAAGAAGTTGCATGTGGAATCTGGCTAGGGGACCAATGAACCGAATAGCTGAAGTACAGATCGAGCTGGGGATTTGTGGTGACAGAGAAGCGGTTGAACTTGTTGTCTTATTCTCTGAAGTCTGTGTTCTGGAAGGGATGCTATGCAATTTCTCGTGTCCAACAGTACCCCTATGAACTCCAAAGACTGAGTTGAGGCTGTGTTGGATTTCTCCCAGTTTATAGTGATTCCCAGGCTTCGAGCTGTTGAGAGTATACTGCAGGGCTTCTTCCAGTAGATGCTTGGTGGGGGCGGTAAGGAGCCAGTCGTCTAGATATGGAAATGCCTGGAATCCTTAAAGTCACAAGTGAGCGATCACCACTGCCATAAATTTTGTGAACACTCTGGGGGGCTGTAGAGAGACCGAAGGGCAGGGCTTGAAACTGATAGTGACTGGCTCCTATATGGAAGCGGAGGTATCTTCTTGAGTGTTTGTCCATTTTTATGTGGTAATACGCATCTTGAAGATCTACAAAGCACATCCAATCGTCGTCTTCCAGAAGAGGAAGGATAGACTGAACCGTGACCATCCGGAATTCCGCTGTTTTTACAAATTTGTTTAGTGTACTGAGATCCAGAATTGGTCTCCAGTCCCCTGTCTTTTTTGGCACTAAAAAGAACCTTGAGTAAAATCTGGATCCTATCTGGTCTGGGGGGACCGTCTGGATGACTCTTTTTTTGTAGCAGCTTTTTGATTTTGTGTGCTGCTGTTTCCCTTTGACTAGGTGGAACGTCGGGTAACACTCTGGATGAGACTGGGCCAGGATGGAAGGGGATGTGATAGCCTCTGGATATAATCCGTTGTACCCAAGAGTCAGTTGTTATGTTTTGCCAGGCAGCAGGGTACAAGGAGAAATGACCTCCGACAGCTTCCAGAGGTGAGCAGAGGGGCAATGCTTCAGGAGAGCTGACAGGGTTGGCCAGAGAAAGAATCTCTGGAACCCCGGTTTTGTGGACCTCCTCTGCCCCGAAAGGGGCATCTTTCATTGGAGTTACCCACTCTGCCTCTAGGGGAAAACTCGGCACGTGCATCCCGGAAAGAACCCTGTGAATTCTTGTGCCAGATCTTTCCACTCCTCTGATTTCTGGAATAGAATCGCTGAGAAGTGGAGTGTCTGACACCGATGGCAGATAAGGTCTTGCCATCTTGTTCGCACCATGCCAGTGTATCCTCGACTTTAGGGCCAAACAAAGAAGCTGCCTCTATAGGGGCATTCATGAAGGAAGCCTTAAATGAGTATGCAAAGTCACAAAGGCGCATGCAAGCATGTCATCTGGTGACTACATCTGCGCCTGCCACTCTAGCCACCCCTTCCATTGCGTGAGAAATAAGACGCATGGGATAGTTGGAAATGAACTCTATGGTGGCTATCGGAGAAGCCACATCATCACAGACTTTGTCAGAAACAGCTCCTGCCAAGGTTTCAGAGAGCTGGTTGATAAGATCTCGCTAAAGCCTGGTAAAATGTGCCAAATAATTCAAAGACCTTATGGCGAAGGTCGATGAAGCTAACACACGCTTCCCTAATCTGTCAATCGCCCGGGACCCCTTGTTGGGTGGATGGGCAGTTCGGCTCTCTTCTGCCAAATCCTTCTTAGTAGCAGCAGCCACCACCATAGCATCTACTGGAAGACCACGTGATCAGTGGGGGTGCTCAACGGGGGGGGGGGGGCGATATTTTATCTGGCCTCTTAGGTATCGCTTCTATGGTATCAGGAGCCTTCCATGCACGCTGCATGATGAGCTGGACGAGCTCATCGGCAGGTGGGGTGACCCAGGAGGTAGGGGGCTGGGCACGAAAAGCCTGCAGGAATACAGATTCCTGACAGGAAGGATTACAGGGCTTCCAGTTACCCCTCTAAGGATCTTGAGGATGTCACCAAAGGACACCTCATCAGAGGGTGACCGTGGGGACCCTTCCCAGTCTTCAAAATCCGTATCTTCAGTCAATGACTCCTCAGTGGAATCCATGTGTTTCTTCTTAAATGATGCTTTGTGGGGTGCTTCCTCAGTGGGAGGCTCTGGGGAAGACTGCAAAGATGGGGGTCTCCTGAGGAGAAGAGACATGAGGCTCTTGTGCCCAGTGTCCAGGAGTTGAAGTTTGTGGCACCTGCAGCACAGAGGGGGGAGATGACTCCGACAAATGAGCTTTGCAAGCGGAGGCAAGAGCCCTCTCCATGGCCTGGAAGGCTGGCCCGCCCAAGGAGGGATGGGAGCCCGGAACCAAACACAATAACATCGGAACTGGGGTCACACCCTGCCCCGATGAGCCCACCCACAGACCAGGAGTTTCAAGAGGACCGTAAATCATGAGAGAGAGAGAGAGAGAGAGAGAGCATCCCTGGAAGGTGCCATAGAAAAAAAAATCTATGTGGAGCCAGGAATGCCCTCCCCAATGCCACAGCCACTGGTCTGAGAAGATATCGATGCCCAGTGCACCGAAGGCCGCAAGGACAACTCTGGTTCTAAAGTGAGATCCACTATTGGAGTTGGAGGGAGGTAAGCTGCTGTCAGAGTAATAGGCTTCGAGACTTGAGTGGAAGTCGAAGGAGGAGTATACATTGGGTTTTGAGGCAAACTACACTCACCTGAATGAGGTAGCGTGGACTTCGATGGTTGAGAGAGACCTCTGGCCACAAGCAACTGGTCAACAAGCTGCAACACATCCTGCTCAGAAAGACTCTTGGTTGACCTCATGGAGAAGGCTGATGGCAATTCTGGCCTTTCTAGGAAAGGACTATACTGACTGCTTGCAAAAGGATCCAATGAAGGAGAATATTTGGTTCTTGCTAATTCAATAGGTGCAGAGCTCGGTGCCGAGGAAGTCTGCATAGAAGAAAACGTTGTGGAAAAGGTCTGCGCTGAAGATGTCAGCACCGTGGTAGTTGAAGGTGTCTGCACCACAAAGGCAAAGGTCTGCCCCAAGGGTATGGTGCTGTAGTGGAAAGTGTCTGCACCGGCAATAAGGATAGTTCTGAGAAGGACTGCACCAAAGTACATGGTGCCGAAAAAGTCTGCACTGTGGAGTACAGAAGAGTTATATTTGGAGCCGAAGGTGACTGTACCAATGGTGCCGAAGGGGACTGAACCTATACTGATAGTGCCATTACGGGTTGCGACAGAACTGTTGGAACCATAGTTGTCTGCACCGGGAACTCCAGTGCCGATATCGATAAAAGAGGCATGGCTTGTAGCCAGGATCATTTGGGGAGGTTCCGAGCCTGGAGCTGACAGGGTCACAGGTGGCAGCGCTGGAGTAGTAATCACTTTCTCTTTCTTATAAGTTGACTCCCTACGATCGCCAGAGGGAGAAGAAGGGAGTGACTTCAATGAAGAACAGGAAGAATGCCTCTTGCAGATTTAACAGGAGGGGGTGATCCCTCCAACCCAGGAATAGCCTCAGAGAAAGGAGACTTGAGGAGACATTTCAAAATTAACGTATTCTTCATCTCATTGAGAGTCCTGGTAGAGTAGTTTTTACAGATCCCACACGGAGGATCTACAGTCAAGTGGAAGACATTAAGACAGTAGACACATAAGTCATGGCCACTGGAAAGCGGTAACTTATGGCCGCAATCCTTGCACTGCTTGAAACCAACGGAACTTTTCTTATCCGACATAAATGCTGTGGAGAAGCACAGTAGCAAAAGGAAGAATAACGGCTACCCAAGAAAAGGGTAAAAAGAGAAAAAGAAGGATTACCAACAATGGTAATGGAGAATTACCACAAGGTAAGAAAAGCGAGTAATAAAGGGAAAAGACTAAAGGGAGAGAGTCTAAAGTGTGTGATAGGGTAGGAAAATATTGGAATAAACTTTTGAGAAAATTTTAGAGTAATAATATAAATAATTGTCAAAAAATTAGACAGCTGTGAGAGCGGTTTGACACGGCTGTTCAGCAATGCGGCAAACGAGATCTGAGGTAACATGGGACAGAACAATATGGCTCGAGAGATTTTGGCTGACGTGAGCTTGATATTGGCCAGCTCGGTTCTGAGGACGGAACCGATAACCCATCAGTAAAGAATGAGCGAAGATTAGCATCATCAGACCCTTGATTTTAACCATTTATTATTTTGGCTTTCTTGGAAGCAGATTTTAAAATGTTCTGCAACAATTTGTATATACATACTGACACATGATGAGTTTTGTGCCATTATGCATTTTGCCCCCATCACAATGAATATATTCGTGACATTCATTAATTAAAAGTTTCATAAGTTTTTTATTAAGCTATGCCTCAAATACATTTATAAACTATCCAGTGACATTAGGTTAGGGTAAATGTGGAAATGCATCCACAGACTTCAATTTGCACAGGTCGTATATGCGTGAAGGTAAGTCTTTGGGCACATCTCCATTTTGTCCCTGACATCACCAGTTGTAAAAGTAAACAGATGTTGGGGTAGAGAAATAATTCAGAGTACTATATTAAATAGTTGGGAATTTTAAGATATGGCTGACAGCAGGGACGATGCATCACTTCATCTTAGCGCATGCAGTGTAGAAAAAGGTAAAGTTAAACAAATGTGAGAGAAATGATCAAGATGGCTGCCGACTAGTTTAGTCTCTACTCCTTGAGCTCCTCACAGCTATTTAACTTTTGGTTTTTTTACAACTTTATACCAATCTTTTTCCTCAGTTTTTTTTACTAAAAGATTTTATAAATCTTTTACTACGAATTTGGATTATTTTTTACTCTGGACTTCTTATCCTGGGATTTATTTTACCTCAGAACAATTTTGTTCTCTCTGCTGCTGGGACACCTGCTGCTCCAGTCTATTCCTGGTTCCTGAAATCCTGTCAATTGCAGTTCATCTCTGGGCATGGCTACAAAATCCGACTCCATGGAGACTCAGCCTACAAAGGCCAAATTTTCTTCAATGCTCTCTCCTGAAAAAGATTCCAGTTCAAAAGACTAAGGACATCTAAACAACCTACTGAAACTTCCAAAGTAAGTAATAAAGACTAAAATGATTCAAATTTCCTTTTAGACTAACTAAAAGTAGCATTAAAGCCTATCCAAAGTGCTATCCAAAACTTTTCAGAACAATTTGCTGACTTTAGTAAAACTTTAAAGCAAATAAATGATAGAATGGATATGATTGAAAACAGAAATTCAGCTTTAGAGTTAAAAACAGATTCATTGGAAAGTGACCTTAAGTCTAAAGATAAGATTATTTCTGATATACAAGCTAAACTGTTGGATTTGGAGGCCAGGAGTCGAAGAAATAACATCATTATTCGTGGTTTGCCTGAATCTTATGATAATAAAAACTTGCTATCTGTGACTAAGAATATCTTTGAAACATTGTTAAACTGTGAAACATCTTCAAAGTCTATAATTGTAGAGAGAGCACATAGAGCATTACGTGCAAAGCAAGATTCTTCCACACCAAGGATTATTTATACTAAGTTATTAAACTTTCAGGATACTTTCCAGATCCTGGAAACAGCTAAAACTAAAAAACAGTTCATATGGAAGTCTCACAAACTATCTTTTTCCCAAGATCTTCCTTCTCAAATTAAACTAAATAGACAAAAACTTGCCCCCTATTGTGCTGACTTGATAAAAAGAGGGATAAGATTTCGTATGTCCTATCCAAATACTTTGTCTTTTACAGTTAATGACAAAAGGTTTGTGTGCTCAGACCCCAAAGATGCTAAAGACATTTTTCTTAAAACATTTAAAAAGCTTCCTGGCACTGTATCATAATATGTTACTGTCAATGGAATACAAAAGTGTTATTTTTCAGACAATATTTATAATATAGGATGTACATGTCTGTTATGACCTAATCCTATTTCACTTCAGTAACTTGTTTTGAATTTATTTTGTTTTAATTCTGATAAGTTTTAAATAATATTGTGCTATGACAGGCTTTCCAGATTTATAGATTTACTATAAGTGCTAAAAACAGTCAATAGTTATGTTTCTTTCATTTCCTTGCTTTGTGTGAAGGCAGTATACTAGTTTTTTTTTAAAAGCTTTTAAATTGCAGTCCCCTGTGTCAGTTATAAGATATATGGAGGGAGAAACCACGCCTCTCGAGACTCTTGAAGGAAAAATCTTCTGCTCATAGCTTCAGCTGCTGTTCTACATGATCGCGCACCCACTACAGACTCTCTGAGATGGATGGTGACGTCATCATTTGTTGCGAAAGCACGACAGCTTCGCATACACAATTGCGCTTGTTTTCAGCATGTATTCAGCATCAGGAATGTTTTATTAGGACTTACAGTGTTCCCCTTCACAAGCGAAGGATGTTTTTAAGTTTAAATATGTCTTTCTCACACGTTACATTCAGCGATCCTATACATGTCTCTCTCGCTCCAAAGCGAGCAGTTACTTTCATGCATTAGGATGGAAATTGTTCTTGAAACAAATGAACAGGTTAGTTTCATTTATTACAATTCCAGAAAATGGGTAAAGAAGAGAACATATATTTTCCTACAAAATGTTGTTTTTTATGTTATCTTGAAGGATGCCAAAATGTTTAAATAGACAAGTATTACACTGTACACCTGTTCATTTGAGAAATTCATGCATTTTTTTTCAGAAGCTTGATTAGGGGACTGCGGTTGGTGGTTTTGTTATAGAAAGCCTTTACACAAATGTAATGCTTGGAATGGATATCTTTAAATGTTATTAGCTAAACTTACCTGTCTATATTTAAACTCCTTGATTTTTTGAGTTTAGCCTACTTGTTTTTGTTCTATTTAGATGTTATAATGAGTATATTTATGAACACTGTGTTTTACATCCTGTTTGCTGTATTGCTTTTATATTTTAGAAGGACAGTTTAACTATATAATTTAACAGAGCCATTAGTATAAGTATTCTAAAATTTATTTAAATTCATATGAAAGTACATTAATATTCATTTAATCTAGTGTACATACTGTAGTTTAAGGTACTATCCAATAGTTCTTATTTGTATTTATCTTTGAACATTAGATGGCCAAAACCTATTCAATTTATAATATATCATTGTGAGCAGATGCTATATTACTGCTATTTAGACAGTTAGCTTACATCTATATTGAATTGTTTCTTAGAGTATGGTCGCTTGGAGGACAGTTTATGCTTTATTTGAACTATAGTTAAATGCTCATTCTATAGTTATTTGAGTTTTTTATCACACTTATTGTCTATTTGACTACTGGGAAAAAGTTACTAAGCATTAAAGAGTGTTTATTGGATAGTGCATGATTTTATCTGTTTAGCAATGTTTATGGCTTTTTTATATATATGTATATCTAAAACATCACCTTATATATGATACAACTATCCCTAGATTTCTCACTGTTTTGTTTACATATATGATAGTGTTATTAGATGGGTTTCTTTATATTTATTTACATTACCTAACATATGTTCTGTTTTAATTGTAATACTTGTTATGCCGTATTGTTTTAGTTAATCAAAATTTATTCTATTTTTTTCTTCTTTGAAATACTTGAGGAAATGCATTTAATCACTATAATTTTTACTTAATAATAGGAGCTTTTAGCTTAGTATTTCAAGTAGGGATTGAGTATGTTGGACATCTTGAATTTAGTTAGTCTTGTATATAGTTTTAGTAGTATTACTCTGGTTTTAATTTGTGTTAGGCTTCCTTTGAGCAATTTTTATATTAATCCGATATTATTATTATTTATAATTACAACTTCTATGTTATTCACTTCTGATCTTCCTTTATCACAGGGTAATTGGTGGGTAGGCACTAGGGTTAGGATAAATTATATTAATATACATTTTATTGCTCTTGAAAAATTTTTTTTCTTTATTTTTCAGCAAATGATATTTGTTGACCCGATTGCATATTCAAATGCTGCTTTTTCTTTTTTTTTCTTTTTTAAAGTATTATTGGATTTTTACCTTGAGTTCACCTTTATAGCATCAATAATGATTGTATGCCTTGAATATGCCAGTTGATATAATATTGGATTCTTGGAATGTTAGAGGTATTCAAGGCAAAGCCAAAAAGTCATTATTATTTCATTTGATTTTTAAGTCACAGGCAAATATTTGTTTTATTCAAGAGACCCATATTCCGCGTCTTGATTGGAATAAAGAGAGAAATAAAAATGGATCAAAAGATAGTAGCTTCAGGTGACTCATCTAATTCCAGAGGAGTAGCTATAATCATTAAACAAAAATTCATGGGGAACATTATTGATGAGAAATTTGATAATGAGGGAGATGGTGCTTATTTACCACTTCTATTGTTGGTCTGGACAAACCTCTTTTAGTCTTAAACTTATATGGCCCATGTAATTCACAACATTTGTTCATTTTAAAAATTTATAATATTCTCACATCCTATAAAGACCACCATATTATAGTGGGTGGTGACTGGAACGCAGTAATAAATCCAGTAATTGATCGATCCCGTTCCACTGTTACTTATAATTATCAATCTACTATGGCCCTTAATGATTTGATGACGGAATATAATTTAATTGATCCACTTCCCAATGTTAAAGTCTTAAATAAGAATGATATCTATACTTATTACTCCAAGTGTTACCGTTAAGTGGTCCAGATTGGATTTCTTTCTAATTTCTGATTATATCTCAAAATATATTTTGGATTTTAACATTGAACCTAGATTCTTTTCGGACCATTCAAGAATCTCACTAAAATTAAACATAAACTCTAATATTAAAATAAAAATTGACTTTAATAAGTGGTCTTTAAATAATAATTTACTGCTAAATGAAGATATTTGCAAACAATGTTCAGAAATATTACAGGAAATGGAAAATAACCTGGGGTCATCAGACATTCCTTATGACATACAATGGGCTGCATGTAAAGTGAGATTAAGAGGATTATTTATTAGTAAAGCAGCTTTTTCAAAAAGCAATACTTTAAGAAAGAGGAGTTCTTAAAATCTAGAATGTTTTCCTTGGAAAATCATCTTAGACTGAATCATGACCCTACTATAGAAAAACAAATTCTCGACTGTCAGAAAGATTTAATTTTGCTTCACCAAAATAATCTCTCTTTAGCTGAACAAAAATTACTTGTCTCATATTCAGAATGGGCCCAGGTTCCTTCTAAATTATTAGCGAGAATTATTAAAGTTAATTTTGAAAGACCGAAAATCTCATCTTTATCTTATAAAAATAAATTATATAACACGGATGAAGAGATAATTCAGCTATTCACTTCTCTCTATACTGATTTATATTCAGGTTCTTCTAATTCAGTTAATGATAATCACTTAAAAATCTTTTAAATTCTCTACATTTCCCTAAATTAAATGATAGTCAACAAAAATTACTTTCTGCTCCTATATCGTTACAAGAAATCTCGGATTCAATTGATAATCTTAAATTGGGAAAATCTCCTGGTCCAGATGGTTTTACTCCAGAATTTTTCAAAACTTTCAAATTGGTAATTCTTCCCTTTCTTCTCAAAGTATATAATCATATAAGAGTTAACGATATCTCAGATATTCATTGGAATACATCTAAAACCATCCTAATTCTAAAAATAATAAAGAAAAATCTGACCCAATAAATTATAGACCCATTTCTTTAATAAACGTAGATATTAAGATTTTATCATCTATTTTGGCTAACAGATTGAAACGGATTTTACCCTCAATTATTTCCCTAGATCAATCAGGTTTTATGTCCCACAGACATGCTTGGGATAATACTCTGTCCTTAGAGTCTATCATTCATCTCATTAAAAAAATTCAAACCCTATATATGCTCTGATCATTGATGCATCAAATGCCTTTGACAGAGTCTGTTGGAACTTTCTCTTTCAAACTATGTCATGTTTCAATATTCCTTTATTCTTTATAAATTTTTTAAAAGTTTTATACAAAGATATGTTTACTAGACTTTACATTAATGGTCAATTTTCTTCTCCTATAAAGATTACCAGAGGAACAAGACAGGGTTGTCCATTGTCTCCCTTTCTTTTAACATTTATTTAGAACCTTTGTTGTTGTATATTATTCAAAATACTTTTCATAATGTCCCCAGAATTCTTAATACCAAAATTCATTTTCAGCTTTCGCTGATGATCAAGTTATTTACTTCCAAACTCCATTATCTGATTATAGAAAAATAACAAACTCCATTGATTACTTCTCTTCGGTTTCGAATTATCTTTTAAATTCTTCTAAAACTCATATCTTTCCCTTAAATCACTTAGCACATAAATCATTTTTGTTTTCAGATCATCATTTTCAGTTTACTTATAGTATAAAATATTTAGGTATCAATTTACAACACAATAATAAATCTTCTTTTCAAAATAACATCAATAAAGTATGGAACTCAATATTATCTGATATGGACAGATGGAAACATCTAAACCTTTCACTTTTATCAAAAGCGGCCATAATTAAAATGAACATTCTGCCTAAATTCCTTTACCAGTTCACATCATCTGATCAGATAATTCCAAAAAATTTTTTGAGTCTGTAAATAAAGCTTTGGCAAAATTTTTATGGTTCCCTAAATCTGTTAGAATTTCCTATTCCAGATTGTCAATTTTGAAGGACAAGGGTGGTTTAGGCCTTCCTAATCTATATCTCTATTATTTGATTGTCTCATCTAATAAACTTCTCACCATATCTAATTTCAAGAATATTTCTTATACAAATCATTCTTTATGGATAAAATTATGGTACAATTACATCATTTCAAAAAATATAAATCCAGAAGCTATTCCTTTTATCTCTTTGGATAGTTTATTTATTAAAAATATGTCTACTGTAATTAAACAAAAGATTAGAGCCTTCCAAACCTTACTCAAACTATGTAATCTAGAAAAGATTTCTCACCTTATTCAACCAATTCATCTAAACCCAAATATAATGATAGACAACAAACCCTTTAACTTAACAAAATATCCTTTAATAAAAAATTTAAAAGTTAGAGATGTTTTGAAATATCTTGACTTATCTTTACCCGATTGGCGTAAAATTTTGAAAGTAAATTAGAACTATTCATCAATCTTTAGTCAACTAAGAGTAATAATTAAAAACAAGTTTTTATGTTTAGACCACATAGAACTACAAATGAAAAACCTCGACACGATTATCAAAATACTTTCCTCATCAGATAAAATGCTCTCAAACTCTTATAAGTTAATCAATAGCTTAATAATGGACCATAATTGTCTTTTATCAAATGTTTGGTTAAGTTATAACTCCCAATTGTCAGAGTCTCAGAAACTTATGGCCATTAGATATACAAAGGAATTTATCCCTTTTAAAAAATTATCATATACACAATTAATGATTAATAATGACGCCTACTATACCCCATACAAATTAAATAAATTTAACCCAAGTAAATCCCCATCATGTTCATGTTGTTCTCACCTCCAAGCAGACCTTCTACATATCTTATGGTATTGTCATTTTTCTCACAGATTATGGACCTCTTTGAAAGTCAGATTGCAGAAAATGTGGTACCAAAAGTCTACATTGTCCTGGGAACTTGCTATTCTTCATATTCCATTAATTCATCTTTCAAAATTAGATATTCATGTTATCATTTTTATTTGCTCATTACTAAAACTTTACATAATACAAAATTGACTGGATCGAACCAAACTAAATTGGGTTACTTTCCAGAAAATGGCTTTTTCATATATTGATGCTCAAAGGCACTTAGTTAGAAGTCCAACAAAAAAAGCATTAAAAAAGTTAGTGTTAGAAAAAGTCTTAAATATAATAAATAGTTAATGTTAAAATTTTTTTTTTTTTTTCAGGTTGCCTAACTTGTATATAGTGTACATATTGCATATTGCTTTATTACTTAATAATATGTTAAATCTCCTGAAGGATTGTTTTCTCATCTATGAGTCGAAATATGTTTATTTATACCTACTGTTCATGTATAAAACTTCTAACTGTCTTGTTATTTATATATTTAATAAAAAAATTTTTGAGAATAAAGTTAAACAAATGTTTCAAAACACTGTAATCAATATTACATTTCATTAGCTATCTGCTAAGTTAATCACAACTTTGCAAAGTGTATAGGATATTCAAAATGTATACAATTTAATGATATTAAAAACATTTAACTACCTCCTTTAAGAAAAACAAATATATTCCTTTCCAAATATTAAAACAAACAATCTTCTCAAAAATAATTTCTAACTAAAATAATGTGATTATATAGTTTTAAAAGCTAATGACCTCATTCATCTGTCTGGGCAAAATATGATAACTCACTAAATAAGAATAATTTATGGAGAAGGCTGTGGAACGTTTCACTACTGTCCATTCCATCTACCAACCTATATCAGACCCAACTTTCTATTACAATGCATACTTATCCCTTTTAAAAGGCAAACTATCTCTGAAATTTTTTTAGATCATGGAACACTTGTGGCTCTGTAGGAGCAAATATCATACACTAGTGTGACATGCCTATGGCAAGTTATCAATTCAAAAAAAATCATCACTTAACTCTAAGTGCTAGTGGCACAAAATACTTGTATACTTTTTTCATAACTTCCCACTATGTCCTTTTACAACTTCTTTAAGCATTCACTGAACTTATTTTAGGTTTTCCCTTACAGTATTCACTACCTCATTCTTTGCCTTACCTGAATTTTTTAGAAGCCAAGTTTCTAAGCCTTTCTGCCAAGACTGTGAGTGGATTCACATATGAGAGCTTCGAACACATAGTGTGACATAGCCCATAACTGTTCATATATGCAGCAGAGTTTGTACAGTGCTAACAGTCTAATAAACAGATTGCATTATAACATAGTGGAGTCTTGTTACATAGAGAATTAGCAATAAGCAGGTTCTGTGGACGAATCTTGCTAGCAAAGCTCAAGCAATCAAATTGTATGATGTAAAAGGAAAGGCTCTGCAGATAATAAAGTACAACATCACTGCCACAGATGCAGTGGCAGATAGCCCAAGAAGGGCAAAGCACAAAGTATCAAGCCAGTTCATCACATAAATGGGGAAAAAAGGGGAGATAAACTTAGGGAACTGTAACCACTGCAAAACACACAGAAATAACTATAAGGAATGACAGTTTGGGGGAAAAGGGGCACTTTTTGTGAGGAAACACTTTTGTTATTAGTACGAGTAGATATCAACATCAAACATTTATAAAATAAAAATAAGGTACAGTTACAACTAGTGCAAATAAACATAAGTTCAGTAAAAACTTTTTTCCTTCAAATGAATGTTTCCCTGTAACTTTGTAAACATTACTGCATATACTAAAAATAAGTTTTGCCAAACTTACTTCTTCAGCTACCATTCATTCAAGCATATATAACCAGTTTACTGACACTCAGCATGTTATACAATTCATTATGCACATATTAGAAATAAGCTCTCACAAACTGCTATCATGTCTTGAGTGGTTTTCTTGAGCCCTCATAATGTATATTCTTTTTTTCAATTGTCATCTTCTACACCAAAAGTTGTGGAAACTGTGAATAACTACCTATCAGTTTTATTCTGGTAACGTAACTTATTTTATCAAATGGCATTTGTGTATCATCTTGATATAATCCCTGAATACCATCACACTTGCTTTACACTGTTACTACAACTGTCTGGGTTATAGCTGAAAAGGGTCCATCTGCCAACTATGCTAATCTACCAGGTTATCAAATGTAGTAAATGAATAAAATAAAATAGAGTGTAGCTGGGGAAGGTAGTAAGGAATGGTTGCAGGAGGGATAGAGGGAAAACAGGAGAGGCAGACACACATGGGTAGTACGAAGCCAAAAGACGAGGCAACAGTGGAAAGACAGAGACAGAATGTGGACATTTGATGATGCTGAGGATTTGGGAACAAACAAGGTATGGAAGATAACATATAAGGTAGGTGAATACCAACATAGGATAGAGCAGGGCTGATGGTGGATTACCAGTCCAGTCTACAGGCCAGCTCACGCAGACAGTAGTCGCCTCCATGGCTGATGTCATGTATAGGTTGCTGCTTCTGTGACTTAATCATCAGGGTCTACCAGCTGCATGACTTAATGAGCCATGCTAGGAGGTGCTTCATGGTGGTGAGGTGGCTGTCTAGCTGTTGGCTCACCTTGGATGCCACCACAACTGATGCTTGGAAACTACAAGGGACTCTATTGAGCCACTAGAACCACAGTCCCTGCCTTTACCATTGAAATGACTATGGAAGCTATCAGTGAACCCTCCAGGTCATCTTCAATAGGGTGACCTCCTGCCCCCCTGCTGTAATGCAGATTTGGTAACAGCAGTAGAAGCATTAGCCAACATAAGCTCAGACAACTGCTGCTATTCTTCCTCAACAACCAAAATTAGACCTGCAGAAAGAAGAGAAAAATAAAATAAAATAAAATCATAACATGTTAGCATGCATATATATTGCACATAAAATCACAGCTGCACAATGCAATAGCCCACATGGTGTATGCACCCAACCTGTTAGGACAGCTATGAGCAAGACAGGAACCATGCAAGAATACAGTGTGCAAATGTGTTTGCAGCCCTGGAATGGGTATGCTATGCTGGTCAGTGAGGACAAAACCTTCAGATATGGTAGAGATTCAGAGCAGTGATGCTAAATTTCCCCACTAGTATGACTACTGTGCTTAGAGGTCCTTATTAGTGCGCTGCAAATTACTGGGACCATTCTGAGGGAGAAGGTTTTAAGATGAGCAACAAAATAAGACTATGGACTTTAAAAATTGGCATACTGAAGTAAAACAACATTCCAGGTATTATACACAGTACTGCACTCAATACCCATAGGGGAATATGGCAACAGACACATACAGGAAGAAGTGTATTTGGGTGTAGGAATAAAAACAATGGCATGATACTGTCATGTTAACTTGGGGGGGGGTATGCAGCTAGGAAAGAACAGGACAAGATGGCCCCTGCACACAGGATGAGGTACTGCAACACATTTTTAAAGGGTGAGGGAAGAGTGTGCACAGCACTACAGGAGATCAATGCAGTGATTCAGAAAGGGGGTATCATGATACTATGCCCTATATTACAATATGCTCATTAATGGGAGGGATGATCAGAGCAATACAGGGGTCAGCTAACTGTCCAGCAAAATGGGGCAAGGGGACAAAATACATTGCAGACACACTGACCACCATGTAAGCCACAGGTGTCCATGTCTTGTCATGCATTCACAAGATGATCAAGCACTGGAGAAGTTCATCACACACAAGACTGAGGTGTTACTGCATGCTCTTCTGCAAACATGGCCATCTTGCTCAAAGATAGCATGGACAAGATTTAGATAGACCAGGTATGGCATATTGTGGTGCGAGCCATCAGTGTTGTGTTTAGCTATAATAAGGCTCTGCATTATGTTTGGTGATATTTATTTAACATTGATTCACCAAGGAAGTCTGAATGGACAATAACCCATTTTCAGCAGAGGCCCGGAAAGAAAAGCACCAACATAATACATGAAAGCAAAATAATTTAATAAAGCAAATAAAAACATCCGATATTTAAAATAACAGAGTTGTAAAGTCTGTCATTTTTACAAGTATAATACAATATACTATAGAGTAACAAAGGAAATAGAAAGCTTTAGTGAGAGAATAAAACTTAGTTTGTTTAAATGGTAAGATTTAAATAGATTCAGCTGGAAGCAAAGGTGGGATATGTACAGAAATATATGAATTCAAAAGAGACAGTAGTTAGTTGGGAAAAGGATTATTAATAGTTGACAAAGAGTGCCAGAGATGAGAACATGAGAAAAGATTGGTTAGTAAAGAAGTGTGAAAATGTCAGAATAGAAAGCATGTGTAAAGTTAACAGAGATGTTTGCAAATTACTAATGGTATGCAAATGTATGCAAAGTGGCAATTCAGATGTAGAAGCTTGGCAAGTGACAACTGCATTAGTGTCTGAGGGGGTGCAACAGGTTAGTAACAGCCATTACATATATATCCATATTCTATAGTGCACTTCATGTGTGGCAGGACTTGCTCAGGTCACGCTTATGCATATCTGTCCTCCAAGTATCTATGCCCTGCAACTGCAAACACCCTACATGACCAGGAATGTAGATACCCATATCTCATTCAGAGACTGTATCATACACTGCTATGATTGTCATGGGGGTTTTAATCATATGTTTCAGAGTTACAGCAACATCATCTTACTTTTATGTGCTCTAATGACAGAGGGTCCACATGACAGAATGACATGTGGCTGATGACAATGGTAATTAACACACGGCACAGTCTGATGATACAGCAGCACGGTCTGTAACACTAACATGGAACAGCACACCTCCCACAAACATATGAAACTCCTGGGAAGAAAGAGACTGAATCTCCAGACTTACTAGTATTGTGGATGTCATAACTGTGAGCCAGTCCAGAATATTTAGGTGCCCCCAAGCCCATACAGCATCTGTGAGCCACACTGACTCTGATGCACATGTACAACTCTTATGGGAGAGGTCCATAAGACAGCAAACAAAAGTAATCATTGGACAAATTGCTTACTTATTCTCAGAACTACAGTAGACGACAGCCTGGGCAGTACCTGTACTTGATCTCCCTACCCCACGGTGAAAACCAAAAAGAAATCCTTAAAGCTAAGCTTTTATGTGTTTACATAATTGTTCCGTATTAAACTCTACAATTTTGCAACTCCTTGGTACTTCAACTACCCTGTCATTTCAAATGCTTAACAATAATGCTGTCAGAGTCTTCCAAGACGGCTGCACACTGATCAACAGCTAAATTTCAGCTCTCCTTTTATGAAAACAGAAACTGAGAAAATGCTGCCAATAAAATTATCTATTTAGGTAAAATTCAGTCACTGGGTATTAAGTATACTGCCTGGATGCTGGCAAAGAAGAAAATTAGAGAACTTGAAAGAAAATCAACTAGAAAAGACGAAGAGAAAACACTTGCGGGGAAGAATCCTGCAGCTGTTCATCAAAAAGAAATTCAAGCTTCAGATTTAGTACAAGAGCTTCCAGTAATCAAATACACTCAGGTATGATTAAATAAATGAAACAATGAAGGAATATATCAACTCAAACAACAAAAGGCTGGAAAAATAGAAGCAGCTTTAACTAGCTATGCAGAAGAACTAATAAAATAAAAACTGCAAAAATTAGAGGATGAAATGAAGAAAACGCTGGTTGAGTACGAGGCTTCCCAAGAAGAGCTGCTTCACATAAAATAGTAGTGTTAGAATAGAAGACAGACCATGCAGAGAAATCCTAAGATTTTTTACTGTGACAGACAAACTAGAAGGAACAGATTGTATTAATTTTATGAAAGCACAAATAAGCAACTGGACTGGTGCTACACAACAAGATTTGTTAATTGAGAGGGCACATCAAGTGTATGCTCCAAACCTGGCCATGAGAAAGCAGGCGAGACTTGTATTGGTAAAGATGCAAAGTTATCAGCAGAATAAGTTCAGCTTGACAAAACTGTGGTAAAAGGGAAAAGTATTAAAAGTTTGAGACAGTAGAGTATTTGTGGAAAATGGTTATTCACTGTACACAGGCAGACGAGAAGCAAAATTTATCCCAGCAATCAGGGAAAGTTGAGAGACAGATGTGAAATTCAATCTGATGTATCTAGCTGTCAAATACATTTTTGGATACAGAGCAGGCTAAGGCGGAAATACAAAAGTTTGTCCAACAAAAAGTGAGCCACCAAGCTGAAGGGAGCTCTTCTTCTCATTCTTCTGATAATAAAGGACACAGAGAGTTTGCCAGTGAAACTTTCTCCACTGTCCCAAAGGAAAATGCTTCACACACAGAGAAAAGCACAGGAGCCGACTAGAAAAACCTTGGAACTGACTCATAATCTGGAGCTGGGAGAAGGAGATGAATAAGAAGATGACCAGCAACATGGAAATCAGTGAATAGATGTGAGACTCCAAAGCTTCAATTACATTTGTGAAATATGGCTGCGCAAGAAAAAGTGGAAAGAGTGGACTTTTATTGACTTTGTTACACTTGTGGGGAACTGAAAAGCATTTGTCTCATCTCAAGTCATTAATACTTGGAAGGATACTGAGGGGATGGGAAGAGGAAGGAAAATAGCAACTCCAAGTAAAACAATTTCTGTTCTTTTTAGCATTTCTATGGAACTTTACACTATATAAACTACATGTTTTATACTAAAGCATTTTTAGTTGTTCTATGTGATACACTAAAGTAAACGGATACCTTTATTTCTCTCTCTTCTTTTTTAGTATTAAGAAATGTAGACATTATAATGCAAAAAGTGAGAAAAAACAGCTAGACAAAAGCATGTTTAAGTTAGTAGGCTGTATCTTGGGTTGCTGAGGTGAGGAAAGAGATGCAAAAGTACACAGATCATAACATATGTAGAGCTGGCAGGCTTTCTCTTACTTTTAAGGAAATAAGAGAACACTGCATAAAATGAAAAGTTTTCTTTTAGCAATATTGTTTCAGATTGTTCTAGAAGCCTGCAAATGAGAACTATTTTTTCTCTTATATTTCCATGGTGGCAAACTGATAGGGCAATAAACAGCCAGAGCACTGGTTTCTTCAAGGCTAAAAATTGATGTTTTCTGAATGCATGCACATTGTTTTTCACATCTGTGAAGGGAATAAATATAGAAAGGATAGATACATATTAGTCTAAATAGAAGCATAACCAATGACATGCATCTTAGCATTGATAATCTAAAAATTGGGTTACTTAAGGCCAGCTGTGAAATGTTACCATTAGGTGGGATAAATTCATTATTTGAAGATGTACACAGTTTTGTGTGTTTCTTTAAAGTTAGCAGGTTATCGGGGTGTTCTGGTGAGTGTGTGTGTTTTGAGGGTTTTCATTAAAACAAGTCTTGTAAAATGTAGATGATAAAAAATGTACAAATGAATAAACTGCCAAACATTTGTAGTTGCATGTGTCATGAAAACTGGAAATAGACATTTATCATAATGGTGATCCTTTCCATATTATCTTGAAAGCTGAATGGTCTCACAGGTAAACACTAAAAGGAAAGAATATTTATTTATATTAAGAAATGCAGAGTGCAAATAGCAAATGCTACAGGAGACACATTTGGAAAAAATGAAGTGTGTTCCACCTTAAATTGCTATTATGGAGCTTAAAAAATGTAAGTAGTAATCAGCTTTCAGCAGGGAATATTACTTAAAAGTGGGCAACAATGAGAATATATTTGATTAGTCTAAATAGAAGCGTAACCAATGACATGCATCTTAGCATTGATAATCTCAAAATTGGGTTAATTAAGGCCAGCTGTCAAATGTTCCCATTAGGTGGGTTAAACTTCATTATTTGAAGATGTACACAGTTGTGTGTGTTTCTATAAAGTTAGCAGGTTATGGGGGTGTTCTGGTGAGTGTGTGTGTGCATGTGTTTTGAGGGTTTTCATTAAAACATGTCTTGCAAAATGTAGATGATAAAAAAATGTACAAAGGAATAAACTGCCAAACATTTGTGGGTGCATGTGTCATGAAAACTGGAAATAGACATTTATCATAATGGTGATGCTTTCCATATTATCTTGAATGGTGAATGGTCTCACAGGTAAACACTAAAAGGAAAGAATAATTAATTATATTAAGAAATGCAGAGTGCAAATAGCAAATGCTACAGGAGACACATTTGGAAAAAATGAAGTGTGTTCCACCTTAAATTGCTATTATGGAGCTTAAAAATGTAAGTAGTAATCAGATTTCAGCAGGGAATATTACTTATAAGTGGGCAACAATGAGAATATATTTGAGGGTCCTAGAAATGAAAATATAACAAAAGAGTGTGGATTTCTGAATACATATATAAAAACACTTGATACAGAAGACATGAATTTAGTGGTAGGAACTCGAGAGAGAATTTACATATTATTCCCAAAGGTAAAATAACTGGCTAGACTAGACAGAAATTATATTTAATTGAGAAATTTAACAAAACCAATAACTATTTCAGATCATGCACCAATAATTACTAAAATAAAAATGCAAGGTAATAAAGTAAAGATGCAACACTAGCACTTTCCCACCTACCTGTTAAATAGAGAGGAATTTAAGGAATGGGCAATGAAAATTATTCAGTAGTTATTAGGGAATACAGAAAGTCCTCCATAAGTTATAGCTAGTGAGTGGGATAAAATGAAAGTGGACTTTAAAAACAAGGTATAAATAAAGGAAAACAGATATAATTAAGAAGTAACAAGAATTATTTAGAGGGGCTGACAAAGGTTAAAGTATTACAGAATATGGGGAATCTTACTGAATAAGAAGAGGTGCCATTGCAGAGTGCTAAAGGAAAAAAAATAAGGAAGTACCTAGATAATATGCATGACTTTAGAAAGACTGTTGTTAAGCAACTTTTTTTAACAATAACTCAGCAGCATAACAACTTAGGGAACAGAAAGTATAAAGGTTTACTGCCAGACTTAGGGAGCCTATAACAATAAAAACAGAGAGAGATCTTGTAGAGGTATTAGAGATATTCCATAAATTTTCTGCACATCTGTATATAACAGAAAAGACAGGAAATGAAGAAAAAGTACACATGGAAATGTGCCAATGTTAGAAGTAGATGAGGCTCAACAATTAACAGTTAAGATATGAGGAGATTAGATAAAAAGGCTGATGTATAACCAATCTGTGGGAAAGCCTCCAGGAATAGATAGCATTCTGATGGAAGTTTGGAAGCAAGGATGGAAGAAAATTATAAATATCTGGAAGGTTTTGTTTAACAGTATTTTAAAAGGCGGGGAAGTACAGACATCTTGGAAAAAAAGCTGTGGTGGCTGTAAAACCTAAAGAGCATAAAGACCCATCAGATTCAACTTCATATATGCCCATGTCAATTGTAAACAATGACTATAACATATAATAAAAAACGTAGCACAAGAATAAAAATAAATTTGTCTTACAAAGCAATTTTTGGTAGACCTCTATGAAAGCATCACACATTGTGACCAAGGGAGCCCGCAGGATTTTTTGCAGGGGGGTGCAAACCCAGAGCCCCACCCACATAGCTCACCCCGCCCCCTTCCAACACAGCTCCGCCCAAGTCCACCCACCCCAAGCCCCACCCACACAGCCATTCCAGTGTCCCATTACTTGGCTATTTCTCCCCATTTACTGTAGACACTGTTCAAATCTGTGTGCATACTGTTTTATGCTTTAGTTCTACAATGGATTACAGGCAGTTGGATTTAATTTACAACTTTTATTTCAAACATAGCCCAAACACTGAGACATTTACTAAACCTAAACAAAGCAATAGAGTCTTACAATGAAAACAGACTTTGCATTAAAGCTTCTACTTTTGAAATTTACATTCAATGAAACAGCATTGAAATCCACATTCAAAGAAAATGCATCTGGCCAGTGGCAGGTTATTTACCTTTGAACTGTTTTCAAGCAATAGGCTCCTTGCACACCGTTAGGGCCATGCAAAAGTTATTTGATATATAATTGAATTATATCCCTTGTATTATAATATATCATTGAATTATATCCCTTGTATTATACAGCAACACTTGTTTGAGTGTCTCTGCCAAAGTAAAAGTAATCTGAATAATTCCACATTAAAGATATCTGAAACTAATGAAGATGTTGTTGCTAGAAAACTGTATATTTCAGTGTTTCATCTACAAATTCAGTGCCTGCTGCCATCAAAGAATAAATTGCCTATGTTAAATTAAGAAAATGGTAAGCTGGTATATTGCAATAGAAAATGGATGACAAGCTGAAAAACAGGTTTATAGTTATTAGGCATCTCATCCAAAGGAGGACATCCTGAGGACTGCAGCATACAAATGTATATGCTGTAGGAATAGAACCTCAAGCCTTTACATTAAGATGCAAGTATTCTACTTGTGGTCCTACTAACATAGCTTTAAAACTTTATACCACAATAGAGATACCATTTGCTAAACAAAACAGTTGCGCATTGTAAACAGACTTGGCATGAGCAACAGTAAACTTCGCTTCCCTTAAAACTCACAGTTCCTTGAAAATTCCACCTGCTAACTCTAACTTGGGCATTTCACTTTCTCTCTCTTACAAACATACCACACCCCTCAAGGCCTCAACCTTAATGCAAGAAATCTTGAAGAAATCTTGACAAAGCCTAAAATAAATAGGGACAGATTATAAATATGGCTCTCAGAAACTTAGAAAATTGCAAGAGTAACAGGATTTGTGTTAGTATGCATTTTTCTAAATGACATGACATCTAAAACTGAAATGTCTCATTATTTAGCAACTTCAATCCTTTTTAAGAGGAATATGGGGCAAAAATCTGGACAGCTGAGGGGTATGCTACCTCCCTCTTATACACACACCAAATAATTCTGGTCAGACTTGAATTAGTTCTGGGAAGGTTGCAATGAACGGCACCATGCTTGATCTGAAGTGGGTGAAATCCTCGTAGCTAGTGATAACTGATCTGCAGCTCAGCAATGTGGAGCATTAAAGCATTTTTAGCAGAGTTTTATTTCATCACTACCTATTGTGTTTGCACATAAGCTGTAGTCATTTCAAACATTTGCCTTTTTTGATTACTACAGAGTACATTTACCCACCAGAGCTATTGTGTTTTGACTTCAGTGTGGAGCTAGCTGTTGCAGAGCTTGGCTTTTAAGTAAGGTAGCAATGCTTATTTACCATATACCATTAAAGCCACCCAACTACAAGTGTACTGACACACAGACACTGCTATAATACACTGGTCTCCAATAAAATGTAATGAGCTTCTGAAAATATTGTAATCCTGCCCTTTTATTACAAATACTGTCATATGCATTTCAATACCCAAGGCTTATACATTATCTAGTCATGTAAATATTCTCTGCATGGCAACAACGAAAAGGCTTTCAATGCTGGTAATTCTTTAACAATATGCTTACTAAAGCTTACTTGCATCTTACAATGTCCAACAAGCTTACTAAAGCTTACTTGCATCTTACAATCTCCGACAAGCTTACCTGATGTTCATTAAACCATGGCTACTTAAACAGAGCAACAGGGCACTGTGACAGCATGCAGCTCCTGAATAATAAGAAGCATAAATCAACAGTATAAAAATCTGATAGAAAACCAGAACATTTTGCAAAATCAAGGACAGATGAAAAGCCACGGTCGTATTTGTGATCTATCTTGGATGGGGGAATACTCTGCACACTTACACTGCATAACTGCTCCTTGCCTTCCTTGGACACGTCCAGAGCCACTACAATGGGGGGTGGGGTGCAATAAGTATGTCATAATTTGAAATGTCTCTGGCTGACGGTGATGGCTCTGACACTCATACCTCTCAACTTCAGAGCAAGAAGTCTGGACAAAGCCATACATAGAACTAGAAGTGGGACACAGGCCCAAAAATAAGGCCAATTTTTAAATATTGCTCTTATTAACTTAACTAGAACAGGTAGATCTTGCATTAGTACAAATTTTCTGAAGGGTATAAAATCTGAAACTCAAATGTCTGCCATTATTTTCTAAATTCAGTCTTTAATGACTTGCCACTAATTTGCCAGAAAGCCACAATTTTATGAAAAACGGACCAAAATGTGATGCAAAAATACCTGTCAAAAAAGGGACACCTTTTTAATATTAACAGTTAACTTGAAGCAGCTAACAAAATAAGAACATCCACATGCATTTCTGAAATAAAGGTAATCTATAACTGATCATTACAGTTATAATTGTAAACCCTCCACATTTTCTTCCAAAATTGCCATTTTGGAGGAGGGATTATTAGGGGAGAGCAACATTTTGAGCCAGACTTGAGGACAATTGAGATGTTTGGATATTCCTGATCTACAAAGTGATTTGCACGTACCTCTCAACCTCTTAATGCAGGAAATCTGAAAAAGGCCAAATATATTGGGGAACATACAAACACTACTGAAAATTGCTCTTGTATAAACTTAAAGACAGTCTTGCATTAGCATGCATTTTTCTGAAGGTTATGACATCTGAAACTCAATGTCTGTCATTTAATGGCTTCATTCTTAAATGACTTGCTAGAAAACCACAAATTTTATGAGGAACAAACCAAAAATAAGCAGCAAATATCTATTCATTCTGCAAAGATATGGACAACTGAGAGGTATAGTTCAACCAGGGCTGTCTGAGTTTGCTACCCCCCCTCACAAAATCATGGTCAAATGGAGCCTCCCCCCTGCAGCCATTCCAATGTCCCTTTCCTTGGTTATTTTGCCCCATTTACCATAAACACTAATGTGCATACTGCTTTACTTCTGCGATGATTTAGGATTTCATTTGAAAGTTTTATTTTGCATTTTACAGCACAAACCCTAATACATATCTGATAAAGCAATGCAGTCTCACAATGAAAATAGACTAACATTAAAACTTCTCTGCCCTTGAAACTCACATGCATTGAAACAGCACTGAAACCCACTTTCAGAGAAAATACATTTTGCCAATGGCAAATATTAACTCTGGGCTGTCTTCAAAATCATAGGCCCCTCGAACATAACATACACATGCTCTTTGATACACCTTCCTGACTGTATTACATTATATTCCTTGTACAATACAGTACGGTTGTTAAAGGGCATTTTAAATTTATTGTTTTGAACATTTTTCCAGTAAACAATGAAAAAAAAGCATCCACCAGTGACAAAACTGCCCAATTCAGAACATTTCCATCATAAAAAGTCTACTCAAGTTCACCAGTATCAGTAAAAAATATACACAATCTCTGAAGTAGTAAAATCCACATTGAAGAAATTTGTAACTAATAAAGAGGTTGCTGCTAGCAAACACTTTATATGTCATTGTTTAATCTACAAATAAAGTGCCTGTTACCCTTGAAGAATAAATTGCCTTTGTTGCATGCAATACAAAATGAAAAGCTAGTAATACGCAATAGAGAATGGATGGTTCATAGTTACTAGGTATCTTTGCCAAAAGGACTGCAGCATCCACCCCCTTTACAACACAATACAGCATCAGCAATGCATTTACCTTCTGTGGGAGTAAAACCCACAGCCTTCAGCATCTAAAGCAAGTACACTATCTGTTGTGCTATTAACAATGCAAGCAGACTAAACATAAACAGCACTAAACTTTTGCTCCCCTGCAGCTCTCAGCTCCTTGTAAAATCTACTCGACACTCAGCTGTATCTCTGCACTTTGCAGTACAAGAAATCTGGAAAAAGCCAAAATTTATTGGGGGGGGGGGGGCAAAAGGCCAAAAACCAGGGACACATTTTAAACATTGCTTGTATAATGTTTGAAAGTTGCTAGAATAAAATGCTGCGTTACCACCATACATTTTACTGCCACATCTTGAACCCAGGGGACCCCGTGCAAAACAGTCAAAGCAACATACCACTACGCCAAATCAGCTGTTTTGTGAAAGAGGAAGACTGAAATTTTACCATTTAGTGAATTCAGTTCTCATCAGCACAGCTGTCAACCTCTTAGCACAAAATACCTGAACAAAGCCAATAATGGGTGACTACAACCACCAAACATTCAGTGAATTCAGTTCTCACTATAGCTCTCAACCTCTTAGCAAATAACACCCAGACAAAGCCAGTAATGGGAGAATATAGCCCCAAACATATTCAGTGAAATCAGTTCTTACCATAGCTCTCAACATTAGCAAAAAAACCTGGATGAAGCCAATAAATACCTGAACAAAGCCAATACTGGGTGAATACAGCCCCCAAACATATTCAGTGAATTCAGTTCTTACCATAACTCTCAACCCTAGCACAAAACCTGGATGAAGCCAATAATGGGGGGAATACAGTCCCAAACATTACCTGAACAAAGCCAATACTGGGTGAATACAGCCCCAAACATATTCAGTGAATTCAGTTCTTACCATAACTCTCAACCCTAGCACAAAACCTGGATGAAGCCAATAATGGGGTGAATACAGTCCCAAACACAGGGATACATTTCAAATATCCATCTTGTACACTTAGAAAATTGCTAGAATAAAAGCTTTTGTCACCATGCACTTTCTGAAGAATATGAAGTCTGATATTGAAATGTGTCCATTTTTTTAACATTTGTTAACCAGGAAAGTCTGACTTTGAAAAAAAAAAGCTATTTTAGCAGAGGCCCAGGGAGAAACAGTCCAGACAGCCAAGAATAAAACCAGAGAACATGTAGCTGTCAGGCAACAAGGACACAAATGCAGAAACCACAGAATATAATACATTGGATGCCTATATCATTGTGAATCATCAAGTTAGGAGAAATCGTTTAATATGGTAACTGCTTTCATTTGCTACTCACGATAAAACCAATTCCATATTTGACCCATTTAAAAATTCCTTCATTAAGTATAAAACCGCACTGTTGGAAAAGCAGCCAACAGTCTGTAGGGCTAGATGTTGCTTCTTGTACTCGTTTCTTAGAGGCAGCTCTAACTTGCACCCATGGAAAAAAAATCATGCTTTGCTGATAAATAGCCATGCAGGAGGGAAAAAAACAGCAAAATTGGGTCAATTACTGATCAACAAATTGACATAATATGTAGTATGTCCTGAGCAGCTGAACAAACATGACACTCGCTCGCTGTCTGTCTAGAGCTGACAGAGCGATCCGTTACTTAGCAACTCACAATGCTAATCTATTACCGAAGGACCTAAACAAAGACTCACGGGCAGGGAACATAGCAAATCAAAACTTGAACTAGCAAGAATACATCTATTTTACCAATCAGCAATAAAGATAGGTGGTGCTGGCCAGCGGGGAAGAGAGACTGAAATATTAGTGAGTCTTTAAAAACGCTAGTATTTGTCAGGCTTTTACAACTTTTCCCCATGAGCAGGGTTCGAAAATGAAGAACATGAGCAAAGATTTGGAAAGCAGCTTGCAAAAGGATTTAAGGAACAAGCTCAAAACATGATCTCTGATAAATATAGCAAAAATCTCAACAGAGAATGTAGAGCACCGTAATATAGTAAACCGTAGTTGACTGTTAATATAAAAATAATAATAACAATGACAACTGCAATCAGCTTGTTTGACTTGGCCAATTTGTCCATTGGCACCCCAGAGATTGGCACAGTTAATTTCAATGCTCTTCACACTTTGTTGCATGCCATCCTAAAGAACCTTAATATTCAGTATGTCAATGATGAAATAAGAGAAGAAGACAGAGAATTCTTCAAACCTCCTCCAAGCTTGTACCTACAGAAATCAACCTTAGAAACAGAAAAAGACATAAAGGAAACAAGTCCATACCATCAGATGGAGAAAGAACTAATAGAGATTGAGAGGCAAATTGATGCCCTAAACAAACTACCTAGTAGTGCAGAACTTTAAAAATGAGCAGTGGACTTGAATAAACATCCCTATTAATGACATGTGGAAATTCATGCAGATCTGAAGGAAAATGGATGCCAATGAAGAGGGCATTTCAAAGGTAATATATTTAAATGCTCTTAAATGATCATTTATCCAATATAAACTCACCATACCTTGGATTTTGTAAACATATTTGGATTTGATTCGTTTAACACCTTCACTGGTAATTTATCCTTAAAATGACATTTATGTTTTCATGATTGATCGACTGTATTGCATATCAATATTATTCTTTCATCTAAAGTATTTTTATTAATACTGTTTTTAACCATAACGATCTTGTGTTTCACTGTGATGCATGTATGCCATAACATGCACATATACATATACATGACATACTTGTTTTCTTCTGTTATCTATCAGGGACAGTTATGAAAAGACTTTTTCTTTGCCGTAGGCTGAACTGTACTATGCTACTGTATATTTTCAAATATGTAAAGAAAAATATGTAAAACAGGGGAAAAGATGCAGACAAAGATCAATTGAAGCTATATTTAGTAAAATACAAGGCTTAATAAAGCAATGTTTAACTTAATTTTCAGTCGGGTACTATGGAGCTTTGCTGTGGAAGGTTGAGGTAGTGGGTATTAATACAGTCTTACTCCTGCAAAAAGAACACACCAGTTGTGTTTTTACACAGCATTTGCATATAAATATTGTACTCTAGATACGTATTTAAACACGGCTTTATATTAAATATTAAAACATTAATTTTCTTAGCTAATAGCGGACCCACAGCAAGGTGTGTCTACACTGATATTTATTATGCAGCTTTCTGAGTAAATGAATAGAAGCTAGATGTAAAACAATAATTTTAGGCTATGTTGCAGGAGCAATTATATTAGACACACACCTTTACCTGAAAGTGTCCCATCTTCTGTCCGTCTACTCCCGCTTGTTATTCCGTTTCAGGTCCCATCTTGCATTCCCGCTCGAATCATCCCTCTTGTAAAACCGTCCGTGTGAGTTCCCGCTCACAAACTTCCAAATATGGCGAGGCGATGGCGTCAATACACCCGCGACTGGACTGTTAGTGCATTCTTTCTTCTTAAAGAAGAACGCATGTAAAAAAAAAAAAAAAAACTTTTTTTTTAATTATCTAGCCAGCCGATTCCAGGGGGGTGCAAGTGCACCCCCTTGCACCTGCCTGCGGGCGCCCTTGATTGTGACAATATTAATGCTTGTTATTTTGTCACCCTAGATATACAGTCCTTGTTCACTGTAATACCCAATGAACTAGGTTTAACTTTTGTCACAAATTATTTAAAAGAATGTAGTGACTATTCTGAATTGTTGATAGATCTGATTGTCCATTTTCTTGAACTTGTGCTTTATAATAACATGTTTATGTTTGATGATAAGATTTTTAAGCAACATGAAGGCGTAGCAATGGGCACTCCTTGTGCCAACAGCTACGCCAACATGTTTCTAGCATTTTGGGAACAAGAAGTTTTGTTTAAAGAAAAGTTTAAGGAATATGTCATCTTCTTTCGTAGATTTGTAGACGATGTCTTTTTTCTATGGAATGGAACAGTAGATAACTTAGAAAAGTTTTTAAACATCATGAATAGCTTGACAAATTGTTTGAAATTCACTATGCAATACTCCTATGAGAAAGTGGTGTTCCTAGATGTTTATGTAGAAAGGTTACACAATGGTCTCATCAACACAGGGGTATATCGAAACCTTGTCACAGCAACATGTTACTACATAGGACAAGTATGCACCCACCCACATTTTTAAAAATATAATTAAAGGACAATCTTTAAGATGTTCTAGGCTAAATCCGTCAGAAATAGGCTTAGAAAAAGATCTGTCATGTTTACGAAATAGATTAAAGAATAGGGGCTACAAAATTAGTGAAATAGATCAATACACTACTGAAGCCCTCAATTCACGCGATGCTAGAGGTAAACCTTATTTTGGTCCAGTACAGGATATCATTAGAACTGATATTTCTTTGACACCCTTGAATGTCAAATTTGCAACAAGTTATACAACAGACTTATTTGAAGTCAAGAATATCATATGTAAACATTGGGATATACTAAAGGCTGATGAAGAGATTTCTAACATAGTTGGCAAAGAACCCTCTTTTATATATAGGAACAGAAACAACTTAAAAAGACTCCTCTGTTATCCTAAGAAAGCTATACAGCATGTTAGTTCAGGACATACAGAAAAATGTGGTAATTGTAATTTTTGTTGTTATATTGACAGCAATACCACATTTATCCATCCAGATAACGGTAAAACATTTTATTTTAGAACACATGCGAATTGTATGACACCTAACGTTGTTTACCTGGCAGTTTGCAAAATATGTTCATCATTTTATGTGGGTAAGACGAACCGCCCACTACGTGACAGGATAAGAGAGCATATTTATAACATCAGAAAAAGTAATACACAGAATGCTTTAGCCAAGCACACTGTCTTACACAACATTCAACATGAATTTCAATTTAGGGTACTAGAAGTAATAGAACCTAATGCAAGAGGAGGTAACATAACGACATATACAGAGGAGAAGGAAAACAACTGGATTATTTTGCTAAGAGCAGATAGAGGCTCAGGACTAAATGACAAAGTCTCTATCAAACCTGTACTTAGAAAACGCAGACACATAAAGATATGAGAATATTTAGTCATTTTTAAATTGTAATAGATATATATAAATAATTTTTATAATGCATTTTAACAACAAGAAAACTTTTATTAAAGTTTTATACTATCATTTGTTGTATTCAAAGGATGCACTTTTTTAAATGGAGTTAGTTTTTTATATATATATTTTATATATATAATTTTATATATATTTTTATATGATTAGTAGCAGTAATGAATGCAGTGATATACTTTTGTATTTGCTACTTTAAATGTTAAGTGAACTAATTGATGTGTGATAATGATTGGTTCATTTGAATTGTACTCACCATGTGCTTTAGTATTTAAACTGTCTATGTTAAGCAAACGTTGTGATCTGATGAAGCTATTTTTTAGCGAAAGCGCTTATCCATTGTTTTACTAATAAAAGTATCTGGCTTTGAATATAAGATTTGACCCTTGCTTTTGCTCTTGTGCTACGTTTTTTATTATATATTTACTGGTTGTTTCCACAAGAGCATTTACCAGTGAGAGCAGTATTTTGGATTTAATGACTATAACATGTTTATGTCTATAATTGCTAAAGGAATGGCAAAAGTGTTGCCAAAATTGATATATATGGATCAATGTGGTTTTGTGGAGTTTAGGCAAACATTTAACATTAATAGAACGATGATGATCCAGAGAGAAGCAGAATGTAAGAAAATGCTGCTGTCGTTGATGGGTCTTGCTGCAGAGAAAGCATTTGACAGATACAATTAGCATTTTAGGATACAATAATAAGGATAAGTAGGAAGATATATGAGGGATCAGAGGCAACATTCAAAGTGTGTGGGGTTCTCTCTGATAAGATTTTCCTGGACAGAGGAACCAAGCAGGGTTGTACTCTTTCCCCTTTGCTATTTGCATTATATTTAAATTCGGTGGCAAAGAAAATAAGGGACTCAGAAATTCAAGAGTATAATTGGTATGATATTCAAGAAATGCTGACTTTATTTGCAGAAGATATTATTTTGTACCTGACAGAACCAGAAAACAACATCTCAGTGTTACGGAACATTCTGAGACAGTTCCAGTTTTTTGGGGGGATATAAAATTAATGAAGATAAAACAAAAGCTATACTAGTAAACTATGTATCCAAACATGAATTGTTTTAACAATACCCATATTTATGGGGACATGATAAAATGAAATATTTAGGAGTATGGGTTAAATAGGATTCTGTTATGGCAGCTAAGAGTATGTGGGATGAGACTAAAAAAACAATAATACAAAAACTGAGAAATTGGAAGCGCTTGCCTGTGGTTATGGACAGCAAGACACATGCAGTAAAAAAGTTTTAGTCTCTTTAGTTTTATACACAGGTCAAGCATATTTATAAATCAGAGGAGAAGTTGTGAATAGCAATTAATAAAGAGTTGAAGGATTTTATCTGGGACAGAAAGAGAGCAACAGTCAATTTGGGATAAGTTGATCCTTCCAATAGAACAATGAGCCTTAGGATTACCTGATTTGAAGGGAAATTTAAGAGCAACACAGTTAAGACTCTCATAAATAACACACGTAGAAAGCAGAAATTCAAGTGGAAAGGGATGACTGATGATGAAGCATGGGAGTAAGTGGGATTTTGGACACAGATACTTAATGAGAACAGTAGTCATGCAGAATATTATATCCATAAAGTATCAGAAAGTACACTGAGAACTAAGCCAACACAGGAATGGAGAAAGCAGATTCTGCCGATGAGGATGACTGCAAATTAGGGGTACAGAGAATGGACAAGAGATGCCTGGAATTTACTGGAAGAAGATGGCAAAGGAACTAAGTTACTGGGAACAAATTATTAGAAAGGGAAAGGTAACAGAATGGGAAAAGGCCAAGAAGACATTTGGCCTGCAGGCTAGAGATACCTTCATATATTGATACCAGAGTTTAGGCAAAGAGAAAGGGCTAGGGGAATTCTAAATGAAAGGCTTGCACTGGATGAGTTTTTAGTTGAATCTAGAACAGAAACTGTTGTTAAGAAGGGATAATTTGTAGGACTTAAATACTGCATGAGAATTATAAAAATCAATCGAAGGTGGTCAGAAAAGATTGGGAAGAACGATAAAATAAGCAATTCACAAATAAACAATGGAAGACATATATATGGCTCTCAAATATGCAACAAAATCTAGAAAATGTAGGATTGTTTTGCCTGGAAGTGTTTGTATAGGTACTTTTATACCCCAAGCAGATTCCAAATATTTTTTTCTCAGGTAGATGGCAAATACTTGAGATGTAATAGGGAAAAAAGAGATACATGGGAGCATATGTTATCGGAGTGTAATGAGTTGGGAGACTTTACAAATTCCATACAGAATACTCTGTTAGGTATACTGGGTAAGCAAATGAGTGTTACTAAGGAAATTATTTTTTGAGCTGGAATACAGGATCTGAATTGCCTATATATAGTAAGACCTTGTTAAGTTTAATTCTGGAGGCTGCCAAAAAAAGCAATCACTAGAAAATAGAAATCTAAGACTAAACCAACCATACTCAAAGTAGTGAATATTGGAACAGAGAGAAAAGAACAGGAAGTGGGATTTTTAGAAAGGGCAGGAGTAAATTAAATGGAAAAAATGGAAATAGTGGGAACAAAACATGCAGAAAAATATTTTGGAGTTGGAACATGGTTTAAGAGAAGGCAAGAACTGAACAATTTATGTCATGTTGGTTTTCAGTATATTGTATAGAACAATATATGTGATGTACACAACGTTTGTAAATGTGAACGTGTTAAAATGTTTTGATTTCTTTTATATAAATGTATGTTTGCCTACGTCACACGTGATAGTTCAATAAAGGTTTTTAAAAATAAAAAAAAGCTGTATTGGCTTAAGCTACCCCAGTAACACATATGGGGGTAGTAAATAAGGTTACAGCATGCTATTAAACTGTTTACAAACTACTACTTTTGTAGAAAGTTTGCGCCTGAGTGATATTAGAATGATTTGTGGGTGATGTATAAATTGGAGGAGAAAGAGTCTAACAATGGTGAAGCATAGAAAAGAGTGAAGTGAGTATGCAGCATACCTCTGAAATGTACAGATTTCGCAGAATGTACAGATTTTTGACTCATAACTTTGGTACATTTTTTCATAAAATTGTGGTTTTCTGGTGAAGTATTGACAAGTCATTGGAAATTTAAATCAGAACATAATGACAAACATATGAGTTTCAGGCTTCATACTCTTCAGAAAATTCATGCTAATGCAAAACCTGCTGTGCTATCAACTTTCTAAGTTTGTAAGAGCAATATTTAAAAAATGTTCCTATTTTTGGGCCTTTGTCCCCGTTATTTATGGCTGTGTCAGATTTCTTGCTCTAAGAGTTTGAGAGGTATGGTATATAGTCAAAGAATGCTGATTGTAGCTTGTAATAATGTCATAGGATGGAAGTTATTAATCAAGTACACAGTGAGAATCCAGTCAAGTTAGTGAACTATTAGTTAATGAAGAACTAGACATAAAGGCTTAATGATTTTAAGGACTCAAGGAGGTGGGGATAGATATGGAAAGTTATATTTCTGAATTGTGGGTAGAAATTATACAGTACGTGCTAAGAAGAGAGTTTATGCTTCAGAGTCATGCAAACTACTTAGTTGGTGTCTGTCTTACTAACATAAAATAGAAAATGGTACTGGCAAGAGAATATGAGGTTTAGTTAAAGCAGATGGTTTGAGATAACTGGGAGGTAAGAGATGGTTATTGTGTTCTTAGCTGCCATCTCTTCTATCCACTGAACTATTCTTTGACATGTTATAATATTCTACCAGGTGAAGGTATTACAGTTGAGTACATGGAAAGTTTTGTAATACTAGAAATGCTAAGACGGTCCTTATAATTTGTGTACTATGATCTACTTTAACAATGTTGTTTCAAGATAAATGCAAGCTATAACTGATATTTATTTATGTAAGGCAATCTAGTGCTGAATGCCATTTAAGTTGACTACTGTTAAAATTTGAATTGTCTGCTCTGGAAAATCTAATTGGACCAAGAATGCCATTTTAAATGGTAGTTTCTTTGTGACATTAATGGCTTCATAAAGATGTTTTCAAAAAATCATGCAATGTACTATAACATATGATATACAGAACAGGTGGCCTAGCAACTGAAAAGTAAAGAGAGAGAACGGGTGTGAAATATTTAATCTGGTGACTTGAGTAGTATTAAATAAAAGTTAAGTTTCATTTCAGTGTGTTGAAAGGTAGCATCTTTATGTACAATATCACTTAATAGAGTTGCTGAGTAAATGAAATGTTAATGATGGTTACAGAAACTGAGGGGAATAAATAAATATATATTTATTTTGAGAAAGGGTGGCTGCGAATGGGAATGGATTGAAATAAGGACCCTATCCTTCCAAAGAAACAAAAAAGTCAGGTGATTGTGTCATAAGTGCCCAAAAGGGTACACAGAGACAAGGTCTCAGTCCTGATCACCTTTCAGCAGACTATCTCACAAAAACAAATTACTGAAATAAAAACTGGCAAAAACTACTGGAATTTCCAGCAAAAGATTTGTCTACTTCAAAGCTGGTCAAAAATTATACTGTAGTCTGGGGACAGGTGTGGAGGTGGGGGAAAAAGTAAACCATAGATATCCCTGCAGCCAAGCGCTACCACAAATATGCAGTCAAGTAGTTAAAAATACACCCTCAGATTGCTTGAAAATAGCCTGCACCAGTAGTGTGGAGGGATAAAGCCCTGACTGCAGCTCAGGGGCCCAGAGCTCAAGTACTGGCTCTGGTACTTGGCAGTGCAGGCAGGAAAAATGGGCATGCCCATCTTGGGACAGAGGAAGGAAACACTCAGGGACACATGCATGTAAGTTAACTGCCCTAGTGAATACCAAGGAAAGAGCAATACAGTGCCTCTAGTGGGTAAGGCAGGGCAATCCTGCTGATGTTACCCCCCACTGCAGAATTGAGGGATGGATCATTATTAATGGTCATGTGACATTTCACATGTAGGTTATCACTAGGCAGGTATAAAAGGGGTTGAAACAATTTAGTTTTATTTTTTAATCTCAGAACAACCCTGACGTCAGCACACAGAATGGTCCCTCAAGTCACCCCTCGTCCCTTGTTGTGAGGGAATGAATGGGCCAACTGGCTGAGATGGGGACTGGTTATCTGCAAGCAGCAGGGGCAAACAAAAAGAAAAAAAATGTTTCAAGATGGTGTTCCTGGTGGTGGTTCTTCATATTAATTTGAGTAGTTTGTGTGTTCAGACTTTATACACATGCCTCATTTATCTCAATGTAAAAAAACTGCACTAATAAGAATTTTCAGATTAACTCTCTCTACAGCACAGGCAAAAAAGAAGTGCAGAAAAATTAATTATCATTCAGTTAATATGCACTGCAGATACAGAAAAAAACAAGTAATCTCCGTGGTATCCCCGAAGTCTCAAAACAACCCACTAAACAAGTATAGTGGGTCCAAGTACAAAACAGTGTAAGAAACTTCTCTGTGTGGAAGATTTTCAGTCCATATATCTCTAGTTAGTCACTGTATATTAATCAGATCAGACAATAGTAGTAGTAGTAGTAGTGAACTTAAATTCATCTTAAATAAATAAATAATACAGAATTGCAACATGGAAGAGAAGGACATCTATGGTTAAGGTAAGATTTCACACAACTTTCCTATGTCCTTCTATTCCAATGTCGCAGTATTCTACTTGTGGGTGAGTGCAAAAGCTCATTTAGAATTGGGAGGTGGCCTAGATGACGTTTCCAGGAATCTGTGTAGGATATCCCTGGCAAACCCCACCTGGGCTCTGGAGATATGGTCCATTTTATAGTGTTTGGTGAAGGTGTGAACTGAGGACCAAGTGGCTGCGTCAAGTATGGAGTCGGTGTCTAACTCTTTAAGGAAAGCTCCAGAAGAGGCCATTGCTCAGGTGGAGTGGGCCTTGACATTGCCCTGCAAGGTCTTACCATGGTGTAGGTAGCAGATGAAAATGCCCTGGGAGATCCAGGCCAAAATTGTCTGTTTGTTCACAGCTTTCCCCAAGAAGGAGACAAACAGCTGGTCTGATTATCTAAAGGGTTTGGTTTTATGAAGATACAACTTAAGCTATCTGTGGACGTCTAGGGAATGTAGCACTCTCTCACTATCCCCCTGTGAGTTAGGGAAGAAGGTGGGCAGGTGGATGGGCTGGTTCACGGATAGGTCATTCACTACTTTGGGAATGAACGACGGGTTTGTCCTGAGTGTCACCCTGTCCAGGTGGAAGATAAGGAAAGGTGGTGTAGCCATAGGAGCTTGCAATTCTAAAACCCTTCGGGCGGAAGTCAGAGCTACCCGCAATACAGTTTTCCATGTGCAAAATTTTAAGGTGGCCTTGTCTGCTGGCTTAAAAGGGGCTAGAGTGAGTTTTTGTAGAACACAGTTTAGGTCCCAGGGAGGGGGAAGACAGTTTCCTGCGTGGTCTTAAGTGTAATACACCTTTGAGGAAAAGCTTGGAAGGGAGTCTGGATGCAAGGAGTGGATCCAGGGGGAGGTAGGCAGAGATAGCAGACAGGTGTGCCTTCAGAGACGAGTGAGACAACCCTGTCTGCATGAATTAACACAGGTATGATAGGATGAGAGGCATATCGCTTTCCAGCGGGTCTATATGTCTTTTGTGACACCAAATAGAAAACCTTTTCCATTTAGAGAGATAGGACTTCCTTCTGTTGGGTTTCCTGGCCTCCTGCAGGATAGTGAGCATGTCCTCATTATATAGGTGTCTGCAGGGGATCAGAATCCTATCAGCCACAGGGTGAGGTGCATGGATTGCCACTGTGGGTGCATCTGAGTCCCCTTGTTAAGGACCCTTTGTATCAATGGGAAGGGGGGAATGCATACAGGAATTTCCCCTTCCAGGTTATCGAGAAGGCCTCTATTGCTAATGCCTTGGGCTCTGATGTCCTGGTGGAGTAGCCAGAAGCTGCCTGTTTATGGAGGAGGCGAACAGGTCTATTTGTCGATTATCCCACCTGTGGACCATAGTCAGGAAAACATCTCTTTGCAGCATCCATTCGTGGTTGTTTAAAATGGTTCTGCTTAGGTAATCTGCCCGGGAGTTGTGCAGGGATGGGATGTAGGCAGCCTGAAGGATGGTCCCCTGTGAGGTAGCCAGTTCCCACACCCGCAGAGCTAGTCTGCATAGAAGGTAGGTCCCTCCCTGCTTGTTGAGATATCAAAAGGACTATGGTGTTGTCTGTGAATATCTTTAGAGGGCCCTGCTCTAGCTAGGGCTGGAAGGCCTGTAGAGCAAGGAAAATGGCCCTCATTTCTCTCACGTTTATGTGGTCTCGTTTGTATCTGTCTGTCCACAAACCTTGTACTTTCCTTTTTCCTAGGGTCGCTCCACAGCCCAGGTCTGAGGCATCTGTGTACATGATCTGGGAGGGAGAGGGTGTTTGCAGAGGCAGTCTTGGGTTTTGGGCTACCTGAGCCACTCACCATCTCAGTTCTTGATGTAAGCAGGGGAGAAGCAGGATCCTGAACTCTAAAAGGTGGGAGTGTTGGGTGTACACTGACCGGAGGTACCACTGAAGTTTCCTCATGTGCATCCTTGCTAGGGGCAACATGGGAATGGTAGCTGCCATGTAACCTAGAAGCCTCAGAAATTGTCTTGCAGTCAGTTCTGTTGATTGTAGGGCAGTAAGAAGGTAGTTTTGTAGGGATGCCACCTTTTCTGCTGGAAGAAAGGCCTTCATAAGGTCTGTCCTGATCCTGCAACCCAGGAAGACAATATCCTGCGTGGAGCTGAAGTGGGATTTTGGGAAGTTGATCATGAACCCTAGAGACTGTAGGATTACCAGAAGGTCCCAGGAGTGCCGGAGAAGAGTTTCCTTGTCTTTTGCCTGGATTAGGAGGTCATCTAGGTAAGGGAATAACTGAACTCCCTTTTCCATGCAGTAGGGAATGACAGCAGCCAAGCATTTTGTAAATATCCTGGGGGCAGTACAAAGCCCAAAGGGCAAGGCACACGACTGAAAATGAGATAAGCCTGCCAGAAATCTCAGGTATTTCCTGAAGGCGGGCTTTATAGGTATGTGAAGGTAAGCATCCTTTATGTCCAGGGTTGCCATGAAACCCTGTGGAAGGATGAATGAAAAGAGAGTAGGTAGAACGAACATCCTGAAAGTAGGAACTTTTAGGAAGGGGTTGAGGCGTGAGAGTTCTAGAACCAGCCTCCATCCCCCTTCTTTTCTGGGTACCAAAAAGATTCTGGAGTAGAATCGTTTTCTTTTTGCTTGTGCAAGAACTGATTCTATGTTGCCCTGTAGTAGCAGGGTTTGCAAAACCTGATGGAGGAGGGGTAAGTTGACTAGGAGGAGGCTGTGGTATGCCCAGTCTTGATGGAGGGGGCGATCCAGGACATGAAGTAGCCGTCCTATATGATGGAGAGAACCCATTTGTCTGTTGTAATGAGTGACCACGCAGGGAAAGTGTGAGAGAGAAGGGCAGAAAGGGGAATGGATGGGGTGGTGGGGGTTGAAATGTTGGCAGGCAGTCAGACACTACCTGCCCTATCAGGAAAAGGTGGCCTTTGGCTGGTAGACTGAGAAGGCCTAGCCTGAGGAGGCTGTCTTCTAGGGGGTCTTCTAGACCGGGGAGCTGCAGGCCTGGAGGTTTTCCTGATAAACTGGGTCTTTGCCAGATAGTTCCTATGGAACTTGTGAATAGGCGAGACCAGGTAAGTTTTAGGTCCTGTAATTCTTTTCCTTTCTGTTGTAAGGATTTGAATAGGTCAGCCACTTTTGCACCAAAAAGGGCTGAGTGATCCAAAGGTGCATCAAGGAGTCTGGCCCTGAAGTCATGCTGTAGTTGCAGCCATGAGTACCTTCTTAGTACTGAAGCTGATGCAGCTGACCTGGCTGAGGCTTCAGCTGCATCCTAACTGCATCTCAAGGAGTGTCTATTCACTTGAGAGATGAGTGCCATCAGTGAAGACAAGGAGGCCTTGGCTGCACAAACAGGGATGTCATCTAAATCTTTAGTGGCTTTGTCCAGCAGAGCTAAGGAGTATTCGGACATATGAGTCTGGTAGTTGATAGCTCTAAATGAGAGGGTAGCAGAAGTATAACTTTTCTTTCCCAACCTCTCCATAGTCTTACTGTCTTCAGCAGGGAGGATAGTAGTGGTAGGCAGGAGCTTGGAGGCCCTGTTCGTAGAGATGTATATAGTGGCAGGAATAGCAGGAGGGCACTTAGAGAAATTTCTCCATCTCAGGGACTTTATAGAGTCTGTCTGCTCTATGTGGGGCTGGAGGTTGGAAGTCTGGGCTAACGGAGGGTGAGGCAAAAGCTTCCAAGAATGCAGGTTGAATAGGAGGAATGGCAGAAGGACTGGGAGAGTCTATTTGAATAAGGTCATAAAACCTTTTTTGTACATCAGACATATCTGAGGATTGCCACTTAAAGTGGTCTTTCATTTTATTAACAGTTTCCCAAAGGCAAGATCCTCTACAGGGGAGTCAGGTTCAACAGAGCCCTCCTCAGGAGATCCATATCCCAGGGGGGATGAGATCTGGGAGGAATAAGAAAGAGAGTCCTCAGACGAATCAGACAATTCCTCTTCTTCAGGCTGATCTACCCTCCTTTTCTGGGTTGGAGGTCTGGGACTAAGGAGGGGAGGAGCAGTGACAGAGGGTTCTGCAGAAGGCCTAAGGGTCATAAAGGCATTGAACAAACTCTGTCTGAAGGCCTGCCAATCCGGCATGCTTTAAGAGGTTGGAGTGAGGTGTCTTGTTTTTTCATTAAAGGCCTTGTTGGCGTCTGGCTAGAAATAGGTTGGGTCAGGCATCAGAATGGTGGAGGCGGCATCTGATGGGCCCCGAGTGAATGCTGGTTCCCCCCTGGCATCTAAGGCAGGCGCCGGTAAATCCTCTGTGGACGTGTCATCCACTCAAGATGTGCAGCTTCCTCAGAGGTACCCGCTTTATCTACACTGGCAGATGCTGGATCCTCAGGCAAGCTGACATCGGATACAGACTGAGGTATGGCAGACAGAGGCACAGCAGATGAAATAGGCCGCAAGGACTTGACCCTCTTCCTAGACGATTCAGATGGGGCATCTGGTGCAGCCTCCATGCCTAACACTATTTGTTTCAAGCGCTGATTCTCTA